>NW_021703772.1:106814391-107174391 GCF_005190385.1 Monodon monoceros | reverse complement strand
GTGATGGGCAACCCCACTGCCAGAGCCGGAGTCAGGAGAAGCCACGTGCTTCTCCGTGTCCCCCTAACACCTGGCATAGCACAGGATCACGCACATCTATCTAACTGAGTTAATGCCCATCAGAGCTGGTGCTGGGGTGGTAGGTGGCTCTCAGTGGATGAGGGGTGTCTGGGGATCAGGGCTTTATTCTACTCACACCCTCGCTGTTCTCACAGACCTCGGCTGGTCAGCCTGGCGTGAATCCAGCCTGCAGCAAACATTAGCGCGTGGCCTCACAAAAGTTATTCGATTTGTTCGTGCCTCAGCTTTCTCACCTTAAAAACGGGCGGTGACTGTCCTCCCGCGGTGCCATGTGTGTGAGGTCCTGCACCTGTGGCCTTCACTGTCGCTTAGGAAGGCGTGCGTCTGGGCCACTCCAGCCCCTGGCACGTCCAGCCCGCCCCCTCTCGTAACCCACATCCATCTTTCTGCGCTCAGGCCTTCCACACAAATCATTGGCCCGCTCTTGGGTTTCGGTTTCTCCTTGGGCAGAAAGGACAAAGCTGATTTAGATGCGGGGAGCCTGTCAGTGGAGCAGAAGCGGGAAATGAGGATGGAAACAATTACAAATTAAAGCCTGTCTCTTCTGCTGCGTCTGCCCGCCCCCCCCCCCCACTTCTCATCGTGATTGAGGTCAGCTGCCTTCTGAGAGGCCCCTGTACAGGAGTCGGGGGCGTGCCCTCCGTGGTCAGCTCTCCCCTTCGTCTGCGGGACTTGCCCAGTGGCACTCGTTCATTCGTTCATTACACAAAGATTTGCGGAGGGTATAACAATGTGTCTGGTAGTGGTCCAGTGTCTGAAGGTAGCACCACCATGAAGACCCATCTGATTTAGCTTGACTGGGGATAGTGACAATTAGATCTTTTCAACTCCCAGGTGTTATGAGGCGCTGGCTCTTGGGAACAGGGAGGGCTGTGCAATCCATCCACCGAGACCAGGTGCAGAGTGATGGCTGGTGGCTTGTGAAAGGCCTGGAGGCAGAGAGCTCAGGTAGGGCAGCGAGGGGCCCAGCGGACAGCTGGGTAGAGGATTCTCAGGATGGAGGTGTCAGACTGATGGAGGTGGGAGGGAGAAGCCTTGTCAGAAGGGAAAGAACAGAGCAGGACAAGGTGGTGGTATCTCCAGGCCACGGTGAGATCTGACCTTGTCTCTGCCAGCCCGTGGGAGTGGGAGGGGGTTCCAGAAACACAGGGTCTGTCTCTCCAGGGTCCTGTGCTGGGGAAACGCCAAGCTCTCATTCCCCTGCAGGGGGGAAGCCTAGAGAGGAGCGTTACTTTGACTTGAAGGCTGAGAAGACCTGAAAGAATTAGTGGGGCTGCCAGCCAACCCCACTCCGGGCGCTGAGTCCTTTCTGGAAGGGGGTTCGAGTGGTGCATCTCTGTGTCTGCCACAAAAAGAAGTGAGCTTCGGTGCTTTGTGACCACCTAAAGGGGTGGGTTAGGGAGAGTGGGAGGGAGACGGAAGAGGGAGGGGATATGGGGATATATGTATACGTATGGCTGATTCACTTTGTTATACAGCAGAAACTAATACACCCTTGTAAAGCAATTATACTCCAATAAAGATGTTTTAAAAAAAAGAAGTGAGCTTTGTTGGTCAAAAAGAGGGGAAGCACCCCTGCCCCCTCCACCCTGGTCGCAGCCCCAGCAGGTTCTGAATACAGCTCTGCCTGGAGTGGAGGGAAGGCCGGCAGGAACACAGCAGCCATGCAGCCTTGGGTTTCCCAGAGGCTGGGAGACAGGACTCAGGGTCTTCACCCCACTGCAGGGTTTCCGCTGCAGGAGGAGACTGGAGTTGATGAGCTGGGGCTGGGAAAGAAGTCCTGGCTGCCTCCCAGCCTCAGGGCCTGCCACAGGGTGCTGGGCGGTGGGGTTGGACGGGGACATCCCAAAGCTCCTATACAGGTCAGGGATGAGGGGACTGGTTTGTGCAGACTGAAGCCACCGGGGACCTCCCAGGTTGACGCACTTTGGGTTAGTATAGGTGCTGGAGTTTCCGTTCATTACATTTTAAAATAAAATAGGGGAAATGCTTGGTTCTTATTTTAGATATGGGGGGGTGGTATGTCACCTGTCATTGTTCCTTAGAACCAGTTACCTGGGGGGTTGCTGTAGCACATGTGCTGACATGTTGAGATGTCAGAGTGTGGACAGGGAATGTTATCTGCATTCCAGTTCTACAAGGATCAGGCCATCAGCCACTGTAGCCGCCCCCAAAGGAGCACCCTGAGGGGAATTCAGGAAGGAGAAAAACAGGACACTGGCCCTAGACAGTTAAGATGCACATCAAAGGAATCATTTCAATGAGCCCAGACTCTTGCATCTTCCCACAGAAAAGCACGAAAATCATTAACTTGAGATGTCTGGGGTTTTGCGTGTGTGTTGTGTGTGTGATTAGCTATCGATGCTCGACTACATTTTTTTTTTTCCAACAAAAACTCCTATATATCCTGGCTCCACCCTTACCTCTTTGGAGAAGTTCCTCAGAGCTACTGAGAGGCTGTCTCCCAGGCTATGGTCCTCAGTGAGGTCCCCGAATAAAACTTAACCCACGACTTTTAGGTTATGTGTTTTCCGTCAGTAGACAAGACCCAGGGTAGATTATGAGAAGAAAACTGAAAACTGAGGGTGTGCGCAGTTCACCTAACAGTGAGGGTAGCACTCCTGATGCACTAACTCTGCCACAAGACATAACTGTAAGCTTTGGGTACAGTATTGAAACAACTGCCTGAAGGCACGTGAGAGTCAGCAAAAGCGGGTGTACACTGCAGTGGGAGGAGAGAGGCCAACTGGAGCTTGGCAGTGGCATGACCACTGGGACGTGAAAGCAGGGACAGAAACCCAGAATCTCACTGGCTGCAGAACGAGGGACAGACTTGGGGCAACCACATCTGCAGGAAAGTGCGGGGAGAAATCTCAGAGAGGAGAGAGACTGGGGGTGGGGGACAAATCCTGTGGATAAACTGCCCAGATGTCCACACGAGGAGTCCAGTTGAGGCTTAAAGAATCCAACAGAAATTTCATGGCCCCCATCACCACGGAGACAGCTCTCAGTATGAGGCTGGCCATACTGACCACCTGCTTGAAAAAAAAAATCTGTCGTGGGAGAAGGTGGACGCACAGGGGGAGGAAAGTTCACCCTGAGGAGCCAGAGAGGGTCCTGGGGATGCTGAGCTTGGAGAAGAGCAGGGAGGGGAGGTGATTAGTGGCCATCACTCCTTCAAGGTCACTGTGTGTGACGGGAGTAGACGTGTCGTGGGGTCCCGGGGGTGAAACAGGCTCTCTGAATGATGTTACAAGCAGAGAGTTCCCAGCTCCACATAAAGAAACATTTGCTAAGAAGGAGAGGTCCAGTGACACGTCAGGGGGACTGTTGTAGGTAGCACAGTGATGGAGGAAATGCAGACGAATATTCTGGAGCGGCTCTGAGGTCAGGTGGCTCTGGGTTTGAGTCCCAATCCAGCTGTGGATACCTCAACCTTAAAAAAGAGAAGTTGACCTTCCTGGGAAGTGGATTTTCTTGGGCCTGGTACACACACACACACACACACACACACACACACACACACACACGAGATGCTTAGTGAGAAATGAGGCTAAATGGGGCAGCAGCACGTTTGCAGAAGCAGCACATTTTCAGATGCAGCGCGGCTGGTCCCAAGCTGCCACTGACTCCTGGATGGGAATCCACTCTCGAGGCATCCCTGGGTTTGGTGAGGTCAGACTCTGGGTACCTGACCCCGAGAGGGGACCCAGATCTCCCACCTCCCAGCCAGGCTGCCTGCTTCACCCGCCCCGGGAGCTGCCCACCCAAGGCACCAACACTCCTGGCTAAATGAGGCGTGGAGGTTCCTCACATCCACCCTCCTGTGCACAAATTCAGAAAAGGCAAACTAACCGGAAACTTACGGTGACTGGTGATACTCACAGGACAGCAGAGATGAAACGGATCTGACTGCACAGACGGGGAAGAGAAAATGAGCTCGGGGCCTCATCACCCCACTTTGATCAGCGGAGAGGCTGTGAGGGTAACAGACAAGGAACCCTTCTGGAATCAAACACTATTTTTATCTGTTGGAGCTCCTTTGAATTGGGCCACATTGAAATCTGCCAGGGTCTCTGGATTCAAGGGAGCGGGAAGTAGATTGTGGGGACTTGGGGAGGAAGGAGGTTGTAAGCTGGAGGCTGAACGAAGCCATCCTGAGCTCTGCTCTGTAATGATCATCACAGCTAATTAACACAGCCCCTTGAACCACTCTGTCCCAGGGGAGGCCCAGCCTGGAGGGGGCGAGGCCAGCAGGAGGAACCGGCTGGCGGTTAGTAACCTACGTCTCCCCCAGCTGCTGTCCCACCCCCAGAATGGGAGGGGGCAAGGCTGCCCTCCCCAGGAACCCCAGGCTGGACTCTCCCAGCTGGGATCCCCTGCCCCTGGCTCCGCCCACCCCTCCTCCTTGTCCTGGGGCCAGAGGGCTGGTGTCAGCTCCAGGGCAGGTGGATGGGTCCAAGAGAGGGAGCTCACTCCTGGGAGCTTCTGGGCCAAGTCAGGTCAGCAGCAAACTACCCTCTCACCCTCATTTGTCCTGAGTACCTACCATGGGCTGGGCACTCAGCAGACCCTGGGGACATGCCCATCAGCTGTGACCTGGTGGTCACAGAAGAGACAGACACTGGAGGTGACCTGGCTGAGAGGGGAGCTTCCCAGTAGGGACTGCTGGGAAGAGAATGAAGCAGCTGGACTCCCAGAGCTGGGGTAGGACCAGGACCCAAGGAGGAGGAGTGACAGCCACAGAACAGCTTCCCGAAGAGGAAAAGGCAAGTGCAGAAATGAGGGGCAAGGGAAACACTTGGCGTGTTTGAGGCACAAAAGACAGTATGAGAATGGGCCGGGTCCATGCCCTGCACAGGCCTTGTGGGCAGGATAAGCAGTCTGACTTTTTATTCTAAGTGAAATGTTTGAAAATAACCACAAACAGTCCATTAGCTGGCTTGGCTCACTCTGTGCAGGCATTCATTTCGCTGTCCATTCATTCGCATGCTCACGCACTCATTATACTCACCTGTTACCTATGCATCCTGAAGTTTGTTTTATCCCATTCCCTTCCCTATTGATTTTCTTTTTTATTTTTAAATCAAGAAAACAATTCCATTTTTAATATTTATTTATTTATCTATCTATTTATTTATCTACCTATCTATCTATCTATTTATTTATATACATCTTTATTGCAGTATAGTTGCTTCATAATGCTGTGTTATTTTCTGTTGTACGACAAAGTGAATCAGCCATACACTCACGAAGGGGCGCTGGGGGCTTCGCTGCCTGGGCAGCGCAGCAGAGGGAAGTGGGCACTAGAGGGCGCGCACAGCACGCGCATCTCACGGGCCGAGCCCTGGCTCCGTGGCACCGGGGAGAAAAATCCGGAGCCTTCCCGCCGGGAGGGCTGTAATCCATGCCAGTTCTTCCACCCCTCGCAGCACAGATGGGGAAACTGAGGTCCGGAGAACGGGCGTGGCTTGTGCAGGGTTACCTGGCGAGGAAGGGGCTGAGCAAGAGACCAGGAAGGAGAGGTGGGGTAGTGCCGGGTGGCCTCGGAGTGAAGGACGAAGTCGCCGTGAGGCCACCAGAGCGGACGCGGCCAGGCGCGTTGCGGGAGCCGGGCGGCACCGAGCCCAGGTGGACCCCTCCGGGAAGGGAAGGGAATGGGGGAAGCCTCGGCGGCTCGGCCCCCGCAGTCCACGCAGACTGTGGAGCGGGCGGCGCGGGAGGCAGACCCGGGGTGATAAGGGCTGGAGGGCTCGCGCAGCCCGCATCCCTGCCCCTCACCTCCTATCCCGCGTGGCGCCAGGGCTCAGAGCCACTGCGCTTCCTCTTCAGTGAACAGTGCTGTCCCAGCGTAAGGAATGATGGAGGCGCCCGAGAACCAGAGAAGTCGGGCGATTTGCCCGAGGCTGCACAGCGCGAAAGCAGCGAAAGGCCGAACCTTCCCAGCATCGCAGCCGGAACTCATCTGCGGGGCGGGTGGAGATGCGGCACGGGGTCAGGGCCTGGGCCGGCTCCGGGGAACAGTGACCCGTAATGGTGACGACTGTCCTGAGCTTCCCCGCAGTCCCGCCCCTCCCGGGAATCCCTATGCCGGGCGGGGTAGGGCGTGGAAAGCTGAGGGGCAGCTGCCTGCGAGGGGGCTGGGAGGCTGGGTAAAGCTGCGCGGCGGGGCTGGGAAGGCGCTGTGCGTGGCCTTTTGCCCGCATACCCCGCTGTGACAGGGGCCTGGACGCGCTGACCTGTCTACTGACGGTTTTGTCCACAGTCCGGGAAACTGTCCGTCGCCAGACTTGGGAATGAAAAGCGGCCCACCGCTCCTACTTGTCCGCTGGAGACTGGGCGGGGTTGGGATGCAGCGGGGTCGAGTGGCCCAGCAGCGGGGCTCTCCTTGTACCTTCAGGGGTGCTGTTGAGGCCAGGTGGGCTCTGGGACCAGCTCACTGACTGGCCACTCCAATCCCGCCCTTCTCTGAGCCTCATCTACTTCTTCGTGAGACCCTGTGCCCCATCCGCGTGGCATCCACCTGGCCCCCGGGGGGTGGTTTCTCCACCCGAATTCTGCCTAGTTCCAGCCCCACCCAACATTTCGTGACTTCCAGCACCCACCACGCACACGTGCACCTCTGTACCCTCGCCCACACTGTTTCCCCTCGTGGAAACGTCCCTCCCCTCCTGCCGTGGGCTGTTGATTTCCTCCCTTCCCATGGAGACGGGGTGGGTGGTCGGAGCTCTGAGGTTCTGTCCCACCACCTACTGCTCTCCGGTTGCCATCATCTCCAGTTGCCCCGTCACTGCTGTTTGTTGACACCTGAGCCACGCACCTGCCTCAGGATCTTCAGCTTTCACCTGGATGAGCTGCCTGATACGCTGATACACTCTAGCCTCAGCTTCCTGGACCCCCTTGGCTCTGGGGACCATCCCTAGGGGTCCAGGTCAGCTGCCCATGCCCTGAATCTCTTTGGATCCTGGCTGTTGTTGAGAACCCCCCACCCCAACTCCTCCCTCAGCTCTCTGCCCCTCAGCCACTTTGTGACCCAGACCCCCTCCCTCTCCACTTCCTCCCAGGGCACCGCCCCTTTCTGCCTCCTGAGCGGGCTTAGAGTTCTCGGTGGATGCATCCTTTCAGTGCTTGCTTCTCTATCCCATGCCCTCACCTCTGCTTTCCTCCAGCAAGTCTGGGAAATCCCCATTCCTGGGTGAACCCTGCCTCTCCTCTGCTTTCTCCCCTGCTGCTTCTGTGCAATCAAGCACTGCTGGCAGAGGCCCAGGTGAATTCACCATCACTGACCTCAGGTGGGGACCCACCCCAGGCTGGTGAGTATGATTGTGTAGGGCACACTGGCTCGGGGGTGCCCGTTCCCCCTCTACCACTGCTAGCTCTCCAGCCGCCCCATGACCCTGATGTATAATGGGCAAAACAGAGGATAGTAGCAGGAAGTGACAGATTTGCACAGGTAAGGAAAAAAACAGCCCTGCTGGAAAATCATCCAATCAGAGGGCCCTGTTTGCCAAAGATACAATGGCCCCCAGGGTAGGTCACATGAAGAAAACCAGATTTAAAGGAATTGGTGAAGACAGAGGGAAGGACAGGCCATGAGCTGCAGGTCCCTAATGGGCCAGCAGTCCGAGGCAGGCAGAGATCAGGGGACTGAGGGCTATCATCAGAAGCTCCGGGAGCAACATGAGAGAGAAGACAGCCGGAGGCAAGTGTGGATGAGATGCTCTCAGGAAAGGCTGAATAGAGAGAAGAGAAGTAAGTCTGCGAACCACCAGCATTGAGGGAGGAGGCAGAGGCAGGACAGTCTGAGGGGTCTGTCCTGAGCAGGAGACACTGGTACCCGTAAAACCAAGGGAGAGAAGAATTGTACCCAGCAGTTAACCATCCAACAGCCTCAGATAAAAAACCACTTTCCCAGCTTCCCAGCATGTAGGGGTGGCCAATAATACCTAAACAGAAGTCATTAGATAGGGTTTCTGAGAAAACCTTGTGCCTCTCCCTCTTCCTACTTGCTGCCACCTGGAACTCGGATGTGGTGTCTGGAGCTACTGCAGCCATCTTGGACCATTTGGCTACTAGAGGAGCAAGACACTGTGCTAAGGAGAGCAGAGCAGAAAGGTAGAGGTCAGCTATTCTCCATGCAGCTTTGGACAGCCCACCCCATGGACTCCATTTGTGGGATGGGGGGCTAATCCTCTGTCTTGTTGAAGCCACTGTCATGAGATGTTTTTCCCGGCAGCTGAGGGTGTGGTTTGGGGCAGTGAGGGCATCCCGGGCCTGTGGCTGTGCGGGACATGGTCAGGAGGACTTTGCGGGACAGTTGGCAAGGGCAGGGGTGGAGTGAGGGGCAGACCGCAGTGGTCTGAGCAGGAGGTGAGCACAGGTGGGAAGGGGCTTGTGAGAGCTGAGCACTGTTTGACGGGGCAGGCGTAGGGCGAGGGCTGTGACAGGGAAGGCGGGAGCCCCTCCCTGCCCACACGGAGCACAGTGCACGCCGGGGCCAGTGGGCAGGCAGCCTCTTCTGTGCGGGTTTGGAAAGTTGCTCAGCAGCTGGGCCATGGGCGGGGCACTTCGTGCTGAGCTGTGTCAGGGCAACTGCTGCCAAGCTGGTTCTGTTTCCTCTTGTTCCCCACCCAGACCCAGAGATGGGGGAGGGGTGTCCGAGTGACCCTCCCTTCGTCACTTAAATGAACCGTGTCTCGATCTCTCTGCCCACCACAGGTAGATGCTGTTGGGGCAGAAGAAGAAAATGCCCACGGGACATCTCCACGTCAGGCACCTTCTCCATCCCTGACCGGACCCTCAGAGAGAGTGTTTTAGGTGAAAGGCTGCATGAAGGACGGTGGCACCTATAAAGCTCATGGGCTTTGGGGACAGGCTGGCCTGCCTCCTGGTCCTGCATTTTCTACTTACCCTCCCAGGGACCTCGGCCAGTTTCTTTACTCTCGGATGTCAGTCCTCCATCTGTAAAACAGGGCTAACCACTCAGAATATCTGTGCAGAGATTCAATGAGCATCCTAACCTGAGAACATCTCTCTTCTTGATTGTTGGGGAGGAGACCTGACATGCAGGCTGTTCAACCACCAGCCTCCCCGACCCCCCTGAGATGCCACGTAACCTGGCAGATACCTGCTTGTGATGGGCCGATGGCCCAAGCTCTGTTGAGGAATTTTTCAAAGGAAATTTGTTTAATTCATCTTCTGGAAATATCTGAGATCTCGACATAGAGTAAGAATTGTTCCAGAAATAATCATGCTTTGTGAATTCCCCACCCTTGGAGGGTCTTTAGAATAAAGATGCCTAGGATGGGGCTGAGCCAGGCTCACCTGCTTAGGGTTAGGGTTAGGGAAGGCCTGGGGGGCTTGAAGGAGACAGAGCTGGCCATCGAGGGGGTCAGTGTGAGCATGTCCCCAGCCTCTAGGTGCCAGGCCCTTTATGACCTCCTCCTCAAAACAGAAAGGCTGGGGGAGAGTGGCGGCTAGGGAGGTCCAGGTTCCCTCAGCGGCGACTCCTGGCTGGTGCTGTCCTGCTTCTCTGCCTGACCCCTGCTGGCCCTGTGAGCAGGACATGGTCAGATGGAGGCCGAGCCTTCGCCAAGCTCGGCTCCCTGAGGAGACAGAGCAGATTCCTAGCTCTGACGCCGAGTCTGTCCTTTGTCCCTGAATGCCACTGTGCACTGCTGCCCCGGGGAGGACGCGCCGGGGCCTGCAGGACCACCTCCCCTGTGTGTCTCCAAGGCTGCAGGCCCCTGAGGAGGGTACTTCACTTGCAGGCAGGAGCCCCCGCTACCCCAGGGCCAGTTCCACCCTCGTCTACAAGGGAAAGGCCCTCATTACTGAGACCCAACAGAGAGAGGGGGAAAGAGAGTCATACAGGTGTAGCATCTGCTGTGAAGGAAATGTTTTCATTTAATTTTCCATAGAAGAGTCATTCTCCGTGCAGACGTGATGCCAGGAGAGGTGGCCAATCACTTGCAGCCGACATCTCAGGGGGGCTGGGCCTTGCTGTCTCTTCATGTTAGATGTGGAGCTCGGCTGGTTGACTCAGATGCGATTTTGGTCTCTAGGGTCCAGCTGGCTCCATCTGCAATGGAAGCTGTTGGATCTCAGGTTCTGCTTCCCAGGGGCTGGCTGCTTGCTGCCCGGCTGCCCAGGGCTCCTTACAGAATCCATGCCGACCTCGGGGCAGGGACAGGATCCCGGATGCCTAGAGCAGTGCTGGGCACTCAGCGCCTAGACTCTTTCCGAAGACTGTTGCGTCAGGGAACCCAGAGCTGCGGGGAGCTGAGTTTTCAGACAGTGGGAGGGTCCATGTCAGCCAGGACAGTGAGACCTCATGGATCCTGTGGTACAGAAGCGTGTGGGCAGCGGTGTGGGGAGAGTTTCCAGAAACCGAAGCGTATCCCTCTGAGCACTGAGGCGCGTCTCTGCCTGTGTGTTTCTGCCTGTGGCTGTCTGCAGGCACTGATGTTGTATGGAATGGGGTGCCAATATTTTGACATGGTAACAAGTGTAGCTTTCATTCTTGGGAATCCTTCTTTTAACCCCACTGCTGTGACATTAAGAGCACTACCCGCCTCCCATCCCAGACCTTGAAGCTGAAGCGGGTTAGACCCACTCACCCCCCGGGGGGGAAAGGAAATGACAGTGGACTGATGGAAAGGATGCTTGGCTCCGGGCTCCCTGGGAGTGGGTGTTGCTGTGTATCAGCCCCTTCAGATGGATGTGGCATCACAGGGTGAGGAAGACCTTGGTCCTCTTCCCAGGGGCTGGGCCATTGGAGCAGGTTTGGCAGGCAGCAAATCCCTCCAAGTCCCCTCCTTCCCACCACTTCTCAGCCTGATACATACAATAGACATGGCTGTGAGATGCGTCTGGGCTGAGAGGGCCTGGGAAAACCTTGGCATCTCCCAGAATGGGGCAGGAGGAGCCCAAGAGGGGGTACTTGCTGGAGGGAGAGAGGACCGTGCTGCAGAGGGGGGCCTGGAGCCTGGGAGGGAAAGCACCTTCTCAGTTGGGGCAGAGCAAAGACAGGCTGGGTGCTCATCAGCTCAGCAGCTGCCCGAGGCTCCGAGGGCCACAACCTGGGACCAGACACCATCCACTCAGGCCTGGGTGGGATTTATAGCCCTTTAGAGCTCAGACACCTCCCTGGAAAGCAACAGAGGACGAACGTTGAACGGACCGGGGGAAAAAACTCACACACATAAAATGCATATGATTACTTTTTCTGTAATTGGCAGAACGGAGGCTTGAGGCAGAATTATATTCAATTATAGAAAAGTTTAGAAAACATGTACTTCTTTTTATTTAATTATTTTTCAGTTTTATATATGTGTATATATATATATATTTTTTTTCAGATTCTTTTCCATTATGGGTAATTACAAGATATTGAGTATAGTTCCCTGTGCTCTACAATAGGTCCTTGTTAGTTATGTATTTTGTATATAGTAGTGTGTATCTGTTAATCCCAAATTCCTAATTTATCTCCCTGCCCACCCCTTCAGCTAACCCCTTTGGTAACTGTGGTTTAGAGAACATATACTTTTTTGCACGTTCAAATTTGTGACCAAATTTGACCCCCAAAAAGACATTCCACATGTTTGGAGCTATATCCCAGATGCCAGTGGAGTCTCCGTGACGCTTGGAGGTCAAGGTAAACTTGGTAAGCTTCATCCCCACCACCCATGTCGCAGCCTAGCAGCTCAGTGAGCACTGCTTAGCCTCACCACGATGTCCAGCTGTCACCCTAGGTCATATGTTGAAGAGTTTCTATAAATACAAACAGTGCTTGCTATCGAGAATTTTTGTAATACGTTTTCTACCTTGTTTTACATACCTGCACCCTCACACAGGATAATAATACTTTTATATGGAAATATTTTAAAAAATGAATTGCATTCTTCCTGTTGACCCAAGAGGACCGACTCTTCCTTGATGCCAGGCCCACTGCCCCTATTCCGTGACGCCAGCTCTCAGATGGCACTTCTTGGGGCTGTTGGACACCCGGCTCTGTTAGGAGTGACTAGGGCACAGGGTATGGAAGCCCAGTAGTGGTCTCAGAGCGATTGGCTTCTCTAGGTCTGCAGCTGCGGGTAGGGTCGTCACACCTTCAGCCTCAGCCCATCCTCTGCTGTCTGTCATCCATCTCCTAGGCTCACTGTGCATCTGTAGCACTGGCCGTGGTGCCTGGTACAGAAGGAGAACTCAACGAATTGTACCTAGTTTAATTGTTATTTATTGTTGCCCAAGAGTAAACGAAGGCTGTCAGAGGAAGCAAAATAAGCAAAATCCCTTCATGTTTAAAAGAGAGAGATTATGGGAACCATTGAGAGGTTGAAATAGTTTTCAGCTATGTTTCTCCATTTTATACAGTATGGGTTGGCTCCATGCTAAGAAAGATGAGAATGTCAATGTTATTTACATTTATACCCTCTTGCACCTTTCTGTTGTCACTTGTTTTTATATTGTCTGGACATAACAATACCCTTATTCTGTAAGCAGAATTCCTGTAGTTGTTGAGTGTTGGTTATAGTTGTAAACATATTCATTGCTTACCACCAGGTTTTAAGTCATTTTTCCATTTCCAAATTCTTTCTTTATTTTTCTTTATTATTATTATTCTTTTTTAATTATAGCTGATATATATATATAAGTTGTAGATGTACACTATAGTGATTCACAATTTTTAAAGGTTATACTCCATATATTCCCTGTGTTGTACTATATATCCTTGTAGCTTATTTTATACACAGTAGTTTGTACGTCTTAATCCCCCACCCCTGTATTGTCCCTCCTCCATCCCTCTCCCCACTGGTAACCACTAGTTTGTTCTCTGTATCTGTGAGTCTTATGTTATATTCACTAGTTTGCTGTATTTTATAGATTCCACATATAAGTGAGATCATACAGCATTTGCCTTTCTCTGTCTGACTTAATTCACTTAGTATAATGCCCATCAAGACCATCCATGCTTTCGCAAATGGCAAGATTTCATTCTTTTTTATGGCTGAGTAGTATTCCATTGTGTGTGTGTGTGTGTGTGTGTGTGTGTGTGTGTATCTTCTTCTTTATTCATTCATCTGTTGATGGACACTTAGGTTGCTTCCATATCTTGACTATCGTAAATAATACAGCTATGAACATTGGGTCCAAACTCTTTATTTTAACTCTTCCCTTAATTGTCTAGATTTTTTTGTAAAATGGATGGGTTTTGAGGAAAAACTTTTGGATTTGATAATCTCTGAGGTTTTTTTCATGTTTACCTATGTTAACCTATTACCTAAGTGATTTCAAAAGACGTCTTGGCTTTTACCCTTAAGTGATATCTTGGCTGGGTATGCTACATTTTTTATCTCAGGACTTGTAGAAGTTCTTGCTCTGTTAACTTGACATTGCTATTGCTATGGAGAGATTTGATACCAGATGGATATTTTTAACCTTTCTAGATTATTTATTGTCTGTCAGGATGCTTGAAGAATTCTTTTTTCATCCTTTAGTTGTAATAGTTAACTAGGATATAAGATATTTCAACATTTTGTGCTTTGTTTATATCTCCTGGATTAAAATGTGCTTTTTTAATATATAGATTTAAAAAAATTATTGGAGTATAGTTTATTTACAGTGTTGTGTTAGTTTCAGGTGTACAGCAAAGTGAATCAGTTATGCATATATATATATATCCACTCTGTTTTAGATTCTTTTCTCATATAGGTCATTACAGAGTATTGAGTAGAATTCCCTGTGCTATACAATAGGTCCTTATTAGTTAGCTATTTTATATATAGTAGTGTATATATATTGATCCCAATCTTATTTTCCCCCTGAATTTCAGAGACTTTTTTGGAATAATTATCTGGTCCATATTTTGGGGCATGTTTTGATTGTTTTTGTCTGTTTTCTTCATGATTATTTCTTCTGTACATTGCTCTTTTTCATCTATTTTCATTATCAAGTCACTTAACCTCCCTGAGCCTCATTACAAGGTCAGAATGACATGCCTGTTTCACAGGGAAGTTTCCAGAATTAAAAATCTTACTATATGTAAAGCTCTTAAAACACTGCTCATCCCATAGCAAGCCATATGTAGATGGAAGTGATTCATTATTTTTATGAATTTTTGTTGTTATTATTGTTCATCATAATGAAATTGTTAATTCTTGGAGCCAGACAGCCACCTATTAGTTGTGTGACCTTGGACAAGACACTAAATCTCTCTGTGCCTTTTTTCCTTGTTTGTTAAATGGAGGTAATAATCATCCCTACCTCATATGACCATAAAGAGGACTAAGAGTTGATATTAGTAAAGTGCTTAGAACAGTGTTGGCACATAAAGTGCTGTGTGTATTGTTAAATATCTTCTCAAGCTTTTCTTGCAGGAACAATTATGTTTTGTGGTTTTATTCTGTTTCTCGCTGTTTCTAATGTATTATTAGTTTTGTAATGATGTGGTTTTGTTATTAACTTGCTTCCGTATGTCTACATTCTCTTTTTTTATTTCATCCTGTCTCTGAGTCCTCTTGTTATATGCTTTAGGCTCTTTTAAGTTGTTCTTTAGTTTAAAGCAGTGGCCAAGCATTTATTGTCACTCACTGAGAAAGTTTTCTTCCGGGTTGGGTTCTTTGTTTTCACATGCTGTGTCCCTTTCATTACTTTCATTACACGTGTGCATATCAGGAATTGTCACGTGTGCTCTTTGCTTGTATATTGGAATCTTTTCCTCTTGGCTTCTGCTCGGGCAAAGATGTCTAGACCTTCTTCCTGCTCTGCTGACTTTGTTCTGTGAGGCCCACTTACTTTCCCATCAGAGCCCCTGTGTATTCTGAGTCTTACTGTGTTTCTGTAGCTGGAGGGCATGACAGAGAAGTGGACTGGAGGGCAGTCTCTCTGAGAAGATCTGGGCTAGTGTGCATGTCCATTGCTGAGGCACTGACATGGGACTGAATTCCTTATCCCTGTGAGGTGCCTTCAGATCTCTCCCTCCAGCAGGTGCCTTCATTTTCCACAGGGAGACTCCATCCACATGTTTGCCCACATCTCCCCAGATGCCAGCAGACACTTCCACTAAAAAGGAAAGACCCCCAACCGTACTACCTCCATTTACTTCACTCTGGGTTTGAAGGTGCATATGAGTATACTCAGATCTGCAACCTGGCTGATGTGCTCCCAGCCTGGAGCAGGGTGGGCCAGTGTGGTGGGCGCCCCAGCTCCTTTGTCTCGGCTTCCTGATCGGCATGCAGTACACTGGGTTATGCCCAGTCCTCCTTTGGTTGCTGTTGGAGAGACTTCTTTGGTGGGGAGCAGGGCCTTTAATTTATGCTTTCACAAATTTTTGCTTATGTTGTTAGTTACTGAGAGGGGCAGTTCTGTGATGCAGTTTCTATCAGCCAATTCAACTGGAAACCCTGGCTGTGTTTTGATGAACTGTTCTTCTTTTTTTTTTTGTCATTGCCCCTCTGGCAATCTTCAAAAGCCTACTACATTATCAAACCTGTGGAGTAAGCCAGGAAAGTGCCTCTGAACTTGAATAAGGGCTTTAAAATGGGGCTAATATATGCTCTTCCCTCCTTCCCGCCTGACTGAAGGAAGCAAAACTGTTGCTCTGAAACTGGGTTGATCCCAAAGCATTCCCAAGATTGCAGAGAAATATAAATTCTCTCAACTGTCTTATAGGCTTGAGGACAGCAAGGGTCAGGTTGGCTAATTTTAATTACATTCACTTAGCATGTCTTGAAGCCCATAAATCTAAATGCCAATAAATTAATATATCATGCCGAAGGCCTTCCAGCCACAGAGTTAAATCAACTATGCAGGGAGTGCCATGTGGAACAAGGCAAACTCCCAGAAGCTCGAGTATTTCAATTTCACTGTATCAATCTGTCATTAAAGGGGCCCTCAAGTCCCAGTGTCCAGATGTGTGGCTGTGAACAACGGTAACTTGCTGGGTATGAATTCAGCCCATTGTACCCTTGGCTTCTGTATGGCTGTCTACCCCTCACAGCCCCTGAGGATGGATGCTGAGTCTCCCCTGTCCATGA
This sequence comes from Monodon monoceros, assembly GCF_005190385.1. Classification (NCBI taxonomy): domain Eukaryota; kingdom Metazoa; phylum Chordata; class Mammalia; order Artiodactyla; family Monodontidae; genus Monodon; species Monodon monoceros. Next base: position 107,158,273 of record NW_021703772.1, on the reverse strand, counting down.
GCCTCGTGTGGTTTCAGAGATGAGGTGGTCCTTTTGTGTAGGAATGTTATAGTTAGGCTGAATGAAGGGTTTGATCAGGCCTGAGATTGGGGTGAGGCAGGCAAGGAGCAAAATCTCACCTATACCACTTCCATTTGATGGTGAAATCCTGCTGTGCACACCCTACTCCACGGCTTGGTGGGTCAGACAACACCCAGATCGTGATGGGCAGCTTAGGTCAAATGGTAGCTTGGTGGCCCATGGTTAAGCGTTCAATCTCCACTAAGACCCAGTAACGGTCCAAAAGCCATTTATCAAAAGGAGAGTATTTATTCAAAGGTGATGGCAGAGCCGTGCTCCAGCATCTTAAAGGCCTGCACTGCGATTCACATATAGGGCCTGACAAAGGCTCCAAACAGCATCTCTATCCACTACTGACATTCAAACATGACTGGCTCCGCTGGGTCACATGGCCCAAATGGCAGGGCAACTTGCCCAGCAGCTGGACCTCCTTTGTTCAGAACTCCACTCAAAACTAGCAGCTTTGGGGGTCACTCAGTAAATGAACTAGAGAAACGTACCTTTGTTGCCTGCAAAATCCAAAAGGCTCCAGCTAGGTATGGAGCCTCTTTTTGGTAGTAGGGGTACCGGATACAACAATGTATCCCCTCACTCTAGAAGGGACAGCTCACCATGTCCTAGATCATTGCATCACTACAACTTCTACTGAAGTGGACGGACACTGAATTTTTGTGGGATTTATTTCTCACTCTCTAGCATATAAATGTTTTACCAGTGTGTCTGGAGTGGTTGCTATTTCTGGCTCACTGGGTCCAATCAGCATAATGTCATCAGTGTAATGGACCAGCCTATGTCCTATGGAAGAGAAAGATGACCAGGATCCCTGGGACTAAATTGTAACCTAGGGCTGGAGAGTTGATATACCCTGAGGTAGGACAGAGAAGGTGTATTGCTGGCCTTGCTGGCTGAAGGCAAACTGCTTCTGGTGGTTTTTATTATCAGGGATGGAGAAAAAAGCACTTTCCAGACCAATGGTTGCATACCAGGGACCAGGAGATGTGTTCATTTGCTCAAGCAATGAAGCCACTTCTGGGTGGGTGCAGCAGCTACAACTGGAGTCACCGCTTGGTTAAGTTCGTGATAACCTACTCTCATTCTCCAAGATCCAGCTGCCTTCTGCACAGGCCTCATAGGGGAGCTGACTGGGGATGTGATGGGAATTACCACCCACAGCATCTTTCAAGTCCCTGGTGGTGGCACTAATCTCTGCAATCCCTCGAGGAATGAGGCGTTGCTTTTGGTGTACTGTTTTCCTGGGTAGAGGCAGTTTTAGTGGCTTCCATTTGGTCTTTCCCATGATAACAGCCCTCACTCCATGGGTCAGGGAACAAATGTGGGAATTCTGTCAGACCCTGGGTATGTCTATTCCAATTTTGTATTCTGGAACTGGGGAAATAACCGTAAGATAAGGTAATGGACCCACTGTGTTCATTGTGAGATGGACCTGAGCAGTACAGGGCTTGGCGCTCAGACAAGGTCCATTGTTCACTTGACCTTCATAAGTGGCTACTCTGACTGGTGAACCACAGTGACATTCTGGGTCTCCTGGAATGAGTGTTAGCTTAGAACCAGTGTCCAGCAAGTCCCCAAAAGTCTGATTATTTCCTTTCCCCAGTTCACAGTCACCCTAGTAAATGGCCATAGGTTCCTTTGGGGGAGGCTGGGGAGAGAGATGAACAGTATAAATTTTTGGCAGGATAGAGGAATCCTTCCTCAAGGGCACCCAAATTCTGCTTCGTTCAAGGAGTTCTGACTTGTCTGGGAGTTGGTTGATTGTGGTGGGGGAGGTTTTCTGTGTGGGTCATTCAAGGCAGACTTTGTTTAGTAGATCTAGAGTTCTTTTCTTTCTTTTTTTTTTTTACGGACACTTTTTCTATTTTTGTTGTTGTTGTTGCTTTTGACAGCCTTTCCGTCTGTCAACATGATTCCCCATAAATTGTTCTTATTTATAAGACATTTCACACTACGTGAGAGCTGCCAGGAACATGGGGAGTCAGGGAGGGGGTGGGGGAGGGATGGGAAAGCCAGCTCTGAGGCTTGTAGGGCTGTTTGTGTTTATGTAGAATACTGGGGAGTGGCTACTCCCCTGGCTGGGGCCTGGGATCAGCGCTGGGCAGGAGCTGTAATTAAAGGCAAAACATTGGTACTTCTGGGCTTTACCACTCCCTCCCAGCTCCCAGCTCTGTGCTAGCTGCAGCCCCTGGAAATTCCTGCACCAAGCAGTGAATTATTCAACAGGACAAGGCAGGTAAAAAAAGAGGTGGATGTATTCACCTTAGCCCCAGTATGCAGGTGAGCAAAGAAGCTCCACAGTGGCAAGAAGCAGACACTCAGTGCAGAAACAAGAGTATTTACAGTGCAAATGCTTCTTTTTTTTTAACTTTCTTTTTTATTACTTAATTTATTTTATTTATTTATTTTTGGCTGTGTTGGGTCTTTGTTGCTTGCATGCAGGCTTTCTCTTGTTGTGGCAAGTGGGGCCACTCTTCTTTGCGGTGCACGTGCTTTTCACTGTGGTGGCTTCTCTCGCTGTGGAGCACGGGCTCTAGGTGCGTGGGCTTCAGTGGTTGTGGCTCGTGAGCTCGAGAGTGCAGGCTCAGTAGCTGTGGGGCATGGGCTTAGTTGCTCCGAGGCATGTGGGATCTTCCTGGACCAGGGCCCGAACCCGTGTTCCCTGCATTGGTAGGTGGATTCTTAACCACTGCACCACCAGGGAAGTCCCTACAATGCAAATGCTTCTTAACCAGACATATCTAACCAGAAGCAAAAAAAATCAGTGCATGCTTTTCCTACCACTTTTGTTAGTCTACTGTTTTATTTATCTGTCTGTCCTCATTGGGGGCCGCTAATGTAGCATACGTATTTATTTGTTTGTTCTTAGAGATGTTGTGATTTGTTGTTATTTTTAAGGTTATATATCGCATGCCATTTCACAAAAACACATGGGGTTTTATTTATATATTTGCCCAGAAATTAAACTTATAAAATGCATTTATCTTATGAAGAAGTTGTTTCAATATTTAAAAGCTATGTCAAGGTGGCAGGAATCTGTTATCTTGGGTTTTTTGGGGGGTGATTTGATAGTCTTATTTCAGAGTTTTAAAAAAACACAGGGGATTTTTTTCTGGGATGTTTCTGTAAGGAGATATATTAAGGTACTGAGGGCAGGGTCTGTTTTCAGACTACACTTCCTCTCTCCATCCTAGTCTTGACCTTGAAGTCTTCTAGGAGAATTGGGACCTTGCTGACCCAGCCATGGGGGAAGTGAGTGATGCCCCTGTCGACTGAAAAAAATGCACAACATAAAAGTTGAGAATTATGTTTTATTTGGAGGGCATTCTGAGGACTTAGGCCCAGGACACAGCCTCTCAGATGCTCTGAGGGATTGCTCTGAAGAGATAAGGGGGGAGCCAGGATATACAGGCATTTTTGCAACAAAGACCAGGTAGTAGGAACATCAAAAGATTACTGTTAATTAAAGAAAACCAGACATATCAAGTTAATGAATTTAGCGCTTTTCTATGTACAGGAAGATGTAAGAGTCTGGGCTCACTGAACTCATTCCTTTGATAGGCACCTCAGCTATCTGGGGCCAGCATCCTGTTCTTTCCCATCCTGAGTCTCCTCAGGGTGCATCGTTGTGGGTGGCTGTAGTGTCTGATGACTGCAACATCAGACAGCATTCTTAGTCCACACCCCAAAGGAGAGTCACTGCGTTGTCTCTTAAGGAAAAGGCAGAGGACAACACACTTCTTCGGATTTCTTAAGTTTCTCTCTCAAATTCCCCATCAATTAAAATAAATGTCTCGCTCTTCACTTTAACATTGTACTGTCATTCATGCAATTGGCTCTCCTTCCAAGGATCTGTAACAAACAGATCCTTTCAGTTTGAAATAGTTTTTTCTCAAACACCTTCATTTCATTTTACATGCTTTATCTTCATTAATCTCATTCTCTGTTGTATTTATATTATTTTGTTTACATCCTTTACCTCTCCAGACAGACTACAGGCTATCTGACTGCAGGATCCATGATTGACTGGTCTTCGTAGACTCATAGTTATTGCTAATGAAAATAAATGGCTTATCTATGTTTAATGAGTGAGTGAGTGAGTGAATGAATGAATGAGATCTCAGATCTTAATATCCTATAAAAAATGCTCTCTGTTACATATTTATTTTTAGCCTAACAGTTAGCTCAGGGATAAGGGAAAGGCACAGGCATATTTATCACTTTTGTCAGGAATAAGCAACATTGTTCTACTATGAAAAGAGCCCTTTATCGGGCCAATCACCATCCATTGAATGTGTAAAGAAAGCACTATATTGAGATGTGGAAAATGAGTGTTTTGGCTTTGCCCAAGGCTAGTTACAGGACATTTTGGAAACTGAGTATCCAGAAAATGGTGTGAAGTCAGACAGGTAAGAGCTTCTGGTAGGTGCTTCAGTAGCTCAGGTTTGACACAGGTGCAAAAGCCCAACTAAGAATGAACCAGACACTGTGTGCACTAAATGGCATTCGCAAGGTGCTGGGGGTGTTTCTGGTGAATTTGAGGTTTTTGATGTCTCGCCACAGAAAGAATTCAGTGAGAGACAAAGTGATAGGTAAGAAATGGATTTATTTAGAGAGATACACACTCTACAGAGTGTGGGCCATCTCAGAAGGCAAGAGTGGCCCCCAACTATGGCGTGGTTAGTTTTTATGGGCTGGGTAATTTCATAGGCTAATGAGTGGGAGGATTCATGTAATTATTTCAGGGAAGCAGTGGGGATTTCCAGGAATTGGGCCACCGCCCACTTTTTGGCCTTTTATGGTCAGCCTTGGAGCTGTCATGGCGCCTGTGGGTGTGTCATTTAGCTGAGGTATTACAATGAGCGTATAATGAGGCTCAAGGTCCCCTGGAAGACGGATCTTCCCCCACCTTGGACCTAGTTGGTTCTAACCAGTTTTTGTCATGTCCTGTGGCTATGCCATTCTTTTAGAGGTTGTGCCCTGCCCCTTTCCCTCCTGCTTCAGTGGGAGGTGGTTGCTGAGAAAGCTACAGAAATATAAAATTTATTCAGAATTAGGATAGATTTAGCAAAGACTTCATGAATAAAACACAACCCCTGGTCCAGGGGAGCTCTGCCCATGAAGGGAGACAGACATGGTAACAGGGAATTCTAAGTGACTGGATGGCTGCAAGGCCACACACTGTGTCCTGGGGTCGGGAGCCCTGAGCCAGCCTGTGGGAGTCTGGGTTGACTCTCCAGAGGTGGCAGCATTTGGGTTGGGAGTTGAAGGGGAAGGAAGAGTTTGCTAAGAAGATAAGCGTTTGTTGGAGAAAGACATCATGGGAATAAGGAACAGCACAGAGTAAGTGAGAAAGTGTGTGTGCCCATGGTGTGTGTGTGTGTGTGTGTGTGTGTGTGTGTGTGTGCACCCATGAGAAGGCCGAGGAGGTGGGGAGAGACAAAATGTTTCACCTGAGGACTTAGGGGTAGTTTAGCTTTGTTGGAGAGTATAGGGCACTATAAAGGGCACTCACTTACTTATCCCCCTCTGGTTCCGGAAGCGATTGCCCGAGGCTTATAAAGGTGTATCATCTGTAGTGCCCCAATCTCTGAGCACACAGTTATCACATGGCTGCCATGTGCAAAGCCCTGCTGTAGGGGCCAGGGACACAGAAGTGGACAAAACACATGAAAACCCCTGCCTGCGTGGGCCTACTTTCATTCAAAAAACAGACAAGAATCAATACAAGTTAGTAAAATCTTGCATTGAGAGTCGAGAGTGACGAGCACTAAGAAGAAGAACAAAGTAGGACAAAGGACAGAAGATGTGAAGGATGGGCTGGGGCTGCTACTTTCAACCAGGTGACCAGGGAGTCCTCCCCGAGTGACACTTAGAGTCAAGAGCTGAAAGAGGTGATGCTGTAAGGTAGATGCCCTTGACGTTAGACATGCAAATGAAATTCCAACCCCATGAGACCAGCATTGCAGATTCTCTGACCAAAACAACCAGCTTTTCTCTGTGTGACAAACTTCACTAAAACAGAGGGCAGTGAAGGGATTCACCTTGTTAGGTTACCGAGCTTCCTGCCATTGTCTGAAGATCGCTGCTTCTCTTGGCCTCAGGCTGGTGGCCACGACATAAGGATGTACTCCTTCAAATCTCCATGATGCTCCACACACCATGAGGAAAGCACTTTCTGACCCACGGAGCTTAATCTCCCCAGAGCCCACACGTGGTTCTCTCAGCCAGCTGAGTTGTTCCATCCAGAACAGTGCTGTCCAATTGGATGATCTATGATGGGGGCGGGGGGTTCTATATCTGTGCAGAGTGCTGCAAATACAGCTGGTGGGATTGAGGATCTAAATTTTTAATCAAATTTAAGTTGAAAGAATTACAATGGAAATAACTACATGAGGCTAGTGGCTACTGTATTGGACAGTGCATATCTGGAGTAACACTCCAGGAGGCCTGGGGGGTGGAGCTCAGGTGTGCTAGTCCAAGGTGAGATTGGTAACTCCAAGTCTCACCCTTGGCAAGGGCTTCCCAGCAGGTAAGATATTCTTCTTAGTGTGTAGCTACTGAATAACACACACACACACACACACACACACACACACACACACACACACACACGTCCCTCTAGGACAAAAAATAATTTCTGGACCATTTGCAGTCTACGCCCTTAACCTGAAGGCTCCACACCCACAGGGGAGTTGACAGTGAGCATTCATTTACTCATTCTCTCTTCTTCTTCACATTGTGCTCACTAGGTCTCTTAATGTCTTCTTAATGATCTCTCCTTTGGCCATAGCAAGGCCAACAGGAGTTTTGAGGCATATCTTTGGCTGCCTTTGGGGGTGGGAAGTTGGGCAGGTTAAAATAATAGTGTAGCCTCTGTTGAAAAGGAGCAAAGAAGAAAGATAAGGGCCAGGAAAAACCAAGCCAGGAATAGGACCCCAAATGCAAGCCATGGTGATGAACGTACTCTGTGGTCGTACCGCAGAATTGACTGCCTAGCCTAGGTATCTCTATGAGAGGGGATCCTGGGCTGCTGCAGAGTATGAGAGGAAGGAGAGTATAGTGGTTAGAAGCACAACATTTACACAGAACCTGTGTCACTCCAGTATCAAATGAGCACACTTGGGCACAGACTATGGTTTCTAAATACCATTCTCCACCAAGAGGAAGCAGGGCTCCTTGGAGAAATGGGAATGCAAGGGCTGGGGCAGGGAAAATATAAGATGAACCTGGAACATCTTGTGCTACAGAGAGAGTGTCCAAAGAATAATAAGGACAACTCAAGGGAACGGGAGCCAGGCTGAACTGGTGCCTACTGGCCACATATAGGACCATCTGAGCATCAAAATGAATGGTGATAGTGATGAAATATCAGATATGAAAAACAAACAAACAAAAAAAACGGTCCCTGAGTCCCTACTGATAATAAATGATTAAATGGGGGAAAAGAGAAGATCAGCTAGAGTAGAAACTCAATTCACACGTAGAAGGAGTGATGGAGATGGCAAGGCACCCAACCACACCCAATGATTCAGGTAAGAAGCAACAATGGATGCTAAAGTGATCAGTGAAGGTTTGATGGCAACTGGCCATTTACATACTTTCAAAGCATCTCCCCACAAGTTACTTACTCATTACAAAGGGAAAATAGTAACTTTGTAGTGGAGAAATCTGACAGATATCGCCTTAACCAAATCAGCAAAGTAACAGCACCAGAAATGGGGCAAATTAACATCATGTTCCTCCTGACATCACACACTGATAAAACATCATCACCTCTAAGGATTCCTACCCTAAATATGTAACCTAAATTTTATGGTGAGAAAACATTGGAAAGACCCAAATGGAGGAAATTCTGGACCAAAAAACTCCCACTATGTTCTATTTAAAAATGTCAATATAATAAAAGATAAGGAAAGGCCAAGAAATCATTTCATACTAAAGGAAACTAAAGAGACATGAAAGCTCTGCACCAAAAAAATAGTAGCCAAGAAGAATATCATTGGGAAATTGATGAAATTTTAATAAGGTCTGTAGAGTAGAGGATACCATTGTATCAGTGTTAAACTTCCTAATTCAGACAATCATATTTTGGGTATGTAAGTGAATGCTATTATTTTTAGGATTTTCATGTATGCTGAAATATTTAGGGATAAAGGGACATGTCAACAATGTACTCTCAAATATTCAAATAGCTGAGAGAGAGAGAGAGATAGAGAATGATAAAGTAAAAACAGGGTAAAGCCTTAGTAATTAGTATATACACGTTCTTTTAAATATTCTTTCAATTTTCTAAATTTGAAATTATTAAAAAAAATTCTAGCCTTTAGTGTCAGATTGCTTGGCTCCAAATCCAAGCACTTCCAATGATGAGCTGTGTGTCTGTGGGCAAGTTACTTAAGCTCTCTGGGCCTCAGCTTCTCTATCTGTAACATGAGGATAATAACAGTGCCTTCCTCAGGGTTGTGTTGAGATTGAAGAGTTAATATACGTAAAGCATTTAAAAGAATGTCTGGCACGTGGCAAGCATTGGACAAGTGGAGATTGCTGTTCTTTGTGTCTAAGAGATAAAATCATGGCAACTAGGAAGGTGAGAGGGGGATTTCTCCTGAGACTCTCAGAGTGATTATGTGCATAAGCACTGCTCTGGGGGGTACTTAATGCCCCTCGACCCAGGCCCCATCACCACCCTATGCCATTCACGCCCTGGCAGTGCAGATAAGGGCCCTTACTGCCTTTGGATCTGCCACTGTCTAGCAGGTGACTTCAGCCTTTTACCCAACTTCTTCGAGCTTCAATTTCACCACCAACAAGAGGGATTATAATCCCCACCTCTAGCTTTTCACTATAGCAAATAATTATCCAGTGATATTTATTGAAAATGCTGAATGTGCCAGGCATTTGGGGTGGATTACCATCTAATCCTCAAAACAAACCTCTGGGGTAGGTACTATCATTATCTCAATTTTAGACAAAGGCCATTGAGGCTTAGAGAAGTTAATTAAATTGCCAAGGTCACACAGCTCATAAATGGTGACACAGATTCAACCCAAGCCTCTAGGGGTAACTTCTGAGATCTTATTACTGATAATAACCCTTTCCTTGGTTATGAATATTTTTCTCTCATCTCTTCCTCCCTTCCCTCCTTCCTTCCTTCCTTCCTTCCTTCCTCCCTCCCTCCCTCCCTCCTTCCTTCCTTTCTCTCTCTCTGTCTCTGTCTCTCTCTTTCTTCCTTCCTTCCTTCCTTTTCTTTCTTTCTTTCTCTTTCTTTCTTTTTTCTCTTTCTTTCTTTCTTTTCTTTCTCTCTCTCTCTCCCTTCCTTCCTCCCTCCCTTCCTTCCTTCCTTCCTTCCTTCCTTTCTTTTTCTTTCTTTCTTTCTTTTCTTTTTCTCTCTCTCTTCCTTCCTTCCTTCCTTCCTCCCTCCCTCCAGAAGCAAGCCCGTCCATCCAGCTGAGAGCTCTATCTCTCTTCTCTCTATCTCTTCTATCTTTGCGTTCGGTCTTTTTATCTGTGCTTTCTTTCTTTCTTTCTTTCTTTCTTTCTTTCTCTCTTTCTTTCTCATAAAGGAGGAAAACTGCCCAAGGAGGTTAAGTTACTCTTTTAAAGTCACAGAGCATTCCAGTTGATCAGATCTGTGTCTCAAGCTGGAACTGCTGGTAAATGCTGTTGGAGGCCAGGAAGGTGTTTCTGACTTGGCCAGGACATCTGTCCAGGGGTCCAGCATGTGTGCAAAGTGTCAGTTTTCCCGGTGGCCAATCTCATGAGGTCTCACCCCTGCTAAGTAGGAGGCAGATTGGAGACAGACAACCTGGAGGCTTTCAGCCCAGGCCAAAGCTGTCCCTTCCCCAGAGAGGAACCCTGAAGCCAGAGCAGCTTCTGAGGCCCCAGGTGCACACCTGCGCGAAGCTGTGGCCCCAGGTTTTCAGACTCATTTGAGGGGCATTACAAAGCCTGGTTCTTAGATTCCCAAATCTGGATAAGCAGCTTAAGCAGAGCTGAACAGACCCTCCCCCCACCTGGAGGTGGGCACTCCAGGAAAGGATTTAGGCTCAATCTGGTGGACCCTTGGCCCCCAGGTGACTCAGGAGCAGCATTGAGATCAGGGGGCTGGATCATGTGGGTGTGCAGGGCACAGGTGCAGCCAACCCCATAGCCCTGTACCCACAGACCTTCCTCACACACACGGCGGTCGCCCCCGTGGTGACAGTACTCTCACCCCCTCAGCCCCTCACAGCTTAACAGCCTGACCTGGGAGCAGGGGCGGTCATTTCCCTGCTGGGACATCTTTCTCCCAGCATCTCCCAAGGTCTGCCTGCCCACTGGCTTGGGCGGCTGGTGCAGTCCGGCTGCCACCTGGCTTCTGCTTCCCGCTGGCCACCCAGCACCCCAGCGCCGGGCCTGCCCTCAAGGCTGCCCCTCCTCACTCCCTTCAACGTTTATTCCTGGGCTCTGCTGACGCCCGTGTCCCCGCTGCTGTTTCTAAGAGCTGGCTCATGCTGGGGCAAGGCCAGGGGAGGAACATTCTAGAACCTCCGAGGAATTTACCCCTTTCCTGGAAGACTTTGAGGATATTCCTTAAGGGTGAGGGTGATTGACACCCTGGGTCCTGCAATCAAGCCAGCTGAGTGATGTTGGGGGGACTGGCCAGCGTTCACGCTTCCTGAGAACTGTCACATGCCGGGCCTTTATAAATAATGCCAACTCCGGTAATCATCCATCCTGCTGGTGGCCAGCTGCTCCTTCAGGTCTTGGGGCTCAGGTACATCAAGTGGTCTGCCCAAGGCCACGCATGAGTAAGGTGACCCCAAAGACTTCCTGGGGTTGGGAGGTGGTTGAAGAGAATGGAACATACCTGTTATCCTCAACATCTGGAGACCACTGGAGGCCCAAGAATGGGGGGAGAGTTCAGGTCACAGTGGGGAAGGTTCTCCCTACATTTGGAACCTTCCATAAGCAGTGTGCTCTCCCCGATCCCCCCGGCAGGATTGCCTGGCCAGAGACTGGCTAGCCAGATGTGAGGGGTGCACAAGTAGTGGCATTAACTGGAGGTTGGACTTTAAGAGCCCCGGGTCTGAGAGGTAGCAGGCTAGACACTCATCTCTTTGTATTTTAGTGAGGATTTGCTTCTCAGACTGGCAGTCCTGCCGATTTTCCCTCCTAAATATCTCTTGAGCCTGTCCATCCTTCACCTCCGCAATCACATGCTCCAAGTGCCAGCCTGCTGTGGCCATGGCTTTCTAGTTATCTCCCAGCTTTCTATTTGGCCCTTTATCCATCTTTCTCCAGTCTGCAGCCAGCATGATTGCGTTAAAATGTGAAACTGTCAATTTCTCCCCTCCCCCACTCCCCCCAATACAACCTTTTTGCATGGCTTTTTATCACTCTTAAAATAAAGTTTCCTGCCCTGACTACAAGGCCTGAATGGTCCGCACCCCTCTGCCCAGCCTCACCTTGCCTCTTCTCCCATGTTCTTCATTCCTCCATGCTGGCCCGTGGGACAGGTGATTCTGGTGCAGTCCCACCCCAGAGCCTTTGCAGACACTGGTCCCGCTCCCCGGATAACTCTCCACCACCAGCTTCCCTTCCACTTCCCCCAAGGAACTCCTTCCCAACCTTCAACTCTCAGCTCAGGTCTTGCTTTCCATGGAAATTTTTCTTGATGTCCCCTCCCCATTCCATCCTTAATAGCACTGATGTCCTATTATAATTGCTCACTAATTATGTGCTTATTTCTTCCTCCAGCGTCTGCTCTCTGCCAGCTGTGAGCTCCATGAAAGCAGGCACCAAGCCTGCTTTGCTCACAACCTGTCTCCAGCAGTGGGGAAAAGAATAACTACACCAGGCATACCTGCTGCATACATTAAATGGCAAATCCTGAGGCAATGAGACCCAGGAGAGAGGATTTTGAGAGATGAAGGGCTAACCTGACCCTGCTGACAGGTAGGCTGTCCAGGGGTCATTGGGGTTGGCTTCTGGCCCCCAGCGATGGCAGAAGGGCCCTGACATGGGAAAGCCCTTCACCAGGGTACCTGCTCCCTTGGGAACAATTCACCTGTCTTACCTCTGTAGGGACCTGTGATCTGTTGGGGCTGGAGTTACAGGTGAGGGCGGTGGGCTCAGACCAAGATCCCAGGCAGGCGCACCCCAGACTCTGCCCAGCTCAGGTGGTTATGGGTCCTCCTGGGAGAGAGGTTTACTGACACTTCAGCGAACATTCATTCTTACCCTAGTAGTCTTCAGTATTTGCATTATTACACATTCATTCATTTGTTTGGCCGTTCATGATTTCATTCCTTCTTGAGCATCAATTGGGAAGAATTGTGTTCATTGAGACAGCTACTTTAACTAATGAAATGGAGCAGGACCCCATGGTCCTCCCCCCAACCCAGGTCTTTCGCCTGCTTTTTGTCTGTAGAAAAACTTTAGTCAAAAAATAAATTTAATCAGAGAAGTGAGAAAATACAGAAGCAAAGGAAAACAGTCAAACAGGACAAAACAGTAATAGTTTAGTCATTAAGCAAAGTCAAGGACTTTTAGTTCCTCCTCAAGGGCTATAGATAATGTTATGCGCCATAAACTTTGAGCTGTCTTATAGATACTGAAACCCCCAATAGGTGGAAGGAGTTAACTACATGATGACCAGATTGTTGCCATGACATAAGCTGCCACAATTCTGAGCACTGGCCTCAAAGAAATGGGAACAAACTGACCCTGGAACTGAAGACTAACTTAAAACAATCAAGATGACACTGATCAGATACTACATGATCAATTTCAAGATGACTTTCAGAGCTGACTGTGCTGTTTCTGCATGTAGCCCCCTCCCTCCACTTATACACCCCTGAAACTCCCCTTTAAAAGCTCTTGCCCCCTGATTGTCAGTGGGGGGGAATTGGCCTTTGGACGAGTCTGCCCTGCCCGTCCCCGACCCTGGTTGCCAGCCTCTGAAATAAAGCAAACTTTCCTTTCTACCAACCTTGCCTCTTATTTGCTTTAGAGCAATGAGCAGCTGGACCCCACTTTCGGTAACAGTAGTGCTAATTTGGGTGAATATTCTTATTTCCTTGTAAAAGTAAAATGATAGTTTACCCTTTTTGAAGATGGCTTGATTTCAGCCATAATGAGAAACCAGAAATCTTGCTAAACTGTCTCCCTTTTGCTTAAGAGCTGGCATCCCCACATCTGGCTGATGGAAATGTGATCTCATCAGTTACCTGTGCTAAGACCTGGGCTTCCTCTGACTCGGCTGTTCTAACCCAGCTAAATATTTAATGTGTGTCTAGTTCATTTTATCTCCTCAGCCTCAAGTTAGTTTATCCCCATCATGATCTAATTCCAGCTTTCCTTTATTAAAGGGGCTTTCTTACAGAGCAGAATGCTTGGGCGGGCTAAGTAATAAATATACAGCAGTGTTCCTCAACACTGTTAGACCCAATCACCCCTTCACAGAAAATATTTTGTAACACTCCCTTTACTATACTGAAATGGAATTCAAAGATAGGGTGACTTACCTGTACACATGATTTTTTAAAAAGTCAATAAAGCCCTGAACATAATAACTAGAGTGAAAAGGAAAAATAAAGGGAAAGCAATCTGTAACAAAATGCTATGTATTATAATATGTAAATGATCAGGCCTGACTCTATTAGAAAATATAATGAAGTTATCAGATGTTTTCACCTACTTAAAGTGAATAAATGTGGATGAAGAGAAAGGAGACAATAATTTTGCTAAATATTTTTCTTTGTTTGACCTTTTGAAGTAAGGGCTACAGAAGAGTACTTATACATGGAGTGTACTTATGTATGGGGCCACTGTGATAGCCACAAATGCAGATGTATCCAGGTGTTTGTGCTGATGTATCCAGGTGTTTGTGCTGGAGGTGACTCAAACACCTTGAAGGGCATTGCCCTTGTTGCAGGATTTTCCCGAAAGAAGAGCAATTCTTGGTAAAGAAGCAATTCTTCCCTTGATTCACATGATTGTTGCATTTGAAAATTCAGTGTATGTGAAACTATGTAAATATACTTTGTGTATATATGTAAAATCATGTAAAGTTAAAATAACAAACAAGTCTGTTGCCTATATGAATGTCCAGTAGCACATTCAAAAGTGGGTTTGGGCCCTTCCCCATACCAAAGAAGGGCCACTTGTCATATTGATAACCCCAAGCACCTCCACAAAGTTCCAAAACACCCCTAAGGGTCAGCAACCCCCATGTGGAGAGCCACTGATTGACGGACTGGGTGTCAGTGTGGCCCAGAGGAGCTGAATCAGGGTTTCTGCCTCTGCCTCTGCCTTTTCTCCACAGGTTATGAGACAACCACGCCAGTAATAGCAATGATAGGATTCTGAGTATTCGCTGCCTGTTGGTCACCGTGGTAGCCACCCTACCTATGTGATTAACCCACATCAACTTCCCCAGGTTGGTGGTATTATTCCCATTTTAAAGAAGGAAACACTGAGTCTCTGATGTTGGGCAACTTGTTTAGGTTCTTACCTTTGAATGTATCAGAAGAGAAGAATATCTGCTCTGCAGTTTCAATAGAGGAGGAACAAAGACTGTGGATAGGAAGGTTTTCATCTGATGGGCTATGGAAGTTCTAGTGGAGATTAATACGTGTTAAGCATGTAATAGTTTGAGAGTGCTTCTCTACTGTGTGCAGCCACAGGAGATGTCCACTGGTAATCACTAGGAAGCATAAAGAGGTCTGTGTTTCATATTACAACCAGGAAGTGACTCTTGTGACCATTTGGGTTTTAAAGTTTCCTTCCTGTTCTGACAGAAGCAGGAAAAGTGGATAGTGCCAATGGGCTGTTGAAGAGTGAGCCCTGGTTTAGAGAAATAAGGAGCTGCAGCCTCAGGGAACCATACTTGTAAAGAACAGAGAACTCAGCAGCATGACAAAGAGCCATGGCTTCACAGGCAAATTCTATCAAACATTTAGAGAAGACCTAACACCTATCCTTCTCAAACTCTTCCAAAATATAGCAGAGGAAGGAACACTCCCAAACTCATTCTACGAGGCCACCATCACCCTGATACCAAGACCAGACAAAGATGTCACAAAAAAAGAAAACTACAGGCCATTATCACTGATGAACATAGATGCAAAAATCCTCAACCAAATACTAGCAAACAGAATCCAACAGCACATTAAAAGGATCATACACCATGATCAAGTGGGGTTTATCCCAGGAATGCAAGGACTCTTCAATATATGCAAATCAATCAATGTGATACAAAACCATATGATAATCTCAATAGATGCAGAAAAAGCTTTTGACAAAATTCAAACCCATTTATGATGAAAACTCTCCAGAAAGTAGACATAGAGGGAACTTACCTCAACATAATAAAGGCCATATATGACAAACACACAGCCAACATCGTTGTCAATGGTGAAAAACCGAAACCATTTCCTCTAAGATCAGGAACAAGAGACGGTTTCACACTCTCACTGCTATTATTCCACATAGTTTTGGAAGTTTTAGCCATAGAAATCAGCAATCAGAGAAGAAAAAGAAATAAAAGGAATCCAAATTGGAAAAGAAGAAGTAAAGCTGTCACTGTTTGCAGATGACATGACACTATACATAGAGATTCCTAAAGATGCTACCAGAAAACTACTAGAGCTAATCAATGAATTTGGTAAGGTAGCAGGATACAAAATTAATGCACAGAAATCCCTGGCATTCCTATACACTAATGATGAAAAATCTGAAAGTGAAATCAAGAAAACACTCCCGTTTACCATTGCAACAAAAAGAATGAAATACCTAGGAATAAACCTACCTAAGGAGACAAAAGACCTGTATGCAGAAAACTATGACACTGATGAAAGAAATTAAAGACGATACAAACAGATGGAGACATATACCATGTTCTTGGATTGGAAGAATTGACATTGTGAAAATGACTCTACTATCCAAAGCAATCTACAGATTCAATGCAATCTCTATCAAATTACCAAGGGTATTTTTCACAGAACTAGAACAAAAAATTTCACAATTTGTATGGAAACACAAAAGACCCTGAGTAGCCAAAGCAATCCTGAAAAAGAAAAACGGAGCTGAAGGAATCAGTCTCCCTGACTTCAGACTATACTATAAAGCTACAGTAATCAAGACAGTAGTGGGGCTTCCCTGGTGGCGCAGTGGTTGAGAGTCCATCTGCTGATGCAGGGGCCATGGGTTCGTGCCCCGGTCCGGGAAGATCTCACGTGCCATGGAGCAGCTGGGCCTGTGAGCCATGGCCGCTGAGCCTGCACCTCTGGAGCCTGTGCTCTGCAATGGGAGAGGCCACAACAGTGAGAGGCCTGCGTACCGCAAAAAAAAAAAAAAAAAAAAAAAACAGAAGGGGAAGATGACGGAAGGGTAAGCCATGGAGATCACCTTCCTCCCCACAGGTACACCAGAAATACACCTACACGTGGAACAACTCCTACAGAACACCTACTGAACGCTGGCAGAAGACCTCAGACTTCCCAAAAGGCAAGAAACTCCCCACGTACCTGGGTAGGGCAAAAGAAAAAAGAATAAACAGAGACAAAAGGTTAGGGACAGGACCTGCACCAGTGAGAGGGAGCCGTAAAGGAGGAAAGGTTTCCACACACTAGAAGCCCCTTCACGGGCGGAGACTGCGGGTGGCGGAGGGGGGAAGCTTCGGAGTCACGGAGGAGAGCACAGCCACAGGGGTGCGGAGGGCAAAGTGGAGAGATTCCCGCACAGAGGATCGGTGCCGACCGGCACTCACCAGCCCAAGAGGCTTGTCTACTTCCCCGCCGGGGCGGGCGGGGCTGGGAGCTGAGGCTCCGGCTTTGGTTGGACCACAGGGAGAGGACTGGGGTTGGCGGCGTGAACACAGCCTGAA
This sequence comes from Monodon monoceros, assembly GCF_005190385.1. NCBI lineage: Eukaryota > Metazoa > Chordata > Mammalia > Artiodactyla > Monodontidae > Monodon > Monodon monoceros. The sequence goes on along the minus strand of NW_021703772.1, from coordinate 107,141,328 downwards.
GGGGGTTAGTGCACCATGGCTAGCCGGGAGGGAGTCCGGGGAAAAGTTTGGACCTGCCGAAGAGGCAAGAGACTTTTTCTGCTCTCTTTGTTTCCTGGTGCGCGAGGAGAGGGGATTAAGAGCGCTGCTTAAAGAAGCTCCAGAGACGGGCGCGAGCTGCAGCTAAAAGCGCGGACCCCAGAGACGGGCATGAGACGCTGAGGCTGCTGCTGCCGCCACCAAGGGGCTTGTGTGCGAGCACAGGTCACTATCCCCACCACCCCTCCCGGGAGCCTGTGCAGCCCACCACTGCCAGGGTCCCGGGATCCAGGGACAACTTGCCCGGGAGAACGCATGGCGCGCCTCAGGCTGGTGCGATGTCACGCCGGCCTCTGCCACCCCAGGCTCGCCCCGCAATCTGTGCTGCTTCCTCCCCCTCGCCTGAGTGAACCAGAGTCCCCGAAGCAGCTGCTCCTTTAACCCTGTCCTGTCTGAGCGAAGAACAGATGCCTTCCGGCGACCTACACACAGGGGCGGGGCCAAATCCAAAGCTGAGCCCTGGGAGCTGTGAGAACAAAGAAGAGAAAGGGAAATCTCTCCCAGCAGCCTCAGAAGCAGAGGATTAAAGCTCCACAATCAACTTGATGTACCCTGCATCTGTGGAATACCTGAATAGACAACGAATCATCCCAAATTGAGGAGGTGGACTTTGAGAGCAAGATTTATGATTTTTTTCCCGTTTTCCTCTTTTTCTGAGTGTGTATGTGTATGCTTCTGTGTGAGATTTTGTCTGTATAGCTTTGCTTCCACCATTTGTCCTAGGGTTCTATCCATCCGTTTTTTTTCTTGTTGTTTTTTAAACTTTTTCTCTTAATAATTATTTTTTATTTTAATAACTTTATTATATTTTATCTTATTTTACTTTATCTTCTTTCTTTTTTTTTCTTTCCTTCCCTCCTTCCTTCCTTCCTCCCTCCCTCCCTCCCACACTCCTTTCTTTCTTTCTTTCTTTCTCTCTCTCTCTCTTTCTTTCTTTCTTTCTTTCTACTTCTACTAATTCTTTCTTTCTACTTTTTCTCCCTTTTATTCTGAGCCGCAGGGATGAAAGGCTCTTGGTGCTGCAGCCAGCAGTCAATGCTGTGCCTCTGCCGTGGGAGAGCCAACTTCAGGACACTGGTCCACAAGAGACCTCCCAGCTCCACATAATATCAAATGGTGAAACTCTCCCAGAGATCTCCATCTCAACACCAGCACCCAGCTTCACTCAACGACCAGCAAGCTACAGTGTTGGACACCCTGTGCCAAACAACTAGCAAGACAGGAACACAACCCCACTCATTAGCAGAGAGGCTGACTAAAATCATAATAAGTCCACAGACACCCCAAAACACACTACCAGACGTGGACCTACCCACCAGAAAGACAAGATCCAGCCTCATCCACCAGAACACAGGCACTAGTGCCGTCCACCAGGAAGCTTACACGACCCACTGAACCAACCTTAGCCACTGGGGACAGACACCAAAAACAACGGGAACTATGAACCTGCAGCCGGCAAGGAGACCCCAAACACAGTAAGATAAGCAAATTGAGAAGACAGAAAAAACACACAGCAGATGAAGGAGCAAGATAAAAACCCACCAGACCTAACAAATGAAGAGGAAATAGGCAGTCTACCTGAAAAAGAATTCAGAATAATGATAGTAAAGATGATCCAAAATCTTGGAAATAGAATAGAGAAAATGCAAGAAACATTTAACAAGGACCTAGAAGAACTAAAGATGAAACAAGCAATGATGAACAACACAATAAATGAAATTAAAAGTTCTCTATAAAGGATGAATAGCAGAATAACTGAGGCAGAAGAACGGATATGTGACCTGGAAGATAAAATAGTGGAAATAACCACTGCAGAGCAGAATAAAGAAGAAAGAATGAAAAAAACTGAGGACAGTCTCAGAGACATCTGGGACCTTATTAAATGCACCAACATTCAAATTATAGGGGGTCCAGAAGAGGAAGAGAAAAAGAAAGGGACTGAGAAAATATTTGAAGAGATTATAGTTGAAAACTTCCCTAATATGGGACAGGAAATAGTTAATCAAGTCCAGGAAGCACAGAGAGTCCCATACAGGATAAATCCAAGGAGAAATATGCCAAGACACATATTAATCAAACTGTCAAAAATTAAATACAGAGAAAACATATTAAAAGCAGCAAGGGAAAAACAACAAATAACACACAAGGGAATCCCCATAAGGTTAACAGCTGATCTTTCAGCAGAAACTCTGCAAGCCAGAAGGGACTGGCAGGACATATTTAAAGTGATGAAGGAGAAAAACCTGCGACCAAGATTACTCTACCCAGCAAGGATCACATTCAGATTTGATGGAGAAATTAAAATCTTTACAGACAAGCAAAAGCTGAGAGAGCTCAGCACCACCAAACCAGCTTTACAACAAATGCTAAAGGAACTTCTCTAGGCAAGAAACACAAGGGAAGGAAAAGACCTACAATAACGAACACAAAACAATTAAGAAAATGGGAATAGGAACATACATATTGAAAATTACCTTAAATGTAAGTGGACTAAATGCTCCCACCAAAAGACACAGATTGGCTGAATGGATACAAAAACAAGACCCATATAGATGCTGTCTACAAGAGACCAACTTCAGACCTAGAGACACATACAGACTGAAAGTAAGGGGATGGAAAAAGATATTCCATACAAATGGAAACCAAAAGAAAGCTGGAGTAGCAATTCTCATATCAGACAAAATAGACCTTAAAATAAAGACTATTAGAAGAGACAAAGAAGGACACTACATAATGATCAAGGAATCGATCCAAGAAGATATAACAATTGTAAATATTTATGCATCCAACATAGGAACACCTCAGTACATATGGCAAATACTAACAGTCATGAAAGGGGTAATCGACAGTAACACATTCATAGTAGGGGACTTTAGCACCCCACTTTCACCAATGGACAGATCATCCAAAATAAAAATAAATAAGGAAACACAAGCTTTAAATGATACATTGAACAAGATGGACTTAATTGATATTTATAGGACATTCCATCCAAAAACAACAGAATACACATTTTTCTCAAGAGCTCATGGAACATTCTCCAGGATAGATCATATCTTGGGTCACAAATCAAGCCTTGGTAAATTTAAGAAAATTGAAATTGTATCAAGTATCTTTTCCGACCACAACACTATGAGACTAGATATCAATTACAGGAAAAGATCTGTAAAAAATACAAACACATGGAGGCTAAACAATACACTACTTAATAACGAAGTGATCACTGAAGAAATTAAAGAGGAAATAAAAAAATACTTAGAAACAAATGACAATGGAGACACGACGACCCAAAACCTATGGGATGCAGCAAAAGCAGTTTTAAGGGGGAAGTTTATAGCAATACAATCCTACCTTAAGAAACAAGAAACATCCCAAATAAACAACCTAACCTTATACCTAAAGCAATTAGAGAAAGAAGAACAAAAAACCCCCAAAGTTAGCAGAAGGAAAGAAATCATAAAAATCAGATCAGAAATAAATGCAAAAGAAATGAAGGAAATGATAGCAAAGATCAATAAAACTAAAAGCTGGTTCTTTGAGAAGATAAACAAAATTGATAAACCATTAGTCAGACTCATCAAGAAAAAAAGGGAGGAGACTCAAATCAATAGAATTAGAAATGAAAAAGGAAAAGTAACAACTGACACTGCAGAAATGCAAAAGATCATGAGAGATTACTCCAAGCAACTCTATGCCAATAAAATAGAAAACCTGGAAGAAATGGACAAATTCTTAGAAATGCACAACCTGCCAAGACTGAATCAGGAAGAAATAGAAAATATGAACAGACCAATCACAAGCACTGAAATTGAAACTGTGATTAAAAATCTTCCAACAAACAAAAGCCCAGGACCAGATGGCTTCACAGGCGAATTCTATCAAACATTTAGAGAATAGCTAACACCTATCCTCCTCAAACTGTTCCATAATATAGCAGAGGGAGGAACACTCCCAAACTCATTCTACGAGGCTACCATCACCTTGATACCAAAACCAGACAAGGATGTCACAAAGAAAGAAAGCTACAGGCCAATATCAGTGAAGAACGTTCATGCAAAAATCCTCAACAAAATACTAGCAAACAGAATCCAACAGCACATTAAAAGGAACATACACCATGATCAAGTGGGGTTTATTCCAGGAATGCAAGGATTCTTCAATATACACAAATTAATCAATGTGATAAACCATATTAACAAATTGAAGGAGAAAAACCATATGATCATCTCAATAGATGCAGAGAAAGCTTTTGACAAAATTCAACACCCATATACGATAAAAACCCTGCCGAAAGTAGGCATAGAGGGAACTTTCCTTAACATAATAAAGGCCATATGTGACAAACCGACAGCAAACATTGTCCTCAATGGTGAAAAACTGAAAGCATTTCCACTAAGATCAGGAAGAAGACGAGGTTTCCCACTCTCACCACTCTTATTCAACATAGTTTTGGATGTTTTAGCCACAGCAATCAGAGAAGAAGAGGAATCCAAATCGGAAAAGAAGAAGTAGAGCTGCTACTGTTTTCAGATGACATGACACTATACATAGAGAATCCTAAAGATGCTACCAGAAAACTACTAGATCTAATCAATGAATTTGGTAAAGTAGCAGGATACAAAATTAATGCACAGAAATTTCTGGCATTCCTATACACTAATGATGAAAAATCTGAAAGTGAAATCAAGAAAACACTCCCATTTACCATTTCAACGAAAAGAATAAAATATCTAGGAATAAACCTACCTAAGGAGACAAAAGACCTGTATGCAGAAAATTATAATACACTGATGAAAGAAATTAAAGATGATACAAATAGATGGTAGAAAGATGGAGAACTCTACCATGTTCTTGTATGGGAAGAATCAACATTGTGAAAATGACTCTACTACCCAAAGCAATCTACAGATTCAATGCAATCCCCATCAAACTACCACTGGCATTTTTCACAGAACTAGAACAACAAATTTCACAATTTGTATGGAAACACAAAAGATCCCGAATAACAAAAGCAATCTTGGGAAAGAAAAACGGAGCTGGAGGAATCAGGCTCCCTGACTTCAGACTATACTACAAAGCTACAGTAATCAAGACAGTATGGTGCTGGCACAAAAACAGAAAGATAGATCAATGGAACAGGATAGAAATCCCAGAGATAAACCCACGCACATATGGTCACCTTATCTTTGATAAAGGAGGCAGGAATGTACAGTGGAGAAAGGACAGCCTCTTCAACAGTGGTGCTGGGAAAACTGGACAGGTACATGTAAAAGTATGAGATTAGATCACTCCCTAACACCATACACAAAAATAAGCTCAAAATGGATTAAAGACCTAAATGTAAGGCCAGAAACTATCAAACTCTTAGAGGAAAACATAGGCAGAACACTCTATGACAAATCACAGCAAGATCCTTTTTGACCCACCTCCTAGAGAAATGGAAATCAAAACAAAAATAAACAAATGGGACCTAGTCAAACTTCAAAACTTTTGCACAGCAAAGAAAACCAAAAACAAGACCAAAAGACAACCCTCAGAATGGGAGAAAATATTTGCAAATGAAGCAACTGACAAAGGATTAATCTCCAAAATTTACAAGCAGCTCATGCAGCTCAATAACAAAAAAACAAAAAACCCAATCCAAAAAAGGGCAGAAGACCTGAATAGACATTTCCCCAAAGAAGATATACAGACGGCCAACAAACACATGAAAGAATGCTCAACATCATTAATCATTAGAGAAATGCAAATCAAAACTACAATGAGGTATCACCTCACACTGGTCAGAATGGCCATCATCAAAAAATCTAGAAAGAATAAATGCTGGAGAGGGTGTGGAGAAAAGGGAGATCTCTTGCACTGTTGGTGGGAATGTAAACTGATACAGCAACTATAGAGAGCAATATGGAGGTTCCTTAAAAAACCAAAAATAGAACTACCACATGACACAGCAATCCCACTACTGGGCATATACCCTGAGACAACGATAATTCAAAAAGAGTCATGTTCCAAAATGTTCATTGCAGCTCTGTTTACAATAGCCAGGACATGGAAACAACCTAAGTGTCCATCATCGGATGAATGGATAAAGAAGATGTGGCACATATATACAATGGAATATTACTCAGCCATAAAAAGAAACGAAATTGAGCTATTTGTAATGAGGTGGATAGACCTAGAGTCTGTCATACAGAGTGAAGTAAGTCAGAAAGAGAAAGACAAATACCGTATGCTAACACATATGTATATTCAATTTAAGAAAAAAAAAATGTAATGAAGAACCTAGGGGTAAGACAGGAATAAAGACACAGACCTACTAGAGAATGGACTTGAGGATATGGGGAGGGGGAAGGGTAAGCTGTGACAAAGCGAGAGAGAGGCATGGACATATATACACTACCAAATGTAAGGTAGATAGCTAGTGGGAAGCAGCCACATAGCACAGGGAGGTCAATTCGGTGCTTTCTGACTGCCTGGATGGGTGGGATAGGGAGGGTGGGAGGGAGGGAGATGCAAGAGGGATGAGATATGGGAACATGTATATGTATAATTGATTCACTTTGTTTTAAAGCAGAAACTAACACACCATTGTAAAGCAATTATACTCTAATAAAGATTTTAAAATAAAAAGAAAAGACAGTAGTGTACTGGCACTGCAACTGAAATATAGATCCTTGGAACAGGATAGAAAGCCCAGAGATAAACCCACGCACATATGGTCACCTTATCTTTGATAAAGTAGGCAAGAATATGCAATGGAGAAAAGACTGCCTCCTCAATAAGTGGTGCTGGGAAAACTGGACAGCTACATGTAGAAGAATGAAATTAGAACAATCCCTGACATGATACACAAAAATAAACTCAAAATGGATTAAAGACCTAAATGTAAGGCCAGACACTATAACACTCTTAGAAAAAAAACATAGGTAGAGCACTCTTTGACATAAGTCACAGCAAGATCCTTTCTGATCCACTTCCTAGAATAATGAAAATTAGAACAAAAATAAAAAATGGGATCTAATTAAACTTAAAAGCTTTTGCACAGCAAAGGAAACCATAAACAAAACAAAGAAAGCCCTCAGAATGTGAGAAAATGATGGCAAATGAAGCAACTGACAAGGAATTAATCTCCAAAATATACAAATACCTCATGCAGCTCGATATATAAAAAAAATGAACAACCCAGTCAAAAAATGGGCAGAAGACCTAAATAGACATTTCTCCAAAAACACATACAGATGGCCAAGAAACACATGAAAAGCTGTTCAACATCACTAATTATTAGAGAAATGCAGATCAAAACTACAGTAAGGTATTACCTCACACTGAAACTTTTAAGATAATTGTAGATTTACATGTAGCTTTAGAGGTAATATAGAGAGATCCATGGACCCTTTACCCAGTTTGTTGTAAGGTAGCCCCTTGGAAAACTACAGTACAATATCCTAACCAGGACATTGGCATTGATACAATCCACAAGTCTTAATTAGATTTCCCCAGTTCTACTTGTACCCGTGTGTGTATGTGTATGTATGTGTGTGTGCATGTGCATTGATAACACAATGTTATCTCATGCAAAGGTTCATATAGCCACCACCTGAGTTGAGGTATAGAACAAGTTCCAACAGCACAAGGATCTCCTGTGTTGCCCTCTAAAAAAACAGTTTATTGAGGTGAAATTCACAGAAAATAAAATGAATGCACTGGGAGTTTGGGGTTAGTAGATGCAAACTATTACATATAGAATGGATAAACAACAAGGTCCTACTGTATAGCACAGGGAAATATATTCAATATCCTGAGATAAACCATAATGGAAAAGAATATAAAAAATGTATATATGTGTATGACTGAGTCACTTTTCTGTACAGCAGAAATTAACACAACATTTTAAATCAACTATACTTCAATAAAAAATGAGAAAAAGTAAAATAACCATTTTAAATTGGATAATTCAGTGGCATTTAATGCAGTTACAATGTTGTATAACCTCCACCTCTATAAAAACAATTCCATCATTCCAAAGTCAAATTTCTTGCCCATTTAGCAGTTTCTTCTTACACCTTCTCCTCAGATACTGGCAAGAATCAATACGTCTTCTGTCTCTATGGATGTATTTATTCTGGATATTTACATAAATAGAATCACACAATATATGACATTTTGTGTCTGGCTTCTTTCCCTTACCATTATGTTTTCAAGATTCATCAACATTGTAGCATTTGTCAATATTCTATTCATTTTTATGACTGAATAATATTCCATTTTATCTATAGACCACAATTTGTTTACCCATTCATCTGTTAATGGACATTTGAACCTATGTGAATAATGGTGTTATAAATATGCTTATATATGTAACAGTATCTGTTTTCAGTTCTTTGGGGGCACGTATATACCTAGGAATAGAATTTTGGATGATACAGTAATTTAATGTTTAAAGTTTTCAGGAAAGGCCAGACCATTTTCCACAGTGGCTAAACCATTTTACATTCCCACCAGAAATGTGTGAAGGTTCCAATTTTTCCACATTTTTGGCAACACTTTGGGAGATTGTTTTTCAATCTTATTTACTTGTTACAGGTTGTATTAATCTGATTAATCTGCTGGGTCTTCAACACACGTATTTTGAGGGGGGACAAAATTCAGTCCATAACCAGCATCTATTCAGATTTTTTATTTCTTCTTGAGTCACTTTTGGTAGTTTACGTATTTCTAGGAATTTGTCTATTCATCTAAGTTATCTAATTTGTTGGTGTATATTATTCATGGTATTTTCTTATACTCCTTTTAATTTCCATAAGGTTGGAAATAAAGTCCCCGCTTGAATTTCTGATTTTAGTTATTTGTGTCTTCTCTCTTTTTTCTTTGTCAGTCTACCTACATGTTTGTCAATTTTGCTGATCTTTTCTAAGAACCCACTTTTGGTTTCATGGATTCTATTGTTTTTCTGTCCTCTTTTTCATTGACCTCTGGAGTGGGTAGTCAGGAATGTTCCCAAAGATGATGGCCCCTGGTTAAGTCCAGAGTGAAATGGGGGGGGGGAGGGACAGTTCTCTACCCACAAGGAGGTCCCAGGCTGGTGGGGAAGACACAGTGCAAATCTGGAACAACATGGGGATGTTAGGGTCCTGATCTCAGCCCGAGGCCCCGTGGCCCATGCAGCAGCCTCTGTGCATGCTTTTGAGTAGAGATGTGGTCTGTTGACCTTCACAGCTGGCAGTATCCCATTGTAGGACCAGACACAGTTTACATATCCAGGCTCCTGTGACAAAAATTTGGTTGTTCTAAGTTTGGAGGTACTACAGACAGTGCTGGAATGACCACATCTGAAAATGTCCTTTGGTGCATGTATGCACACTTATCTTTTAGGAATATGCCTATAAGTGGACTGGATATGTTCAGCTTGAGTAGATACAATCTTCCAACAGAGGTATGGATTTATTTATTGATTGGTGAATCAATCTAACTTCCTCAGTGCTTTAACTGGAATTGTGGCAGAGCCCTCAATCCACTAGCGGTCTTGGTGAAGCTTTTTACCAGTCCCCAAATCAGCCCAGTGTGCATGTGAAGGCCATGTGAATTATTGGGAGGAACATGAAAGGGCTCTGGAGCCAGAAATGTCTGGGGTTGACTCCTGCCTCTGTCACTGACTAGCTGTGGGGCCCTGAGCAAGTCACACAACTGTCCCAAGTCTACTTCCTCATGATGAAGCCCAATAGCATTCAGCTGTTGAAAGGAGTTAAATGAAATTGTGCCTACGGTGGGCCTGGTGAAGGACCTAGCACAGGGTGAGTGGGCAATAAATGGCCGCTGTCAGTCATGTTGTAAATGCTTTCTGCAGGTGGTGACCCAGGAGGTGAGAAGGGCTTCAAGTTAAAATCACAGGTGTGCAAGTGGTCAAAGCTGCTCTCATAAAGGCCATGCACCAAAACCCAGCAATTGAGCTTGGAAAGGCTCTGAAGTTCTCCTTCAAAGCCCAGTCCTTCCTATTTTACACCAAGTCCTAAGAAGTTTCTATTTCTTTCATCCCCAGTTCACAGCTGTTTAGTAGAAGGCACGATGACAGTGGGGGAGGTCATTATGGGGAGGGGTTTTCCACCCACAGACATTCAGACAACAGTGGGCAACTTTAGCTGAGGGTCGGAAAAAATGAACTGGCCAAAAAAAAAGGAAAGAAAAGAAAAGAAAACCCCTATGCCCATGGGCATGGCCATGCCTCCGCTCCTTTGAATATACTCAGCACATCCACATTGGCTGGAGCAGGAAATCTTAAAATGCTGCTGCAGCCCCTTGGTCTCAGGGCATCCTTGGGCTGGCTGTTTATCTGCCTCAGTGGTTCTTCCAGTGTTTTTGTCCATCAGACTCCATCTTACATCCCACCTGCATTTCGCCACAATTTTGTGTTGTACCAGGCTCTGAATTCACATTCCTTTTGTACAACACTTTGGGGTTTGCCCTTCAGCTCTACTCACCATAAGTAAGAATCTCCTGGTGCAACCCTACCTCTAGGCTTCCCTGGTTCTCCAGGTAGGGCCAGCTACCAGACAGCCTGCTGAAAAAGGTAACAGTCAGTCATCCCTTTAGCGGGTCAAAGGTGCCCCTCACTGCCCCCCAAAATGTCCAGGAAGAGCACAGCACCATTGTGGTAACTCAGAAAAATGACCCTTAGCCACAACGATGTGTGAAGTTGTGTGTAGGATGTCAAAAGGCAGGGTGGTGTGGGGATATTTCCACCCACAAAAGTAAAAGAGAGAAGAAGTTTTGAATCATCAAGAAATCATTTTTTATTATTTGGCTTCTACTTGGCCATATTTTACTTTACAGAAGGTATTATGATCTCCATTTGCAATATTAGAACCTGTAGACTTCTTAAGGGTCTGGGACATGTAGGATGTCACAGAGCTGGTCCTCGTGGGTGGAGCCCAGAGCTGACCCTCAGTCCAGGGAGCCACACTGCTGAGCAGAGCCGTCCTCTGACCTGTGTCATACTCTGAGTGTGTGTGCACATGTTGTGTATGTGAGGTAGCCGGTCTTTGGGAGTCCCAGTGCTGCAGGGTCCTAGGAACCCAAAGGAGCAAGGCCTGGATATCCCAGGAGATGCAACAGAAGATGACAGATGAACACAGGACTGGGGAGGGGTTGGCAAGAAGTCCTTTATGAGCATCCACCCTAGGGCACAGTCTGGGAGGAGACAAGCTGTAAAATACAGAAGCCCAAGGCTCAGTCATTAACCATATTCAATACCCACTGGCCAAAGGTGAAGTGCATTTTCAGAGAGGTGAACAAGTTCATCAAAGGAGTGAAGTTTTGCTCTGTTGTATCATAGGGGACACCGTGTCAGTATAAACAGCACTGGCTGGAGGAGACGGGCAGAATTACAAAGGTAGGTGAGCCTTCCCAGGGGCCCCACTCCTAGGAAGCCTCCAGGCATTTGCTGCCTATGCCCTCTTCAGGCACAGATGCTCTGCTTTTCCACTGTGACTGGTATTTGGTATTACCTGTACTCAGCATGTCTCTGTTACTGAAATACCCACAGCCCAGAGCCAGCACACTCATATGAGGGGGAGCTCCAGCTGGGATTGGGGCCCCAGACTTTGTAGCTTTTGAGGGGACCAGTGAAAAATGGATGGATTGAAAGGATTTCCAACTCTTAATTTTGCCAAATTAAGACTTTAAAAAAAGTTGACTATTTCACATTCTTTTCCCATTTAGATTATTACAGAATATTAAGTAGAGTTCCCCATGCTATACAGTAAGTCCTTATTTGAAAAAGAATAGATATATGTATATGTATAAGTGAATCACTTTGCTGTACACCTGAAACTAACACAACATTGTAACTCAACTATACTCCAATATAAAATAAAATTTTTAAAAAATTGCCTATTATTAACTATAGCGAATCATTTCTCCAAGGGCGTTTTGGCACTAAGAGAAAGAAAATAATATTTCAAATTAAAGGACAATCTTTTATGTTAACTAAACAGGCTAAATTTATATTTTCTTTCTTCCTTTTTTTTCATTTCTCCAAGGGTCAGTGGATAGTTCACCATGAAACAGGACAGTTAAGAGGACTTCAGGCTGTCCCAGATTCAAACCCCTAGCCTCAGAGAATGTACCTTCACTGGGCACAGTACTTTCACTGTATTTTACTTCTCTGAGTGCGATAGTCAGGATTCTCCAGAGAAACAGAGCCAACAGGGTATGTGTGTGTGTGTGTGTGTGTGTGTGTGTGTGTGTGTGTGTATTCCAAAGGAAATTGGCTGGCAGTATTCCCTCTTGCTTGGAATTTCATCTTTGTTCTCTTATGCCCTTCAACTGATTCACCTGCATTATGGAGGGCAATCTGTTTTACTCAAAATCCACCAATTAAAATGTTAATCACAACCAAAAAACACCTTCACAGAAACACCTAGAATAATGTTTGACCAAATATCTGTGCACCGTGGCCTAGCTGAGTTGACACATAGCATTAAGCATCACACTGAGCTCAGTTTTCCTGAGTTAAAAGTAAAAATAATAATCCGTGTAAATTGGTTAAAAGGACTTCATAAAGGCTGTGCCAGAAAGCCTGCCTAGCTTCAGAGGCCTGGCTACACGAGCTGTCCTTCCTCCAGGCTCCGCAGACCCCTGCAGACAGTCAGTGGACCCTAAGCTCCTGAGGATTCTAAGCTCTGAGCTGTTTCTTCCTTCTGATCAACCCTCCAGGGTTTGGCCCCAGGGGCCTCTGCAAGGTCTGTGCTTGACCCTTCACAACTCTCCTGTGTTGCGTGATTGGCCCACCTCCCTCATCCAATGATGCTTATTTTTGCAGCCAGGGCCCAGCACAGACCCTGACACCCAGTGCGTATGTGTAGAATGACGTAAGACCTGGATGAATGAGGGGATTTTAGGTGGAATTTTGCTCCTCCATCAACTGCTTTTGAAAAGCTAGACTTCCTTTGCACCAGCCTCTTTCTTCCTTCTCCTGCCCTCACAGTGGGACTTGTGTTCTGTGTTCTGAGCAATCACACTTGCCTCTCCCAGGCCCCTTCCCCCTGGGTCCCACGGAAGCCTCTGTCACTTAAAGGCACCAGGTATATTCCCTGTTTACCTTCTGTAGCACCTCTCAACTTCAGGAGTCCTGTCCGACCCTGCAGAGCTGCTAAGGTCCATCTACACCGGGTGCTGCCACTCCTTGGGACCTCACGGACACACAGCGTCCTGATTCACCTTGGACATCTACCCCCTGCTCCCCAGACCCTCCAGGCACCTCTTCATGATCCAAGATGACCGCTTTGTGTTGGCCAATAACTTGGTTTCCTGCTTTGCTGGGACTTCTGCTTTCTGGCTAGTTTCTCCTGCTGGCACCATAAACTTTCTCACCATCTTCACCAAGTGTTTACAACTCACTGGGAAGATGGAGAGATGATATCACGCCTCTCAATCTCTCTCTTAGGACCCTAAATGTCAGTGAGTGCTTACTGTCTTTTCTCCCACCCCTCCAACTCGGAACAAGCAATTTAAGGCAATCCCCATGCCCTCTCACCCCACCTGAGCCCTTGCTGTCTTGCTGAGCATGATGTGATGAAAAAGAATAGGATAAAGCAAGTTCTCTGGGACTTTGGATGAATTACTTCACCTCTTTGAGCCCCAGAGTCCTTGTCTTCCATCCCTACTATCCAGTGGAGTCACTGCTAGGAAGACATGAGTCACTGGACATTCAGGTGCCTGGCACAGGGCTTGGCACAGAGAAGAGGTACAAGGAAAGACAGTTTCCATTACTAACCATGCCTCCAAAAATGCATACTGCCCCTTCCATCCCGCCCCCACTGGTGTGGAAATGAACCTTGGTGCCCAGTTCATGTGCATCTTACCCCATACCTGCCATACAGGCTGAGCATGGGACAGAGCTGCCCTCCTTCTCCCAAAGCAGGGCAAGGTTGGGATGGGACTGTGGTGGTGTGAAGAACAAGGGTCTTGTCTTTCTCTTGGAAGTGGTGTTGGTGGAAGGATGCCAGCCCGGCCCCCGGCCCCTCTGCTCACTGCAGCCGCTGCCCACCCTCCTGATTCCTCTAGCATACTGAGGTGAGACCTTGCTCCCTTGGGGTGAATTTAGCCTTTGCAGCGGCCTCTCATGACTCACACAAGCAAGCCTTCCCAAAGGTGGCCTGGTTTTACTCTGTAAACCTCCCATCCTGTTCCTGGGGCCCTTCCAAACCAGCTCTGCTCTTGCACATGAGGTTCTGCGCTGCTGGCTGAGGTGCGTATTAGTGATGACTCCCCTGGTGGCCATTCAGCTCTGACCTCGTGGCCCAGCAGCAGCTGGCCAGTGGAGGGCAGAGGACTGCACAGAGGACCACTGCATCCCTGGCCACCCCCAATGTTCCCATCGTGCACTTTTATTGAACTATTAAGACTACATTATGAAAGAGAGCTAATTAGAGGAGAGACAGCCTTGAACAGGGAAAAAATAGAGACAGCCAGAGAGGCAGAGCCAACTTGATTTTGATTATTTATTCAGTGGTGGAAGAAAAAAGTGTGCAGTTAAGCACTTACTGGAATTAGGGGCTCGCCATTAGAGCTTCTGCTTCAAGCGGAGAGTGTGCCTTAGGCTTTGGGGTATATTAATGCCATCCGCAGAGAAGGCCTGGGGTGCTGGTGGAGAACGCCTACTAGGCCCTCAGAGCCAACAGCCCAAGTCCACCTCATTTCCGTGGATGGGAAAAATGAGGTCCAGAAGGGGGTGGGGCCCAGTGCCTCTGCCTCTGGGGAGCCCCACCTTGTCACTGTAGTTTTTGTGCACAGCAGTTGTAGAGCGTATCACATGCAGTTGCATTACCCATCTGCAAGTCTGTGACAGCTTGTGTCCTGGGCGCCCAGCACTGGGCCTGCCATGTAGCAGGCTCCCACTCAGTAGTCGTCTTTTAGTTGACAAAGACCATCTTGAGATGGCTGATTGACTTTTGTATCTCCATTTCCTGACTGACAGCTCTTGGAGGCAGGGACTGAATCATATTCACCGCAATGTTCCCAGCCTGGCACATGGCTGGGATCCAATAAGTTGCTCTTATCATAATGTCTCCGTAGCTCTTGTGGGGAGAGAAGACTGAATCCCGCCAGCTATGGAGCAGACAACCCACAGGTGTGAACTGTTCATGTGGAGGCTGGAGGAGCCCAAGGCTCCCTGGGCATCAAGGAGCAGACTGAGCTGCAGCTTTTCTGGCAAAACACATGGCAATTCCCATCTGGGATTGGGGTATGCACGCTGACACCTGCTAGGGTGGTTTGGAGCTCTCATGGTTTTTATGTTTGTTTGTTTTTTTTTTGCGGAACACGGGCCTCTCACTGTTGTGGCCTCTCCCGTTGCGGAGCACAGGCTCCGGACGCGCAGGCTAAGTGGCCATGGCTCACGGGCCCAGCCGCTCCGCGGCATGTGGGATCTTCCCTGACCGGGGCATGCACGAACCTGCATCCCCTGCATCGGCAGGTGGACTCTCAACCACTGCGCCACCAGGGAAGCCCACGTTTTTGTTTTTTAATGGAAGTAAAGTTGATTTACAATACTATATTAGTTTCAGGTATACAACACAGTGATTCAATATTTTTATAGATTATACTCAATTTGTAGTTATTATAAAATACTGGTTATGTTTCTTATGCTCTACATTATCTCCTTGTATCTTATTTACTTTATATCTAGTAGTTTTTAACCTCTTAATCCCCTTCCTCTATCCTGCTTCTCCCCCCACAGCTCTCCCTGCTGGTAACCACTAGGTTGTTCTCTGTTTCTGTTTTATTTGTTCATTTGTTTTAGTTTTTAGTTCCACAGACAGGTGAAAACATACAGTATTTGTCCTTCTTGTATGACTCACTTCACTAGGCATAATACCCTCCAGGTCCATCCATGTTGCTGCAGGTGGCATTACTTCATTCTTCTTTTTTTTTTTAATCGAGGAGTAATATTCCATTGTACACATATACCACATCTTCTTTATCCATTCATCTGTTGATGGACCTTAGATTGCTTCCATATCTTGGTTATTGTAAATAGTGCTGCTAAAAATACTGGGGTACATGTATATTTTCAAAAATAGGGTTTCTAGGGCTTCCCTGGTGACACAGTGGTTGAGAGTCTGTCTGCCAATGCAGGGGACACGGGTTCATGCCCCAGTCCGGGAAGATCCCACATGCCGCGAAGCAGCTGGACCCGTGAGCGATGGCCGCCGAGCCTGCGCGTCCGGAGCCTGTGCTCCGCAACGGGAGAGGCCACAGCAGTGAGAGGCCTGCGTACCGCAAAATAAAAGAAAAGGGGGGGGTTCCTGTTTTCTTCAGATATATACCCAGAAGTGGAATTGCTAAATCATATAGTAGTTCTATTTTTAGTTTTTTGAGGAACCTCCATACTCTTTTCATAGTGGCTGTACCAGTTTGCATTCCCACCAACAGTGCACTAGGGTTCTATTTTCTCCACATCCTCACCAACATTTGTTATTTGTTGTCTTTCTGACAAGACCATTTTGACAGGTGTGAGGTAATATTTCATTGTGGTTTTGATTTGCATTTCCTCGGGGTTAGTGATGTTGAGTATCTATTCCTGTGCTTGTTTTCTATCTGTATGTCTGCTTTGGAAAAATGTCTTCTGCCCATGTTTTGATTGGGTTTTTTTTTTATATTGAGCTGTATGAACTCTTTCTATATTTTTGATATTAACCTTTTATCAGACATACCATTTGCAAATATTTTCTCCCATTCAGTAGGTTTTTTCGGTTCGTCAATGATTTCCTTCACTGTGCAAAAGCTTTTAATTTTACCTAGGTCCCATTTGTTTATTTTTTCTTTTATTATCCTTGCCTGAGGAGACAGATCCCCAAAAAATATTGCTAAGACTTATCTCGAAGGTTGTACTGACTATGTTTTCTTCTGGGAGTTTTATGGTTTCCAGTCTTACATTTAGGTCTTTAATCCTTTTTGAGGTTACTTTTGTATGTGGTGTGAGATAATTTTCGAATTCACTCTTTTACGTGTAGCTGTCCAGTTTTCCTAGCACCAATTATTGAAGAGATTACCTTTTCCCCACTGCATATTTCTGCCTCCTTTTTCATAGATTAATTGACCATATGTGCCATGGGTTTATTTCTGGGTTCTCTGTTCTGTTCCACTTATCTATGTGTCTGTTTTTGTGCCAGTTACCATACTGTTTTGATTACTCTAGCAACCTTGTGACAATTTTGGAACAACTATAACATCTACAAGGCCATAAAAAACATTGACTTTGCTTGGCGTGACTTTATGGCTGTCACCATGAATGGGCTTTGGAAGAACTTTTTTGTTTTGTTTTTGTTTTTGCTTTTGTTTTTTGTGGTACGCGGGCCTCTCACTGTTGTGGCCTCTCCCGTTGCGGAGCACAGGCTCCGGACGCGCAGGCTCGGCGGCCATGGCTCATGGGCCCAGCCGCTCCGCTGCATGTGGGATCCTCCCGGACCGGGGCACGAACCCACGTCCCCTGCATCGGCAGGCGGACCCTCAACCACTGCACCACCAGGGAAGCCCTGGAAGAACTTTTGCGTGCAGTTTGTTCATGATTTTTGTGGATTTGAGAAGGTGGATGAGGAGTCCAAAGAGGCTTCAGCAACTTAGTGACCCTCAGCACGCAGCTGGATCTAGATCTGCAAGCAGACAATTTCATTGAGCTCCTTGCTGTGCAACACAAGGAGCTTACTAACGAAGACCTGATGGAATTGGAGGCCCAGAGAAAGGATGAAGAGTGACAAGAGGAAGAAGAAGTAACTGAAGAACCAAAGAGATTCACAACACAGGAAATGGCACGGGGTTTTTCTTTATTTGAGGAGGCACTGTTAGTTTTTGAGGCACAGGACCCAAACATAGAACGATACACAAAGGTTACAGCAGCTGTTCAGAGTGCAATCCAGTGCTACTGTGTCATCTATGATGAGAAAAAAAGAGCTACTACCCAGACATCATTGGATCATTTCTTCAAGAGGGTAGATAGAATTGAATCCAGCAAGGAACCAGAACCTGTGCCATCAGCATCAGGTATGGGTGACATTGCAGCTTGCCCTCCGTCTCCTATTGCTGAGGATCCTTCAGCTCTACCATCTCCCACCTCCTCTCCCTCCTCCAGTCAGTAACTCTTCCTGCCTGTTCACTTGATTCCAGCCCCTGTATGCCAGCAGTTGTACTGTACTACCACACTTTCCAAAGTACTGTACTGTAAGATTAAAAATGTTCTCTTTATTATTACTTTGTGTTTGTTTCTTACACATTATTTGTGTGAAAAGTATTATAAACCTATTACTTTACAGTACTATATAGCTGATTGTGTTAGTTGGGTACCTAGGCTAACTTTGTTGGATTTACGAACAAATTGGACTTAAGGACGGGCTCTCAGAATGGAACTTGTTCGTATGTAGGGGACTTACTGTAGAGTAGTCTTGGTTGTAGGTGTTTCCCTTTCAGGACTTGAATCTATCATGCCACTCCTTTCTGGCCTGCAATATTTCTGCAGAAAATCAACTGATAGCCTTATGGGCTTGTATATGACTCTGTTTTTCTCTTGCTGCCTTTAGAATTCTCCCTTTAACTTTTGCCATTTGAATTATGATATGTCTTGCTGTGGGACTCTTGGGTTCATCTTGTTTGGGATCTTTTGTGTTTTCTGAACCTGAAAATCTGTTTCCTTCTTCAGGCTTAGGAAAAATTTTCAGCCATGATTTCATCAAATACATTTTTACCCCTTTCTCTCTCTCTCCACCTTCTGGGACCCCTATAATGTGAATATTAGTACATCTGATGTTGTCCCAGTGGTCCCTTAAACTATCCTTATTTTTTTAAATTTGGTTTTGTTTTCATTGTTCTAAATGGGCAATTTCCATTATTCTATCTTCCAGATCACTTATGCATTTTTCTGTACCACTTAATCTGGTGTTAATTCCTTCTAGTGTATATTTCGTTTTAGTTATTTTATTCTTCATCTGTGTTTCTTAAATTATTCTCTAGTGGTTTATTAAAATTGTCACTGTGTTCATCTATTCTTTTCCCCAGTTCAGTTAGCATTCTTCTTCTTCTTATCACTTTGAGCTCTTTATCAGGTTAATTTTTTATCTCTGTTTCACTAGGGATTTTTTTTTTTCAGGCTTGTTTTCTTGTTCTTTCATTTGAAACGTATTCTTCTATCTTATTTTGTTTACCTCTCCCTGTCTCTATGAAATTAGGTGAAGCAGTCACCTATCCTGGTCTTGCACATGTATCGTTGTGTGGGAGCATCCCCGTGCGGTCTGCACGTGACCAGCGGCTTTGAAGGGAGAGCTGGGTCTGAAGTGGGCACAGCATGTATCTTCCCTTGGGGTGTGCTGGTAGTCACTACCTTGGTGGGAGGTGGGGCTGGACTTAGAGGGGCTAGAGCCAGATGCAGGTGTGAGCTGGGCTTCTGCTATGCTCAGTGGCTGTGATTACCCTATCGGGGGTGGGGCCAGGGCCCAAGGCATTGCAGCAGGAGCCCTGAGGGAGCTGATTTTCTGCTGAGTGTGATGGCAGTCTCTGCCTTGGTTTGGGTTATGGCCAGGGCCTGAGGGCTTGGGGCTGCACTTCTGCGTTGGTTTCACTTTTTTAGTTGGTGTGCATGCCTTGGTTAGAGGCTGGGTCAGGGCTGGAGAGGTTGGGGCCACACTATTGAGCTGGTTTCACTCCTGCCAGTGATGTCAGTCTCTGCGCTGGAGCTAGTTTCCTTCCTCCCAGAGGTGGGCAGGGACATGTGTACTGGCGATGGCTGTCTCCACGCTGGTCAGAGGCTGGGGTCCAAGCTGGCTCTGTTCCCTCCAAATGGACACACTCTCATTGGCAATGGCAGCCTTTGCCCTAGCGGAGAGCAGCTCTGGAGCTAGAGGGGCTGGAACAGGAGGCTGGTATGGGCTGGGGGGTGCACTGGGATGATCCTGGCAAGCCAGCCAGAGCCCCAGGCAGTTTTCCATCTGCTGCCTCCATGCTGTGACTGGGAGTGAGCAAGTCTATGCGTGTGCTCTCCAAGAGCTGAGTCTCCATTTCTTACAGGTTCTTTTCAAACCAGCTAAAGAGCTTATCTTGCCAGTGCTAAACCCGGAGCTGGGGTGCCTTACATGTGGCTCAGACCCCTCACTCTCCAGGGAGGATCCCAGCACCAGTGGTATCCTCTCCTCTTCTGGGTCCCTCACCAGGAGTATGCTTCTCCTCCCTTCCTACCAGCTTTCATGTGGATCCTTTTTTTTTTTTTTTTTTTTGCGGTACGCGGGCCACTCACTGTGGTGGCCTCTCCCGTTGCGGAGCACAGGCTCCGGACACGCAGGCCCAGCGGCCACGGCTCACGGGCCCAGCCTGCTCCGCGGCATGTAGGATCCTCCCGGACCGGGGCACGAACCTGCGTCCCCTGCATCGGCAGGCGGACTCTCAACCACTGCGCCACCAGGGAAGCCCCGTGTGGATCTTTATATATAGGCTTGGTTGTAGAAGAGCTGTCTTGCTAAGTTTCATGTTGATTTCGGTGAGAGTTATTTTACATGTAGTGGTACTTTTGATGTGTTTGTGACGGGGAGGTGAGCGCATCCTCCTCTCCCACCACCCTGATTTCTCTGGAGCGCTCCTATTTCAAGCCCACAACCCAGCGTGCCACCGCCACTGTGATGCTCATTTGAAAACTCAGTACAGTAAGTCCGCTCCACATGGACGTGTTCTGCTCCGAGAGTGCATTCATAAGTCCAACAGAGCTAGCCTAGGTACCCAACTAACACAACCGGCTCTATAGTACTGTACTGTCGTAGTACGTATCACACGAATGATATGTAAGAAACAAACACAAAAAATAAAGAAAATATTTTTAATCTTACAGTATCTTTAAAAGTACAGCAGTATGGTACAGCAGCTGGCATACAGGGCCTGGCATTGGGTAAACAGGCAAGAAGGCGTTACTGACTGGAGGAGGGAGAGGAGGTGGGAGAGGGTAGCGCTGAAAGATCGTCAGCCAGAGGAGATGGAGGGCAAGCTGCCATGTCACTCCTGCCTGACGTGGATGGAATGCACATTCGCACCTTTGAAAGTTCGCAACTTGAAGGTTCATATACAGGGGACTTACTATAGTGTCTTTTTCTAGATGCAGTGGCCGCTGATGGCTAAGCAGGCCCTATGTGTTTTATGATGTTATCCCTGGTAACACTCTCTGCTAGCCCCCCCTCCTCCAGAGAAGCGATCTCCCCAAGGGCAATGAGGGAGAGTCAGGGCTGGATCCCAGAAACCGCCCACCCAAACCAGATCTCAGTTCAGCTGATGTCCACTCATCCCTCCTGTTCTAGTCCAGCCACCAGGAAGGACCACTGAGCCTATGTGGGTGTGCCACATGCCCTAACATCACTCAGTCCTGTCATTTCTTCCTGCCTTCCCACCCTCTCATCTCTGAGCCTGCATATTTGGTCCCTGTGCATCTAGGGAAGCTCTCAGGCCTTCTAGCCTTGAGCCTGGGTCTTTAGATTCCTGTGTTGTTGGGATTTTCTGCTCTGGCCATGAGCACTTCCCTAGTGTGCTAGTTCATCTCTAGTGGGTTTCAAACTGGAGCTGCCTCAAAATTACCCAGAGGTTCTGATTCAAGAGGTCTGGAGAGGGTCCTTGTGCTTTACCATGGCTGCTGGTGCTGGTGAGGCAGGAGTGGGGGAGGGGGAGAGCCAGGGCCTGGCTCCACTGTTCCCTAACTGTGTGATCTTGCGTAAGAGCCAGAAGCTCTCTGGGCTCATTCTCCGCGTGTATAAAGTGGGGATGCCCACACCTGTCTCATGCCATTGTTTCTAGAGAAGGCAGTGGTGATGGGGGCTTCCCTTTGGTCCTCAGGCAGGCGTACCGTCTCTGTCTGGGTCTTCAGGTCTCTGCGGTGTCCACGTCCCCAAGATGGGCTATAAATGCCCCTGGCGCTCCTCACGGGGTCACACTGTCTTCAGGAAAAGGAGAGGAAAAGAGACGTGAGGATAAGAAAATTCTTCCACCCATTGCCTGACTTTCCTATGATGAGAAAATGTATCGCCAAACCTAACCAACAGGCAAATCATACAAATAACAACAGCTACTGATCCATCTCACCTAGCAGGAGGCACTGCCGTAAGTTTATGTTTCGTCACTAATCCTCACAACCCTATGATTTGTGTATGTTTATCTCCTCCAGATTTCCAGAGTGCTGTCCTGAGCCCAAGGCCATGTGGTGAAGCCAGAAATGGCAGCCAGATGGCCTCTCTCGGGGCCTGGGGTGACCACACCCCTCACTGCCTCAAGCTGGGGCTCCTAGACATGCTCACGGCTACTGTCCTCCCTGTCCTTCCTCCTGAGATGGTCCTCCTGGGAGGACTCAGCACACAGCAGCACACCCTCCTCCGGCCCTGCCCACTCCCTTTCCTGTGACCTCAGACACCCTGCTTATTCCATGTGTGTCTGAATTAGGCATTTCCTCCCAGGGATGTCAGTTTTAAATTCTATTTGACCAAACTGAGTCCCCTGGCATGCTGGCTTGGTGGCATCCCCAGCCGTTTTTCACCTTTCTTCTCCCAGGAAGGGTCAGTCTAGGACCCATTTTTGGACCCAGCTTCTCCTGAAATCCGTAATGGATGGCTCATAGGAAGAGAATGAGGCAGCTCACAGGAGCTCCTAGATTATAACTTCTCCTGCCCCTTGACTCTGAAATTGCGATAATGGCTACCTAGATGCTGTGCTTGTATTCATATACCTAAATCTGTTATTTTACAAGTGAAGAAACCTAGGAACAGAGATGTTGTGTAACTTACCCAAGGTCACACAGCTAGTAAGTGGCAGTACTGGGTCTGGCTTGAGAGACCAGAGTCTCAACCAGCATCTGTCCTGCCCCATGCTTGGCCCCTGCTGGCAAAATGCCTTGTCAGTCTTCCATTTTTCTTGGGAGGGAAAGTTTAGAAGGCAAGTCCTTCCTGGGGTGGGCTGTCCGACTCTTCCTTCCCGGCTCCTCCATCACCCTCCCAGCTCTCACAGTGCAAGGCACTGTGTCCAGGTCCCCCAGCTTCTCTGCTAAGGGGCTCTGTGTGAGTTTCTGCTCACCCTGGGGTTGGGGTTGGGGTTGGGGTTGGGTTGGAGGGTTCGGAGCAGCAGTCGAGGATACAGGCATGATTTTGAACATTGCGAGTTCTACGAAAGTTCTCCCCATTTGACAGTCTCTGTACTTTTCACAGGTGTCCTGCGGTTCCCCTCTCTGGCTCCACTTCATCCTGTTGAATCCCGTGGCTCTCAAGGGAAAGAAAACCCTTTACTCAAGAAACTCACTTTAGATCCTTTGTAGAACAAAGCTTTTCTGGCCCTAATGGAAAAAGGGAAGCAAAACCAGCACCCAGAGCAAGGGTTTCTTATTAGCCATGCACTTAATGGGACCTGTTTAGAATCGCACATTGTTTCCAATGTCTGCATTTTTGGAAGTGCCCCCTCCAGATGGCAGCGCATGCTGGGCTTCCAGAACTGGTCCGTGCTGGACACTTTCACTGAGGGTCTGGGCCATGTGTGTCTTCTGGGCTTCTCAGATGGGTGGGGCTCTGGGGCAGGAGAGTAAACCCTGCTTTGCAGAAGAAAAGATGAGGCAGGAAGGGTAGCTGAGACCAGGGTTGGGCCAGGATGGGAGGAACTGGTGACATCTGAGGACCCCTCAGCTCCTAGCTCTCTAAGACATGACCTCATCCAACTCTGACAACACCCTGTTCTGGAAGTGAGGAAAATATGCCTCAGAGAGGTTTAGCAGCTCTCCCAAGGTGGTTTGGCCAGTGAGGAACAGTCTTTCTGACTCCACGGCCAGATGTTCAGGGCTTTGCACGCCAGCCATCTCCAGGTGGGCGTCGGCTTTCTCTCCCTGGAGAGTTTTGCTTTTCTCTTCACTGGTGAAAGGCTTTGTATGTGAATTCAAAGAACAAAGTGAGCGTCAGAGGAAGAGGATATTTTCTCTGGAAAAGGCAGAAAACCCCAGCTTGGAGTCAGCAGCCAAGAGCTGTCAGTTCTGACAAGACAGTGGCCAAGATTTCCCCTCCGTAGTCTCAGGACCCAGGAGAACCTTGGCAACTTTACAAGAATAAATGATGGAGAGAACCAATGGCTCTCTCCACCTCTGCTGCTCTTTCCTGCCCCTCAGCCTCACGCCTGCTTTGGGAAACAAAACGGCACCAGCAGTGACAATCGAGGCACACACACACACACATGCACGCATGCACACACACACGCACACGTGTGCACACACGCAGTTGCACACACATGTACACACATTCTTGCACACACATGCGCACACAGACGTGCACACACATACTTTACAGGACATGGAGGGTCTTGTGGTTTGGAAACAAAAGAGGAGGAACTGGGAAAATCTCAGTGGAGAGGACCCTGAATGCTTGACCTCCAGGGGTTGGTCACCCTTGGTTCCCATCAGACGTTGCTTCTTCCGTAAGCTCATCTTGTGCCCCTGAATATAAGATCCATGACAGCAGGGACCACTATTCACTGCTGCATCCATGAGGCCCAGGAGAGGGCTTGACGTCACGTGGCATTTTTAGAAAACAAATGTTTTTCTCACTGACCATAATTGTCTGCAGGGACCTTGTGTGGGAACCAGGACCTGGGGACCGGGTGTCGGGGCTACAGCTTTCTCCTGAGATGAGCTGGCAGAGAGCTGAGATGAGCTGTTCAGGCGCACAGAGGCTGCCTCAAGCTCAGAAACACAAGGGTGGGCAGAATAGAACGGGGTGGCTGCCTGTGGGCCCAGCGGGTTGATGCCCAGGAGGATGGAGAGATTGGAGCAGGGTATGAGGTGTCGGGAGGTGGGGGTGAGGTGGGTGTCACCCTCCTGCTGCCCGCCCACCCCCCCCCCCCGCTCCTCTCCTCATGCATGCCCCCACCCTTGTTGAATGTACCCAAGGCTTGCAACCCCTTCCTCTTTCTCCTGAACTCTTTGGGCTGCTGGTGGGATGCCCTCCCGCTATTAGAGGTGGGAGAAGCCAGGGAGGTGACCCAGTTCAGCCCCCCTTGAGTCCACTGCACTGTAGAGACATTGCCTCCTACCTCCCAACCTCTTCAGCTTTACTTGTTTGCTGGATTTTTTTTGCACCTTATAGTGGAAAATTTTTAAACATTTACAAAAATAGAAAGTATAATGAACACCTTATGCCCATCAACGATTTTTTTCATGATTCTTGATATTTGCCAACCCTGTTTCATGTCTTTCACATTTTTCCTGGATGGTTGTAAAGCAGACCCCAGACATTAAGTCATTTCACTTGTAAACATGTGAATATGCATATTTTGTTGATAAGGACATTTTCTTTTTAAACATAAGGTCAGTCACCCTACCCTCATCTGGCTGGGAATGTCTCTTCAAAGCTGGCCACCAACAATCCCTCCCGTTTCTACCCCATTCCTCAGGAGTGTGAAGGCTGGGCCCCATCCCTTGAATCTTGGCCAGGCTTGTGACCTGCTTTAACCAATATAACGTGATGGAAGGAACACCATGTAATGTCCAAACCCAGGTTAACAGGCCTTGCAGTCTCTGCGTTTTCCTTCTTGGGACCCAGTTGCCATGTAGTGAATCTTGGTCTGGAGTATAAATGCTGAGATTCCATGAACAGAGGGAGCCAGATGGCTACAAGAGCCCCAGCCACCTCCGCAGAGGCATCAGACATGTGGATGAAGTCTTCTAGAATGTTCCTGCCAACATGGGCTCCCAGCTGAGTGGAGCCACATGAATGACCCCAGCCAGGACCACACTCAGTGAAGAACCCCTCAGGTAAGCCAAGCTTCACTTTGCAGAATAAATGATTATCCCACTTGAAGCTTGACAGTTAGGGTGCATGGCCCAGCCCATGATGTGAGCTGTTCACAGCAGTCCCTTCTTTGCTAAGGGAGGGATTCTAAGCTGTGGGGAGGCCGTGGTGAGGAGGTAGCTCTTCAACCAGGCAGGAAAGGGTCTGGAGAGTGTGCATCTCCCTCCCAGGGAGTCCTGACTGGGCCAGGCAGGCTCTGGCTCCTGCAGAGTAGGTGCAGGGTCCTTGCAGCCTGGCCCCCAGGGATCCCTCTGCCAGCACTGGCTGAGTGCTCTTGGGCCGGCCACTTCACTACTGCTAATCACAGTTACCTCATCTCCAAAGCTGAGGAAACACGGCTTGAGTCTTGGGGCTGCAATGAAGATGACACAGGGACACAGATGAGGGAGTGGCAGTTCCTACCCTGAGTAAACTTTCTATGTTGTGACCTTCTAGGGAGCTGGGATCCAGGAGCCCAACAAACCAGCTGAGATGTGACTTGGGCTCTTACTGAGTCCAAGCTCACTCTGCTTGCTGCACGACATGTCAATAAATTGGGAGATGAGGTGTTGAGGCAAGGAATAATGATTTTATTCGGAAAGATGGCAGAGGGAGAAGATGGCAGATGGAGAAGATGGCAGACTAGTGTCCCCAAAAACCATCTGATTGGAGACTGGATGCCAGTTTCTCTTATAGAACAGAGAGGGAGAGGTGGTGAGGAAGTAAAGTAAAAGGCCATTAATCTTGTAAGATATCTCCTTTCTTGGCCCTCATCAGGGAGGGGATGTGTTAATTTCTTCTTTTCTGCAGCCATTCATAGTTGGGCAGGGTCTCCTGTGACAGGTCATTATGTATGCTTACAGCTATAGACAGCATCCTTTTAGTGATTATAATAACAAAAGCAACAGAAAGCAAAGGTTAAAGTAAAAGAAACAGATCCAACATGGAGTCAGATTTCCCTCTTCCCTGTTACAATTCCCCACTGTCGATGTCCATTCCACAATCTTGTGGGGAAAAGGGACGATGACCACTCTTGGCTACTTCCTGCTGTGTAGGGGTAATGAGGGGTGATTGTAGAATGCAACTGATCAGCCTTGGGCAGGGGATAATTCTTAGAATTGTTAATGCAAGTTCATGTGCTGGACGTGCAGTGAGGCCAAACAAACTGAAACATCAGAGTTTGGAGCAGAGAAAGGTTTATTGCAAGACCATGCAATGATACAAAGTGGCTCATGCTTTAAAAAGCCTTGAGCTCCCCGAAGGGTTTCAGCAAAGCATTTTTAAAAGCCAGGTTGAAGGGGTGATCAGATCATGAACAGTTCTCTGATTAGCTGATGGTAAGGCAACAGGGTGGTGTCAAAGGGGTTAACTTTATCAGTCTTTAGGCTCCAGGAAGCCTGGGGTTATGTGCTTCTGGTCATCAAGTAGTTAATATCTTCCATTTGGTGAGGGGTTTTCACATCTGCAAAACAACTCAGGAAATTTGCATCAAATACTATTATCTATTTACTTCAGAGAGCAGCTAAAGCAGGGGACATGGGGGAAGATCTGTCCCAGGAAGGCCCCATAGGGTCCTGCTCAGTTACAGAATTTTTAGTAAATAGTACAACTCTCAATTATTTGAACCTGATGCTCTGTTGTTCAGTAGAACAGGATTAAACAAATAGATTGACCCACCCTTCTCAAGCTGTAAAGAAATTGCAGTCTCAACACCTATCCTTTTTGAAGAGCAACCTTAGGTCTTCTGAAGGTTCACAAACCCACTGCTCTCCAAGCCTCTCAGGAGCTGCATCATTTTAGATGATGGTGGTGCAGGTTTAATGCAAGTGTGATGAATCCAAGGCTTTGTCCCAGCCAGTTTGACAGATGAATGCATGGTGAGTAATACCACGTGTGGTCCTGTCCACCTTGCAGTCAGCTGGTGCCCAGGCCTTTGTTCTCTCCAGGTTTTAAGGAGGACTTGATCTCCAGGTCAGAAATGATGTAGGGTACTTCAGTTGGATAGGCAGATCTGCTGGAAGCAAACTCATGAACAGAGGTTAGCATAGTGCCTGAAGCTTTAACATAATTAGAAACAGCTAGGTCTTTCAGAGCATTTACAGATTCCCCTGTCCAGGCAGATACATGGAATGGCCTGCCATACAATATTTCAAAGGGGCTTAATTTAAGCCTGCTTCTGGGAGCCACTCTGATCCATAGCAGGGCAACTGGCAACGCCTTATCCCAAGTTAAATTAGCTTCTTGCCATGTTTTAGCAATGCTCCTTTTCAATGTATGATACATTTTCTCACTTTTTCCTGTTGATTGTGGTCTCCAGGGTGAATGTGACTTCTAATCAATTTGCAGCACTTTACACACTTTTGGAGTTATGCTAGAGAAAAGAGCAGGTCCATTATCACTCTGAAGGGTGTTAGGCAGTCCAAACCGAGGAATAATTTCCTTAAGGAGGACTTTAACCAGTTTGGAGGCTTTTTCTGTTTGTGTGGGATATGCTTCCACCCATCCTGAAAAAGTGTCCACACACCAGCAGGTATCTGAAGTTTCCTGCACCTCGAGGCATTTGAGTAAAGTCTATTTGCCAGTCCTCGGTGGAGCAGGTCCCTTTGTGCTGGGCCCCATTTGGGAAGGTCTGACAGCAGTTTTGGGGTTATTTTTAGCACAAATCATGCAATTCCGTGTGACTCACTGGATGGTCTTTTGTAGGTGAGGTCCAAGTATATACTTTTGAATCCATTGCAGGCATCTCTCCCGTGATGTGTACTGTCATGAATGTGCTTCAGCACAGTGTCCAAGAGGGCCTCAGGAATCAAAACAGTTCCTTGTGCATTACATTTCCAGCCAGGTGAGTTATGGTCGAAGTGAAACCCCACTCTTTGGTCCTCTCCTTGTCCTTTTCTGAATACACTGGCTGATATTTTGACAGGTCGATCTGTGGGAGAAGTGACCCAATCATGGCTTGATAATCACCTTCCTTTGCTGCTTTCTTTGCAGCTTGGTCAGCTAATCAATTGCCTTTTATTATATGAGTCTCGCCCTTCTGGTGGCCTGGGCAGTGCATTACAGCCATTTGTGAGGGCTTATGGACTGCTTCTAATAGTGACAGGATTTCAGAAGCATGTTTTATGTCTTTATTGTTTGAAGTGAGAAGCCCCATTTCTTTCCAGATCACCCCCTGAGCACGCACCAAAGAGAATGCATAGTGGGAATCTGTGTATATATTGACTCACTTCCCTTTAGCAAGGAGCAGGGCTCTTGTCAGAGCAATGATTTCTGCCTTCTGAGCTGAGCTTCCTGGGGGCAGAGCTTTTGCTTCAACGATCCTTTTAAGTGTTACCACTGCGTACCCGGCACGTTGCCTACCTTGGTCCATGAAGCTGCTTCCATCGGTGAACAATTCCATATCTGGCTCAGCCAAGGGTTGGTCCATTGTGTCCGGTCTGCTAGAATACAGTAGCTCGATGATGTATAGGAGTCAGGCTCTGGGGATTGTGCAGCATCCATCGGGAGCAATGTGGCTGGGTTTAGGGCTGAAGTGACTTGAAGTCTTATGTTGGGATTGTCCAGGAGAATGGCTTGGTACTTTCCCATTCTCCAGGAAGTCAGCTGATAGCCGGCTTTCTGTTCCAGCAAAGAAAGGACACGTGAGGAACATACACAGTGTTCACAGTGGTGGTTTGCCCCGGGGTAAACTTCTCACCCTCCTGAAGTATATCCCAAGTGGCTGCTACAGCTCGAAGGAAAGGAGGCCACTCCTTAACAGTCTGTTATAGTTGTTTTGAGAAGTAGGCAGTGGGTGGAAGGATATTCCCCAGAGTTTGAATTAACACCCCAAGGCTTATGCCTTGTCTCTCATGGACATACACTTTGAAAGGTGTCTTTAAGTCCGGTAGTCCCAAAGCCGGTGATGAGACTAACTTCTTTTTTATTGTTTCAAAGGCTGTTTGGCACTCTAGCCTGCAATTACCTGCTTTCTGTCAGGCAAAAGATCCCGCTATCCTTGGGAGAGGACAAAGCCCAGATAAGAGATTTGCTGTTTGCATATCTGGGTCTTTTTCTGGGGACATTATATCCACAATTAGCTAAATAATTCAGGGTTCTGATGGTATTTTGTAGACATTTATCATATGTAGGGCTCGCTATGAGCAAGTCATCCACATAGTGGAGCAAGAGTCCTTCGTCCAATATTAAGTTTCTAAGGTCTTTAGCCAACATCTCCCCAAACAAGGTGCAGGAATACTTTTTTATTTAGGATCTTTATTGGAGAATAATTGTTTTACAATATTGTGTTACTTTCTGCTGTATATAAAAGTTAATAAACTCTCTCTCTCTCTCTCTCTCTCTCTCTCTATATATATATATATATATCTCCCCATATCCCCTCCCTCTTGTGTCTCCCTCCCACTCTCCCTATCCCACCCCTCTAGGTGGTCACAAAGCACCAAGCTGATCTCTCTGTGCTATGCGGCTGCTTCCCACTAGCTAGCTATTTTACATTTGGTAGGGTATATATGTCCATGCCACTCTCTCACTTCATCCCAGCTTACACTTCCCCCTCCCTGTGTCCTCAGGTCCATTCTCTACAACTGCGTCTTTATTCCTGTCCTGCCCCTACATTCATTAGAACCATTCTTTTTTTTTTTTAATATTCCATATATATGTGTTAGCATACAGTATTTGTTTTTCTCTTTCTGACTTACTTCACTCTATAACAGACTCTAGGTCCATCCACCTCACTACAAATAACTCAATTTCATTTCTTTTTATGGCTGAGTAATATTCCATTGTATATATGTGCCACATCTTCTTTATCCATTCATCTGAAGATGAACACTTAGGTTGTTTCCATGTCCTGGCTATTGTAAATAGAGCTGCAGTGAGCACTGTGGTACATGACTCTTTTTGAATTATGGTTTTCTCAGTATATATGACCAGTAGTAGGATTGCTGGGTTATATGGTAGCTTTATTTCTGGTTTTTTAAGGAACCTCCATACTGTTCTCTAGAGTAGCTGTATCAGTTTACATTCCCACCAACAGTGAAAGATGGTTCCCTTTTCTCCACACCCTCTCCAGCATTTACTGTTTGTAGATTTCTTGATGATGGCCATTCTGACCAGTGTGAGGTGATACCTCATTGTAGTTTTGACTTGCATTTCCCTAATGATTAGTGATGTTGATAATCCTTTCATGTGGTTGCTGGCAATCCGTATATGTTCTTTGGAGAAATGTCTATTTAGGTCTTCTGCCCATTTTTGGATTGGGTTTTTTGTGTTTTTGATATTGAATTGCATGAGCTGCTTGTGTATTTTAGAGATTAATCTGTTGTCAGTTGCTTCGTTTGCAAATATTTTCTCCCAGTCTGAGGGTTGTCTTTTCATCTTGTTTATGGTTTCCTTTGCTGTGCAACAGCTTTTAAGTTTAATTAGATCCCATTTGTTTATTTTTGATTTTATTTCCATTTCTGTAGGAGGTGGGTCAAACAGGATCTTGCTGTGATTTATGTCAAAGAGCATTCTTCCCATGTTTTCCTCTAAGAGTTTTAGAATATCTGGCCTTACAATTAGGTCTTTAATCCATTTTGAGTGTATTTTTGTGTATGGTGTTAGGAAGTGTGTTCATTCTATTACATGTAGCTGTCCAGTTTTCCCAGCACCACTTATTGAAGAGGCTGTCTTTTCTCCATTGTATATTCTTGCCTCCTTTATCAAAGGTAAGGTGACCATATGTGCATGGGATTATCTCTGGGCTTTCTATCCTGTTCCATTGATCTATATTTCTGTTTTTCTGCCAGTACCATACTGCCTTGATTACTGTAGCTTTGTATTATAGTCTGAAGTCCAGGAGCCTGATTCCTCCAGCTCCGTTTTTCTTTCTCAAGATTGCTGTAGCTATTCAGGGTCTTTTGTGTTTCCATACAAATTGTGAAATTTGTTGTTCTAGTTCTGTGAAAAATGCCATTGGTAGTTTGATAGGGCTTGCACTGAATCTGTAGATTGCTTTGTGTAGTATAGTCATTTTCACAATGTTGATTCTTCCAGTCCAAGAACATGGTATATCTCTCTATCTGTTTGTATCATATTTAATTTCTTCCATCAGTGTCTTATAGTTTTCTGCATACAGGTCTTTTGTCTCCTTAGGTAGGTTTATTCCTAAGTATTTTATTCTTTTTGTTGCAGTGGTAAATGGGAATGTCTCCTTAATTTCTCTTTCAGATTATTCATCATTAGTGCATAAGAATGGAAGAGATTTCTGTGCATTAATTTTGTATCCTGCTACTTTACCAAATCATTCATTAGCTCTAGTAGTTTTCTGGTAGCATCTTTAGGATTCTCTATGTATAGTATCATGTCATTTGCAAACAGTGACAACTTTACTTCTTCTTTTTCGATTTGGATTACTTTTATTTCCTTTACTTCTCTGATTGCTGTGGCTAAAACTTCCAAAACTATGTTGAATAATAGTGGTGAGAGTGGGCAACCTTGTCTTTTTCCTGATCTTAGTGGAAATGTTTTCAGTTTTTCACCATTGAGGGCAATGTTGGCTGTGGGTTTGTCATATGTGGCCTTTATTATGTTGAGGAAAGTTCCCTCTATGCCTACTTTCTGCAGGGTTTTTATCATAAATTGGTGTTGAATTTTGTCAAATGCTTTCTCTGCATCTATTGAGATGATCATATGGTTTTTTCTCCTTCAATTTGTTAATATGGTGTACCACATTGATTGATTTGTATATATTGAAGAATCCTTGCATTCCTGGGATAATCCCCACTTGATCACAGTGTATAATCCTTTTAATGTGCTGTTGGATTCTGTTTGCTAGTATTTTGTTGAGGATTTTTGCTTCTATGTTCTTCAGTGATATTGGCCTGTAGTTTTCTTTTTGTGTGACATCTTTTTCTGGTTTTGGTATCAGGTTGATGGTGGCCTCGTAGAACGAGTTTGGGAGTGTGCCTTCCTCTGCTATATTTTGGAAGAATTTGAGAAGGATAGATGTTAGCTCTTCTCTAAATGTTTGATAGAATTCGCCTGTGAAGCCATCTGGTCCTGGGTTTTTGTTTGTTGGAAGAATTTTAGTCAGTGTTTCAATTTCAGTGCTTGTGATGGTCTGCTCATATTTTCTATTTCTTCCTGGTTCAACCTCAGAAGATTGTGCATTTCTAAGAATTTGTCCATTTCTTTCAGGTTGTCCATTTTATTGGCATATAGTTGCTTGTAGTAATCTCTCATGGTCCTTTGTATTTCTGCAGTGTCAGTTGTTACTTCCCCTTTTTCATTTCTAATTCTATTGATTTGAGTCTTCTCCCTTTTTTTCTTGATGAGTCTGGCTAATGGTTTATCAATTTTGTTTATCTTCTCAAAGAAGCAGCTTTTAGCTTTAGTGAGCTTTGCTATCGTTTCCTTCATTTCTTTTTGTTTTATTTCTGATCTGATCTTTCCTTCTGCTAACTTTGGGTTTTTTCTTCTTTCTCTAATTACTTTAGATATAAGGTTAGGTTGTTTATTTGGGATGTTTCTTGTTTCTTAAGGTAGGATTGTATTGCTATAAACTCCCCTCTTAGAACTGCTTTGCTGCATCCCATAGGTTTTGGGTCGCCGTGTTTTCATTGTCATTCATTTCTAGGTATTTTTTGATTTCCTCTTTGATTTCTACAGTGATCTCTTCGTTATTAATTAGTGTATTGTTTAGCCTCCATGTGTTGTATTTTTTACAGATTTTTTCCTGTAATTGATATCTAGTCTCATAACATTGTGGTCAGAAAAGATATTGATACAGTTTCAATTTTCTTAAATTTACCCAGGCTTGATTTGTGACCCAAAAAATGATCTATCCTGGAGAATACTCCATGAGCACTTGAGAAGAAAGTGTATGCTGTTGTTTTTGGACAGAATGTCCTATAAATACCAGTTAAGTCCATCTTGTCTAATGTGTCATTTAAAGCTCGTGTTTCTTTATTTTGTTTCATTTTGGATGAGCTGTCCATTTGTAAACGTGGATATTAAATTCCCCTACTATTATTGTGTTACTGTCCATTTCCCTTTTATGGCTGTTAGCATTTGCCTTATGTATTGAGGAGCTCCTATATTTGGTGCATAAATATTTACAATTGTTATGTCTTTTTGGATTGATCCTTTGATCATTATGTAGTGTCCTTCTTTTTGTCTCTTAACATTCTTTATTTTAAAGTTTATTTTATCTGATGTGAGTATTGCTACTCCAGCTTTCTTTTGATTTCCATTTGCATGTAATATCTTTTTCCATCCCCTCACTTTGAGTCTGTATATGTCTGTATTTCTGAAGTGGGTCTCTTGTAGACAGCATATATATGGGTCTTGTTTTTGTATCCATTCAGCCAGTCTATGTCTTACAGCTGGGGCATTTAATCCATCTACATTTTAGGTAATTTTCAATATGTATGTTCCTACTACCATTTTCTTAATTGTTTAGGGTTTGTTATTGTAGGTCTGTTCTTTCTCCTGTGTTTCCTGCCTAGAGAATTTCCTTTAGCATTTGTTGTAAAGCTGGTTTGGTGGTGCTGAATTCTCTTAACTTTTGCTTGTCTGTAATGGTTTTAATTTCTCTGTCGAATCTGCATGAGATCCTTGCAGGGTAGAGTAATCTTGTTTGTAGGTTTTTCCCTTTCATCACTTTAAATATGTCTTGCCACTTGCTTCTGGCTTGCAGAGTTTCTGCTGAAAGATCAGCTGTTAACCTTATGGGGAGTCCCTTGTATTATATTTGTTGCTCTTCCATTGTTGCTTTTAATATCTTTTCTTTGTATCTAATTTTTGATAGTGTGATTAATATGTGTCTTGGCGTGTTTCTCCTTGGATTTACCCTGCATGGGACTGTCTGTGCTTACTGGTCTTGATTGACTATTGCCTTTCCCATGTTAGGGATTTTTTTCAACTATAATCTCTTCAAATATTTTCTCAGATCCTTTCTTTTTCTTTTCTTCTTCTGGGATCCCTATAATTCACATGTTGGTGGGTTTAATGTTGTCCCAGATGTCTCTGAGGCTGTCCTAATTTTTTTCATTCTTTTTCCTTTATTCTGCTCTGTGGTCGTTATTTCCACTATTTTATCTTCCAGGTCACTTATCCATTCTTCACCTCAGTTGTTCTGCCATTGATTCCTTGTAATGAATTTTTAATTTCATTTAGTGCTTTGTTCATCATTGTTTGTATGCTCTTTAGTTCTTCTAGGTCCTTGTTAAATGTTTCTTGTATTTTCTCCATTCTATTTCCAAGACTTAGGATCATTTTTACTATCATTACACTGAATTCTTTTTCAGGTAGACTGCCTATTTCCTCTTCATTTGTTTGGTCTGTTGGGTTTTTACCTTGCTCCTTCATCTGCTGCTTATTTCTCTGTCTTCTCATTTTGCTTAACTTACTGTGTTTGGGGTCTCCTTTTTACAGGCTACAGGTTCATAGTTCCCGTTTCTTTTTTTGGCGTCTGCCCCCAGTGGGTAAGTTTGGTTCATTAGCTTTTGTAGGCTTCCTGGTGGAGGGGCTGGTGCCTGTGTTCTGGTGGTTGGGGCTGAATATTGTCTTTCTGGTGGGCAGGGCCATGTCCAGTAACGTGTTTTGGGGTGTTTGTGAACTTATTATGATTTTAGGCAGCCTCTCTGCTAATGGGTGGGGTTGTGTTCCTGTCTTGCTAGTTTTTTGACATGGATCATACAGCACTGGAGCTTGCTGGCCGTTGGGTGGAGCTGGGTCTTATTGTTGAGACAGAGATCCCTGGGAGAGCTCTCGCTGATTGATATTACCTGGAACCAGGAGGTCTCTGCTTGTCTAATGTCGTGAACTTGGCTCTCTCACCTCAGAGGCTCAGGCCTTACACCAGGCCAGAGCATCAAGACCCTGTCAGCCGCACGGCTCCGAAGAAAAGGGAGAAAAAAATAAAGAAATAAAAAAATAATAATAAATTTAAAAAATTATAAAAAAATAATAATAAAAAAGAGAGCAACGAAACCCATAAACAAATCCACAAATGATCACAAGCTCTAAAAACTATACTAAGGTAAGCATAAAAAGCAGAAACAAATCAGTTGCAGGCGGCAAACCCCAAGTCCACCGTGTCAATTTTGAGATGATTCCTTGTCTATTCAGGTATTCCACAGATGCAGGGTACACCAAGTTGATTGTGGGGAATTAATCCACTGCTCCTGAGGCTGCTGGGAGAGATTTCCCTTTCTCTTCTTTGTTCGCACAGCTCCTGGGGTTCAGCTTTGGTTTTGGCCCCACCTCTGCGTGTAGGTCACCCTCAGGCATCTTTTCCTGCCCAGAGAGGACAGGGTTAAAGCATCAGCTTATTAGCTGGCTCTGGCTCACTTATGCGGGTGGGTGAGAGGGGAACGGTAGTTATAACTGGAATTCAGGCAAGTGTGTGGCGGCAGAGCCTGGCATGATGTTGCAACAGCCTGAGGAGCACCATGTGTTCTCCCAGGGAGCTTGTCCCTGGGTCATGGGACCCTGGCAGTGGTGGGTTGCACAGGCTCCTGTGGGGTGTGGATAATGGCCTGTGCTTGCACACAGGATTATTGGTGGCTGCAGCAGCATCGTTAGGTTTCATGCCTGTCTCTGGGATCCAAGCTGATAGCCGTGGCTCGTGCCTGTCTTTGGAGAAGTTTAGGTGTGCTCTGCCTTCTGTGGGCAGACAAGGAAGGAATACTCTCCCCTTGTGCATCCCGAAACAATGGTCTCTTGCCTCTTAGGCAGGTCCAGACTTTTTCCTGGACTCCGTCCCAGCTAGATGTGGTGCACTAGCCCCCTTCAGGCTGTGTTCATGCAGCCAACCCCAGTTCTCTCCTGGGATCTGAACTCTGAAGCCCGAGCCTCAGCTCCCAGACCCCACCTGCCCCAGTGGGTGGGCAGACAAGCCTCTCAAGCTGGTGAGTGCTGGTTGGTACTGATCCTTTGTGTGAGAATCTCTCTGCTTTGCCCTCTGCACCCCTGTGGCTGCACTATCCTCGGTGGCTCTGAAGCTTCCCCCCTGCCACCCCCTGTCTCCACCAGTGAAGGGGCTTCCTAGTGTTTGGAAACTTTTCCTCCTTCACAGCTCCTTCCCAGAGGTGCAGGTCCCTTCCCTATTCTTTTGTTTTTGTGTTTCCTTTTTTTCTTTTGCCCTACCGAAGTACGTGGATAGTTTCTTGCCTTTGGGGAAGTCTGACGTCTTATGCCAGCGTTCATTAGGTGTTCTGTACGAATTGTTCCACATGTAGATGTATTTTTGATGTATTTGTGGGGAGGAAGGCGATCTCCACATCTTACTCCTCCGCCATCTTGAAGGTCCCCGTTCAAAGTAGGGGAATCCTTAAATCCTTGAGGCAGGACTGTCCAACAATACTGTTGGGCTACCTGTGTTTTTGGGTCCTGTCATTCAAAAGCAAAAGGTTGCTGTGATTAGTCTGAAGTAGGAATGTAGAAAATAGCATCTTTCAAGTCCAGGACTAAGAACCAGCCATATGTTCTCAGAATAGTTGTGAGCAGTGTGTGGATTAGGCACCACAAGGTGTAAGTCTTGGATTACTACATTAATAGCCCTCAAATGTTGGACAAAGTGATACTCTGCTGAGTTTGACTTTTTGACTGGGAGGATAGGGTTTTTATATGAGGACCTGCAAGGTTTAATCAGTCCTGTTTTCAAAAACTTCTACAGAATTGTCTGAATTCCCTTGCGGGTCTCTTGTCTCAGAGGATATTGTTTTAGATTAGGTGTCCCACGGGATTTGTATTGGTCTTGCGTTTTTGGCCTTCCCTGGAGTGCCATCAGCCCCCACTTCTTGCCTTACCTTTTTGTAGACCTCAGGGGGAAAGAGCTCTGTCTCCTTTTCTAGGGTTTCCATGAGTGCCATTTGTAGGTTTAAAGCATGCTCCAGTGGGACCCTGATGTTAAGCTGTTCTGGTGAAAATGTTACTTGAACATTTAATTTACAAAGGAGATCTTAACCCAAAAGGCGGATTGGACACTCTGGCACATATAAGAAGCTATGATTCAGGGTGAGGTCCCCTAGTTGGCATTCTAGAGATTTTAAGAATGAACGGTTTTGTACTTCTCCAGAAACTCTGGTGACCAGACTGAGATGTTTTCTGTGCCACCTTGGTTTTTACCAGAGAACATCCCCACCAGAGCCCTACCCGGTTATGGTCCTTCCAGTTCAGTGGCAGCCTTTCTGCCCTCAGGATAAGAAGCAGTTAATCTGACCTAGTCCTGCTGCAGCCCTGAGCCAGGAGGACATGGAGGGGTTTCCATGGGCACTCCCAGGGCCCATGCAAGCTGCACTTGCCTCCTTACCCAGGCTTCCTCCTAGCAACTAGGAACTTGACTGCAGTGGCTGCCCCTTGTCATCAAAAAAGAAAAAATGCAACACTTAGTTTTGCTAAGGTGTGAAGGTTTTGACATGTTAATACCTGACCAAAAAGGTCTCAAATTCGTAAAAGTGAAACCCCACAACCCAGATTGGGACTTGAACCCACTCTCTTTTCATTGAGATCACACACCTGGTCTCAGGACTTAATGAAGTGCAGGTTCTTTTGTGTCTGTACACAGAAAGAATTCAGTGAGAGACAAAGTGATAGAAGTAAAAGTAGATTTATTTAGAGAGATACACATTCCACAGACAGAATGTGGTCCAGCTCAGAAGACAAGATGGCCCCAGGGCATGGGCTTGTCTAGGAAAGTGAGAGCCGCCAAGGGAGAAGCACACTCCACAGACAGAGTGTGGACCATCTCAGAAGGCGAGAGGCACCGAAATATGGGGTGGTTAGTTTTTATGAGTTGGGTAACTTTACAAGCTAATGAGTGGCAGGATTATTCCAACTATTTCAGGGAAGGGGCAGGGATATCCAGGAATGGGCCACCACCCCACTTTTTGACCTTTTATGGTCTGCCTCGGAACTGTCATGGCAACTGTGAGTATGTCATTTAGATGCTGATGTATTACAATAACCGTATAATGAGGCTCAAGGTCGACTAGAAGTTGAATCTTTCACCATCTTGGACCTAGTTTTTCCTAACCAGTTTATGCCATATCCTCAAGGGCTATGTCATTCTTTTAAAGGTTGTGCCCTGCTCCCTCCCCTCCTGTTTCAAAAGGGCTAGGAGACCAGTCAACTGGAGCCAGAGTGTGGGCCTGTCCTCCTCCCTTTCCTCCCCCGCTCCTTTCTTCCTCTCTTTCCACTCAAACTTACATAGCATGTCAAGTCTCCAGCAGCCTCTGTATTAATCTCTGGGGACTTTAAAGTGAATAAAAACATGTCCCTGCCCTTACATTGTGGGAGACAGACATTTATCTGAACAATAGTCTTCTGAATAATAACGCAGAATGCCTATAGTGGTAGAGAAACCCTCAGTCCTCTGACAGCATAAAGGCAGGAGTGAGGTGGTTTGGGTGGGCCAACGAAGTTTTCAGGGTGGGAAGGAGCTCCTGTGGGTGTCATAGGAAGAGCAGGTGTCAGGCATGTGGGCCCAGAGAAGTGTGATTCCTGGTAGAGGATCCAGCCACACAAAGGCAGCCCCGGGCTCATATCTGTGGTATCAGGCGTTATTATGGTTGGCTTGGAAACCCTCATCCTTCACGACTCATCCCCAGGCTGCCTTTGTGTGAAGTTTCCTGTGATTTCCCTCGAGGCCCCAGAGTACCAGTGCACACATCATGCACAGAATGGAACAAAACTGGAGCTCCCAGGGGAGGTGGCCACTTCCTGTTGGCCTCTGAGTTCTCAGCCCACACAGAATGCATTTCCACATGTGGTAGGTTTGCCCTGTAGGGTCAGATTACAGTGAGATCCAATAAGGAGCTCAAGTTTGGGCTTTTTCTTGTGGGAAATAGGAAGTTGCTATAGGAGATTATGTGCAAAAGGGATGTAAGCAGAGAGGGTAGGGGGTCTCTGGAGAAAGAGAACCAGGCATGGCTTCCTTGACATAAGAGAAGCCATTTTGGCCTGAGCCATTTGGGGATCTAAGCCTGGAAACAACATTTGTCCTTGAACAGGTCTCAGTAATCAGTGGTCTTAAGGAAAGTGAGGGAATGCAGGAACAAAGGAAAAGCAGTCAAGAAACGATAGTTCAATGATAAAACAGAGTCCTAGTTCCTCCTCGAGGGATATACCTCATAATCTGATACAGTCTTTGAGTTCTGCAGGAACCAAGGTCCCCACCCAGGTGGAGGATGGAAAGATGACGTTGACCCTCCTGACTTCAGTCAACTAAAGCTTAGACTCTGTCGACCTTTGCCCCAGTTCTATGCTGAATTCTCCTCTGCTCAAGCCCCTTCATGAACATGCACGTACCCTTAGCTTAAAAGGTCCCCAATTTTGCTGTTTGGGGAGACACTGCTTTGGGAAAGATCCCTTGTGCTCTCCTTACTTGCTGCAAGTAATAAATGCTTCCTTCTGATCTTTGGCTTTGTTGTGTCTTTTGGCTCAACACCCACCAGAAGGTTACCCAGTTTTTGGGTTAAGAGGGACATTGTCAGATTTTATGTTACAGTGATTTTTTTTTGGAGGGGGGCACGTTACGCTGGAAACTTGGATCGCTGGGCTGGCTCTTACCTCCTGCTCTGATCTGACACTTTGTGTCCTGAGCCTTTGTGACGGGCAGGAAGGGACAAGTGAGGGATTGGGCCTCATCTCAGGGAGGGAGGAGCAGGGAACGAAGGCCAGGAGGAAGGATCTGAAGACACATATTAAAAAAAAATCTCTCAGAATGCTTTGGGCCTAAAGCAAGAAGCTCCGGCTGCAAATGGCTTTAAGAAGAAGGAATTATACCATATGCTGAGGCAGAAGCAGAGCCACGAGTGGTCTCAGAGTTTGTGCACTGGCTCCAGACATCCTTGGAGACCCAGGCATATTCCATCATTGCCCTCAGTCATCCTCTCCCAACCAGGGATGTTTCCCCAGTGGTTGTGTTAGGGGAACCACTGACTGAAACCGCCCATCCTGGCCAGGCCCGATAGCAACCACTTGCATGAGTTCTCTTACAACAGGAGGTCCTGGTAAGGAATGTGGAACTAACAAGCTACCGCCAACCACAAGAATTCGGCAAAGGTCAAAAGGAGAGAGGAGATGCCAGTCCATACATCCTACCAACCTCCCAGAATCCTCCTGGCTGGAATCCATCTCAGCTGAATGATGTGTGCACCACCAGGAAGGAGGCTGAGTCAGAATGATTGGCCAGAGACAACCCGGAAACTAACCCCATCACCATAAAACCTGAGACTGTGAGTCACGTGGCAGAGAAGTTTTCCTGGGTTCCCTTAACCTGCTGCTCTCCACCTGGGCTTCCTTTCCCAATAAAGTCTCTTACTTGGTCAGCACATGTGTCTCCTCAGACAATTCATTTCTGAGTGTTAGACAAGAGCTCACTCTTGAACCCTGAAAGGGATCCCCCTTCCTGCAACAGTTGAGGGAAGACAGCAGAAGAGAGGGCACCTTCTCAGCCACTCTTTATAGTAGAGAAAGCCTCCTTCCCCAGGAGGCCCCAGCAGAAGTCCCAATATGTTGTCATTGGCCAAGTCTGGCTCCAGCGCCCAGAACTCCTCAGGCAGCATGGGAAGGTGGGGTGTGCCATTCTCCGCCACTGGAGCCAAGTGGGCTGTGCACGTGGAGAGCAAGGCGGGGAGGGGTGGCCCTCAGTCACATCCCACACACCAGCAATCCTGCAGGGTTCATTTCTGTGTCTCCCCATTGGGATTCACAATGGAATTCTCACAACAATGGGGAGAATCCTTTTAAAGGAATGGGGTGCCAATGAGTCAGCATCCTCCATCACAGCTAGACTCCGTGGGTCTCAGGAACAAACTACTGAGTGTCTGGTCCAAGGTCCACTGAGATGGAGAAGGCTGCTGATCCTATGGGAGGAAGAAAGGGGGCCCCCAGGTGCTTCCCTGGGATCGTGAGTGAATCAGGGGCTTAATCAGCCACAAGGCAACATTCTCAAGTGGCAGTGCTGAGCCATTAGGCGCAACTAATAGCTGTCTGTTTTTGAAAGATGCTAGGAGCCAGACAGTGAGGGAGTTCTTTGCATGCATTACCGCTAATCCTGATCGTGCACACGTTACCCCTACGCCTGATTTGCCAAAAAGGACTAAAGGTTTCCTGTCACCTGTTGACCCTCAGCCCCTTCTCTGTTCTCTCTAGCCGCCACCCCCAGTTTCTCCGTGTGACTGAATTTGCATAGGTGCCTGATTTCTCAGGAGGGAGTTGCTCTTAATTTAGGCTCTCCCTGGTCTAGGAGCTCAGCCTGGAGCTGCACAGGTATCCTTGCTGGTGTTTTGTTTTGTTTTTCACTATTGTTGGTGTTTTCTGTGAGCGTTCAGGTGGTCTTTAGCAGCCGGCCCAGTGCCCATGGAGTACGGGGGCCCTTATGTGAGGAAGTGGGGGGGGGTACTAGAACTGCAGTCACT
Organism: Monodon monoceros; assembly: GCF_005190385.1. Lineage (NCBI taxonomy): Eukaryota > Metazoa > Chordata > Mammalia > Artiodactyla > Monodontidae > Monodon > Monodon monoceros. The sequence goes on along the minus strand of NW_021703772.1, from coordinate 107,099,033 downwards.
CTGTGGGGTGCTGTTGAGAATCCCCAGAGACCAACCTGGCCACCTCTTGTCCCCTTTCTCTGGTGTGTGGTCTTGTCTGTTGGTCACCTTTGCTGCTCTCTGGGCACTCTGACCACCGCCCTGACCCTTCCCTCCCTGAGCATGGACACAGACTCCTCCCTTGTGTCCCCAAAGCACAACTAATACCATGCTGGAGCAGCTTACAAGACTCCTCTGAGGCTTGGGCATGGCCTGGGAGATGACACACAGAGGAGGGGAGGGCCACGCTGAGTCTCAGGCACATGCGCAGAATATCTAAGGAAGAACCTTGTTGGGTCCCGTGTGGACTAACGGGGCATGAGGTTGAAAGTGAGAGTTGCTTTTTGGTGTAAACTTTCTGAATTTTGCACTTATAATTTTTAACCATGCGTATCTATTCCTTTTTCCAGCTCACTCAATCAGTTAAACAACCAATAAACAAACAGGCACTACTGTGTCCAGAAGCCCTTCCCAGGGGTCTTCTTCTACGTCAGCCTACGACCCTGAGATCCCCTGCTGAGTCTCCAGGGCCCCAACACAATGTCAGGAAGAAAAGCCACAGCACCCTGTCCTGACCTCCTGCCCTGGCTCCTCTCATACATGTCCTTGGTGTCCCCTAAGATGTTCTTGATCCCTGGGCAGATGGCCTCTTACACAACTATGCAGTATACCTCTCGTTGGTTCATCTCTTCTTTTCTAGGAGACGATTCAGGCTTTATGGCAAAACTAAAAGTTCCACTGAAAAGTCTGCCTCTGTTTGGAGAGGCCCAGTGGCCAAAAGACAACTGAGAAAGTGCTGGCAGCCCCAAGACTGCAGTTTTTTACATTTCACATGGGACCCTGGAGCTGAGGGACCCAGGAGGTCTCAGAGTGCAGCCAGCCACTGTACTGATGAAGACATTGTGAGTCACAGGGAAGATAGGGCTGGAACTTGAATTACACCCTGCCCCACCGCACCCCCCAAAAAAAACCCTGGTGGCCCTGTCATGGGCGGGGCTCTGGGCCCTGACATCCCTTGCGCTCTGGTTCCACCTCCAGGGTCCCCCGGGGGCCGCGTAACTGAGCCTGGAGTGGGATCCAGGGCGGAGTATTTCCGGGGTGGGTGGGAAGGGATGAGAGATCCAAGTCTGACCTGGGCAGAGGTTTGACAACTGGAAGGTACTGCATGTAGCCCTGCAGACCTTCCCCACAGGGAAGCTGCGGCGGCGTTTTCGGTGGGTGCCAGCTCTGAGGGGGCAGAAGCAGGAGCTCTTTGAAGTGGGAGCTGGCCGGCCCTACAGGCTCGTCCGCAGCAGCTCTCAGACGGAGGCTGCACGTCTGCAAGAAATCAGGTTCAGCCAGGGAGTGTGGAAGGCACCCCAGCGGTGCTTGCTGAGGCTGAAACAGCGCACAGTCAGGCATGGGTCCAGGTGACACTCTGAGAGCCAAGAGTGCTAAGCACTGGAACTGCATCCTGCCATGTCCTCCATCTGCTTCCTTTTCGGCCTTTCCATGTTTCTTCAGGGCAGTGCTTCTTAATTATGGGTGATGTCAGAATCACTAGCGGGGTTATTTTCCCCAAAATTGACCTGCCAAAGCCCACTTCAGGGATTCTGATGCTAGAGTCTGAGGTGACAATTTTGAAATTCCCCCTGGGTAATTCAGGCGAATGAGCCCATTGTTCTCAAACTCTGCCTCTTTCACACAAGGGGGGGCGGGGGGTAGGGGAAGGGGGCAGGCCTGAGTGGGCAGAGCACCGGCTCAGGGCTCAGGATGTGAATCTCCACCTTTGTCCCCTTATCTCTGCCTGGAGTGCCAGCTGCTCTCAAGGTCCTACCTGAGCCTGTGCAGTTCACCTGGAACACACTCTGCTCATTTCCGTGTTCACCCCTTTGCTGCCAACATTCTTTCAGCTGCAAAGTCTGATGCTCTTCCTCCTTAGGAAACCTCCCTGCTAACTTCCCTCCAACCCCCTGACTTCCTACTACATTCACAAACTACACCCCTGGGGGGATATTCGTTACGCCCACTTCACAGTTTAAAGTCAGGGGGCTCTTGCCTCTTATTAAGCCCTGTTTCCATTTCCTAGAACATCTAGCTAAGGGTTATACTTATTGAGCAAATGAAATAAGAAGAAATGAATGTCCATGGGAATGAAATGTAGGTAGAAAGAGCAAATGAATCAAGAATGAATAAGTGATTGCAGACTCTTCCCAACCTCTGCTGAAAATAGACCAAACCTGGTCACTCTCTCATATTCTTTCCCAAACCTCTTCGCTCTTCGTAAGGTGGTTGAGGTCGGGGGTGACAATTGTTTTAAAAATTTTATTTTATTTTTGAAGTATAGTTGATTTACAATGTTGTGTTAGTTTCTGTCATACAGCAAAGTGATTCAGATATATATATATATATATATTCTTTTCATGTTCTTTTCCATTATAAGTTATTACAAGATATTGAATATATTTCCCTCTACTATACAGTAGGTCCTTGATGTTTATCTATTTTATATATGGTAGTGTGCATCTGTTAGTCCCAAACTCCTAATTTGTCCCTTCCCCCACCTTTCCCTCTTGGTAACTATGAATTTGTTTTCTATGTCTGTGAGTCTCTTTCTGTTTTGTTAATAAGTTCATTTGTATCATTTTTTAGATTCCACATACAAGTGATATCATACGATATTTGTCTTTCTCTGTCTGACTTACTTCACTTAGTATGATAATCTCTAGGTCCATCCATGTTGCTGCAAATGACATTATTTCATTCTTTTTTATGACATTTAGTTTGCTTCCATGTCTTGGCTGTTGTAAATAGTGCTGCTATGAACCTTGGGATGCTTTTCGAATTAGAGTTTTTTCTGGATATATGCCTAGGAGTGGGATTGCTGGATCATATGGTAGCTCTAATTTTAGTATTTTAAGGAACCTCCATACTGTTTTCCATAGTGGTAGCTCCAGTTTACATTCCCACCAACAGTGTAGGAAGGCTTCCTTTTCTTCACACCCATTTCACCATTTGTTATTAGTAGACTTTTTAATGATGATTATTTTGACTGGTGTGAAGTGGTACCTCACTGTAGTTTTAATTTGAATTTCTCTGACAATTAGCAATGTTGAGCATCTCTTCACGTACCTATCGGCCATCTGTATGTCTTCTTTGGAGAAATGTCTATTTAGGTGGTCTGCCCATTTTTTTTTTTTTTAATTGGGTTGTTTGTTTTCCCTTATTGAGTTGTATGAGCTATTTGTATATTTTGGAAATTAATCCCTCGTCTGTTGCATCATTTACAAATATTTTCTCCCAGTACGTAAGTCGTCTTTCTGTTTTGTTTATGGTTTCTTTTGTTGTGCAAACTTATAAGTGTGATTAGGTCCCATTTGCTTATTTTCATTTTTATTTCTGTCGCCTTGGGAGACAGACCTAAGAAAACATTGCTATGATTTATGTCAGAGAACGTTTTGCCTATGTTCTCTTCTAGGAGCTTTATAGTGTCATGTCTTATATTCAAGTTTTTAAGCCATTTGAGTTTATTGTTGGGTATGGTGTGAGGATGTGTTCTAACTTTATTGATTTACATGTGACTGTTCAACTTTCCCAACACCACTTGCCAAAAAGACTGTCTTTTCTCCATTGCATATTCTGGTGTTCTTTGTCAAAGATTAATTGACCGTAGGTGTGGGGGCTGGCTTAATTTGATTTGATTTGATCTGTTTAGTACTTACTGACTGAATCTAACCAGCTCAGATAGGCCCCTTGAAGCCCCCCATTTGATCATGTGTGCCCCCTTCTGTTGCTCAGCAGTTGGCCTTGTTATATATCTGGGCATCGTCTGCTCTTAGGTCATTTGGGGTGACATTCTCAGGCCTGAGATTCCACCAGCAGATTACCAACCTCTTCTGCTTGCTTATTCCGGCTGGCTGTTACCAGTGCTGGCTGAGCTATTTATACTTTGTTGGTCAGCTGCCTTGGAACAATGCACAGTAAGCAGTTTTATCCCTTGGCTGACTTCTCTACACTCTGTGTGATGGAAGGAAGCTTGAGAGGAGGTGGGGTTGATGGAGCCCCTGAGTTGGCACCCAGATCTGTAATGTTGCAGATTGTCCAGCACCTCACCATCTGATAGGTTTTTCACACCTAAATGCTGTGTATTCCTTGACCAATACATCCCGAGTCTTTTCAAGTGTACTAAAGGATTGAAGTGGTCACCAAAGGCCTTGGAATTGGGGATACTGCTAGGTTATCTCAACGGGGTAGTGACAGGTAGAAACCTGTGGGAGAGAACCAGGTGGCTCTTTCAGCTCAAAGACCTGAGGTTAGATGCAAGAGTCTAAATGTGATGCCATCACCTTTATCCTTCCATCCCCATCCCCACTGCCTCTCTGCTGCCATCAGACACCACGATCACCACTATCAGAACCCATCCTAACCCCAAGACTCTCACCATCACCAGTGCCACCACCATCATGAATAACCCCTCCCAACCCCAAGACTTCCACCATCACCACTGCCACCAACACCATCAATACCCCCTCCCAACCCCAAGACTCCCTCCAACACCACTGCCACCACCACCAACACTCCATCGCAATCCCAAGACTCCCACCATCACCAGTGCCACCACCATCATGAATACCCCCTCCCACCCCCAAGACTTCCACCATCACCACTGTCACCACCACCATCAGCACCCCACCCCAACCCCAAGACTCCCACCATCACCACTGCCACCACCATCATCAATACCACCTCCCAACCCCAAGCTGGGCAAGTCACCACCCTGCCGTCATCGGCAGCAGCAGCACCCACCCCAATACCAAGGCTATTGCCACTACCATAACCATCAGCAGCCCTGCCCCCACCTCAACCCCAAGACTACATCATCACCACCACTCCCATTTCCATGGTCACCTCCGCTGTCTTTACCATAATGCCTGTGGCCGAAGAGCTGGAGGGCCTTTCCCATACCACATACCTTCCTAGGCTTCACTCCCCTTTCTGCATTTTCCTGGAGGTGTCTGTAAAGCCAACTGCATTTGTACAGTGGGGGTGTGCGGGCTCATGAAGTAGATGGGGCTGGATGATAACACTGGTAGCTCCTACTGGCCCTAGACAGCACAGTACCTTGAATTCTGTACTCGTCAGTGTGAACTTGATGTCCAGGTTAGTTTTTTGAATTCAGAGAGCTTCCTGAGCAGAAAGTTACATTAAAATCCCAAGAACCACAGGAGATTGAAAGTCAAGGGTTGTTCAACCAATGGACACTCACTGGACAACTGTAAAGGAGTGATCTGAGGGAGGTGGGCAGGGGGAGGCAGGCACAATGAGCAGGGCAGACTGCGAGGAGGTGACCTTTGAGTAGGAAGGAACCAGTCATTTGTAGATTGTGGGAAGAGTGTTCCCAAAATAAGTGTTAACAGGTGCAAAGGCCCTGAAGTGGCTCAGAGCTTAGCTTTCTTGAGGAATAGAGAGGCACTGATGGTCACCGTGGGCTTGTGCCTTCTCATTGACTAAAGAGTGACATAAGACGTTGCAAGGGTTAAATAAGTAATATGTCCTCAGCACATGCTACCTTACTGAGCACACACTTTGTACATGGAAACACCGAGACCCGCTGTTATTACACTTCTTTGCCTTTTAGAGACCTTTACCTCTCTTCCTCCTCTGCCTTCTTCTGGCAGTTCATGATGGTTTGGGGGGTGGTAGTGACTCTTATGAAGAAGTTGAGTGGGACTGGGAAGGCACAGGATAGTAGGTGAAAAGCAAATTAGTACATTCCATTCGTTTAGAAATGGTAAGAAGTCATATTGAGGTGGGCAGGCCAACACTGCTCGATAAATAAGACGTACGAATCTGTATTCATGTCCTACCAGATCCTCCTAGTGAAAACATACCTCTGGGATATTTACTAACTGTTTCCTGAGATATTATGGCTCTACCTCTTAGAGACTTTTTTCCTGTGTTCTCAGAAGAGGGAATTAGACATTCCTGGCCACACACCTCCAAGGCACACAAAGCAGGATACTTACCTGTCATAAAAAAAATCCTTGTGTTTTAATTCTCTGTATGTAAAATATAGATCCCAGAGTCCACCTTCTGTAAAAAATACAGAATTCCCTGCTTTGGGTACTAACTGCTGACCTTGAGTTTGAATTATTGGTGGCCAGGATAATGGACATCCTAGAACAGCTCTTGCAGGACCAAACACTCAGCAGGGCCAAGCCAGCATCACATTTAGTGACCTGGGTAGACTATAAGAGCTGACAACTATTCACTTCACAATGACATCTTCACCTATATTCTTTTGGCACAGGTTTTTTTGCTTGTTAATCATGTAGGATCAATCTTTCCTTCCACAAAGTGGCATGCTCTCTCCCAAACTTCTTGAAATGCACGGACCTCCTGGTCTAGCTCTTTATCTTCCACAAGAAGCAGTGGAGAGGCAGTGATAAATGGCAGGTGACAAGGGTGTCAAGGAGGGAAGTGATGGGGAGAGGGAAAGCTGGGGTCAGACAGGAGAATAAACCACCTAAAGTGGGCAGCCGTCGCTTGCTTCTGGCAAGTCAGGAGAGACAAACGGCCAGAGTTTCTGACTGTTCTAATTTTCCAAGGGAATCCAAAAATCCAGATATTTTCTGGTATGTCTCCTGAGTTTTAAATATGGGCAAGTAATTCGAAGTTTTAGGAAACCCTGTGCAGTGCTGAATCGAGAGGTCCACAGTGGAATGTGGAACTCTGTTCTGGAGGATGAGAGGGGAAGGATTGCCAAGTGCCTCTCATCAATTTTCCATGTGCTATCCACAAGGACAGAGCCTGTGCCACCTATATTTGTGGGTCAGCTTACCCCGGTCCTCCACAGAATTTCACTTATAAAACAGATTCCATGAACTTGGTGGAGGGTCCCATGTGAATCATAAAGGAGGTGGGCGGGGCCTATCCTTGAAGAAGGGGTTGGGTGCTGGGCTGGGAGGGCCTGGAAAATCCTTGATGGCAAGAAACAGAGGGACTCTGCCTGTCATGATCTGAGTGCTGCGTCCTTCCAAAATTCATATGTTGAAGCCGTAACACCCTGTGTGGTAGTATTTGGAAAGAGGGCTACTGGGAGGTAATTAGGGTTAGATGAAGCTATAGGGGAAGAAGGATTTTGCCTCTATTCTCCTGGGTTTGATAGCTGGGTCTACAAAATAAACTTACAACAGTCAGAAAAGGTATGCACATTTATTAATTTTTAATATCATGTGCCTAGAACATCACATGGAAAAAAGTGAATACTCAAAAGAATGGTGAGATTTGAGAGCTTATATAGCATTTTAATAGGGGAAGGGGAGGAGGGGTGGAAGCCACTTGGAGGAGAGTACGTGATTTTCAGGAAAGAAGAATGGGGCCCTAGAAGCATTGATGGGAGGTGTGATGATTTGTGACCGTCTGTCTCGATGTGGTGTAACTTCCGGTCAATTCCCCTATAAGGAGTCAATTCTCCCTGGTTGATAAACACCCAAGGAGGAGATCTGTGACAATTGCGTTCCTTTTGGAGGAGGCTTGGTCTTTAGACAGATTAAGGGAATTCAGAGAAAGCCTCTCTCTGCATTTGCTATTTTTCAAATGTCTTCAGCTCAAAATATTCAATATGCCAAAGGGGCATCTTTTGGGGTGGCACGTTCTGAACACTCCTTCAGGGACATGAGTGAGGCCCTCATAATAGGATGAGCACCCTTATAGGGCACCCTCACCCTCTCTAGCTCTCTTGCTCTCCCCCCACTGGGGGAGTAATGCCAGAGATCTGGGGTTTGGGTTCTATAACTGGCAGCACTGACCATCGAAACTGACATCTTCTGCTTGCTTTGCTAACTCAGTGCTGCTTTGGAGCAAACGTGGTATTATTGGCTGTTGTGCTAATGATCCCTTTGTGGAGATGACATCAGCAGCTTCCAAGAATACAGGACTTGGAGGAACCGTATCTGACCGTGATGAGTGCTTTGATTGACCAGCCTCTGGTGAGGTCTTGTCTACCTTTGCTGGAGCAAAGCCCAAGCTTTCATTCAATCCCAGTTTCCTGGGGTCAATCTCAACATTGAATGGGAAGAGACGCTGTTTCTTGGTCACACATCAAGACTGCAGCTCCTCACCCAGACCTGTGGGTTCTGGTAATGTACTCCCAGCAGGTTGGTGTCCCAGGGCCTTCCACGTGCCTGGAAAAGGCAAAGGCTGAGGGAGGTGGTGAGTGCTGGGAGCCGAGCTCCCCAGTTTCTGGGGGAAGAATTCCATGCAGGTTCAGGTCACCTGGGGAGGGGTAACCTTGTGAGGCTGAGGTTGGGACTCTGCAAACCGCATTTCTGCTTAGCCAGTTACTCCTTTTTAGGATCTGTCCATCTTGGGCACTGCAGTGCAACTGCGTGGCTGGAAGGGGAGAAGGGGCTGCCCCCTTATCTCCTGTGGTCTCTCTGTTCCTGGGAGCATCACTTGGCAATGCTTCTTTGCCAGAGTGGCGACAGTTCCCTCCTGTGGCAGCAGCCACAGCCAGTTTGCAGTTTCCACCCCCTTCAGAACCACCCTAGTCTTGCCTTCAGATTCTACAGCACCATGGAGAGTGGCACCTCCTTAGGTCCCAGATGGCAGGAGCCCTCCGGTGGGCTCAGAGACCCCAGCACCAATGGCCAAGATTAGGAAGTCCCGATAAAGATCAAGATGTATGGAAAATGCATTTTTTATTTCCTCAAAAGTCCAGCTTTTCTCAAACAAGCGCAATGTTAGTTCTGTCATAAATTAGGTTTCTTGTATGTGTGGATCTGTTACTTGGTTCCCTCTCCTTTCCATTTGTCTTTTCCCCTCCCCCTGTACCAATACCTCATGGCCTAATTACTGGAGATAAAGAATAATTCTTAGTATCTTATGATCAGTTAAGTCTTCTTGCCTAATTTTGCTTCTTCAGGACTATCTTGGTTATTCTTACTCTTTCCGCTTCTATGCAAATATTATTGATAGAAACATATATTAGAAACAGGTCAAGTTACACAACCACAAATCCAACAGAACACAACAACAACAACAACAAAACACACATCTCAACCACTTCTGTGTTTTGATTGGAGTGCGTCAAAGACATACATCACTGAGGTTTTTTAATGTCTTTTAATTAAGTTTCTAATTTTGTCCATAGAGGTCATCTACTTCCTCTCTTAGATTTATTCCTATGGACTTCACATTCTCAGGACAATTTTCAATGATACTTGTAAAAGTAAACTTTTTAAACATTTGTTGTTAGTATAAAGAAATGCAATTTTAGAAACTGACCTTTAATTCAGTAAACTTGCTAAACTCTCTTATTAATGCAATGATTCATCTGTAAATTCTTTGGGTTTTCTGTATTGTCAGTCATGTTGTCTGCAAGTAATGACTGTTTTGGTTCTTCTTGTCCAATGCTGACATTTCCCCCCTTGCCTTTCTCTGCCCTCTGGTGCCTCCAGTACGATGTTCAGTGTAGGTGATGAGAGCGAGCCTTTCACTATCCCTAATCTTAAGGAAACACTGTTATAAGTTCACATTATCAGGTTGAGTAAATTTCCTTCTATTTCTACCTTGCTAAGAGTTTTTATAATGGATACATGCTAAATTTTATGAAATGCTTTTTCTGCACCTTAGAGATAAGCCTATGACTTTTTTTCCTTTGATCTGTTAATGGATGGCTTTCATCTGTTGATTTTTTAAAGTGTTAAATGAACCTCACACTCCTAGAATAAACTCAATGTGGTCAAGATAGATAAGCTTTCATATGTTTTGCTGAATTTAGTTTGCTAATATGTTTTTAGGAATTTCTTTTTTTTTTCTGTAATAGTGATCTTGGGGTCTTCTTATTTATCTATTTTTATTTTATTTTTATTTTTGGCTGTATTGGGTCTTCGTTTCTGTGTGAGGGCTTTCTCTAGTTGTGGTAAGCGGGGGCCACTCTTCATCGCGGTGCGCGGGCCTCTCACTTTCGCGGCCTCTCTTGTTGCGGAGCACAGGATCCAGACGCGCAGGCTCAGTAGTTGCGGCTCATGGGCCTAGCTGCTCCACGGCATGTGGGATCCTCCCAGACCAGGGCTTGAACCCGTGTCCCCTGCATTAGCAGGCAGATTCTCAACCACTGAGCCATGAGGGAAGCCCTTTAGGAATTTCTTACATCTACATTCATGAAAAAAATGATTGTCTGTAATTTAATTTTCATATACTTCTGTGGTTGGATTCTGGTATCTGGTTTACACCAGCCTCATAAAATGAGTCTACTGCCTTTTCTCTGGAAGAGTCAATAAACTTAGGATTGTGTTTCTCTTGGATACTTGGTGTAGCTCTGGTGGTCTCTCTGTGGGAAGGTTTTAACTGTTGGTTCGGTTTCTATAATGGTTATAAGACCACTCAGATTTTCTGTTTTCCCTTTTTCCTTGGTATTGGTAAGTTACATTTTTAAGATTTTGCACATTTCATATAAATTTTTAACTTTATTGGTATAATGTTGCTCATACTGTCCTTGTATTGCCTTTTTAATATCTGCAGCATTTAAAGTTATGTTTTCTATTTTACTCCTAAATTACTTATTCATGTCTTTTCTCATGTGTTTCTTGATTACTTGTGCCTGAAGTTTTAAAATTGACCTTTTCAAAAGAACCAGTTTTAGACATTACTTTTCTCTCTATTGTATGTGCTTATTTTTCATTAATTTTTGCTTTTGCCTTTGTATACTCTTCTTTCCACCCTCTTTGGGTATATTTTATTGTTCTTTCAAGTCTGATGCTCGGTTCATTAAATTATACTTTCTTGTTCCTAATATTAATATTTACTATTTTATCTCTATGTCAAATTAACATTTCATTACATTTTGATATATAGCCTTCTATTATCTTTCAGTTTTAAATGTTTTCTAATATTCATATGATTTCTTATTTGACAGGTGTTATTCAAAAGTACGTTGTTGAATTTACATGTTTGTTATTGATTTCTAACTTAATTACATTGTGGCCAGAGAATGTAGTTTGTAAGATACCAGGATACCAATCATTTAAAAGCAGTTGAAAAATAAAATAAAATAAAATAAAAGCAGTTGAGACTTTTCTCTCTCTCTTTTTTTTGTCTCTTAATATGTGGACAGTTTTTGTAAATATACCATGTGCACTTGAAGAAAATGTGCATTTCTCAACTGTTGAATGCTATGAATATTAATTGATTATCTACCTGTCAACTATCTATCATCTCCCTCCACCTACCTACCTAGTTACCTATAACTATCCATCTATCTGTCTATCTATCTCTAATCTATCTATCTATCTATCATCTATATTTATCATCTTCTATCTAATCTCTGTTATATCAAGATTGGTGTGTTTTTCAAATCTTTTATATCTCTGTTTTATTAAAAATTTTGTTGCTTATTTAATCTTGCTATTCCCCAAACAGTGTGTCAATATCTCCTAAAATATTGGGTTAGCCAAAAAGTTCGTTTGGGTTTTTCTGTAAGAATGAACATTTTGGCCAACCCAATAATTCTGGATTTGTCTATTTCTCCTCGCAGTTCTATTATTGCTTTATATATTTTGAAACTGTATTTTCATATGCATTCAAGTTTATAAGTGCTGTAGTAGTTTTGGGGGGAATCAATATTTGCATGATTTATTTTTTACTGTTTTATCCTCTCTGTGTCAATATGTTTTAGACTTATTTCTTGTAAACGACATCTATTTACTTTTCTATTTTGACAATATGTTCTTTTAAATAGAGAATGTAATAAATTACATTTATTGTAGTTCTGATATAGGGTTGTGTTTTTTTTTTTTTTTAACATGTGGCTTGTGGGATCTTAGTACCCTGACCAAGGATCGAATCTGTGCCCTCAGCAGTCCTAACCACTGGACCACCAGGGAAGTCCCTACATTTCTGATACAATTGAATTGGTTTCCAATAACCTACTTTGTACTTTCTGTCTGATCTTCTCTATGTTTATTTTTCTTGCTTTCTTTTGAATTGATTGAATATTTTTCTCACTTCATTTTTGCCTCTAATGTAGAATTTATACATTTTTTTCTGTTATTTTACTACTATTTGTGTTTAACTTACCAAAATCAAAAGTTAATTAATATTATTGTCATTTTCCTAAACAATACAAAACCCAAGTATATTTTAATTTTAACTCTCCTTTCTAAATATGGTGTTGATGTCCATTATTTCAGTTTTACTCTACTTCTAATCACATAAGAGATTATTATTATTGTTTTGTAAATTTAGCTTTTGTTTAGATTTACTTATATATTTACCACATTTTTTGCTTATCATTTCATCTTGCATCTTACACTTCCCATTTGGATTCTTTCCTCTACCTGACGTATTTTAAAATTTCCTTTAATGAGAGTTTCCTGTTTGTCTGAAAATGTCTTTCTTTCTTTATATTCTTGACAGATAGTTTTGATAAGTATGTAACTCCAGGTTGACAGTTTTTTCTTTCTCATTTAAAATATTATTTCTTTTTTCAAATGGTTTCCTTCTTTTTTCTGTTGAGGAGGGGTTTTTTTGTCAAAATAATTCTTCATACTTTTAAATTTAATCTATGTTTTCTCTGTCATTGCTTCTGATTGTCTTCACTGTTAGCAATTTGACTACAGTGTGCCTAGGTGTGGGTTCTTTGTATTTATCCTCCTTGGGAATCCTTGGTATTCCTGTACTCTGAAGATCGGTGTCTTTTACTGATCCTGGAAAATTCCCACCTACCTATTGCCTCTTTCCATTTCTCTTCTCCCCTTTTAGAAATCTGATGAAATGTACATTAGCTCTCCTTACTCAATCTTCCATTTATCTTCTGTCTCTTGACTTCTCTTTCTATCTTTTTGTTTCTATTTGTCACTTCCTGGATAATTTTTGCTCAGCACATTGTAGATAATTCATTGCCTTCTGACTTCCTTTGCTGCTGTTAAGAAGTCAACCACTAGCCCAGTTGTTATCCCTTTGGAGGTAATCTCTCTTTTCTCTGATTTTTCTGTGGCTTTGCTAGGATATGTCAAAATGTGAACTTAATTTTGCTCGTGCTTCATGGTGCTCAGAGGGCCGGTGTTCTCCAAAGGTCTTGCTTTCTGAACTATGGGTCTCCCTTCCCAGGTGAATACCTTTACTTTCTCTTACCCAGCCAGAGCTATTTCCTAGCAAGCAAGCCAGTCCCTCTCTGAATCTCTGATTTTTTTCTGACGCCACAGAAATGTTTTCCTTGCTTTCTCCCTTTTGTGCTTTATCTCTTATTACCATATGTTTAGAATAGTTTATGCATCTAAAGAGGGAAATTGTACCATCTCAACTGGAGCATTACTTCTAAAATTATCTATCTAAAAGCATATAAAAATGATATTAAAAATAAAATAAGGGGCTTCCCTGGTGGCATAGTGGTTGAGAATCTGCCTGCTAATGCAGGGGACACAGGTTCGAGCCCTAGTCTGGGAGGATCCCACATGCTGCGGAGCAACTAGGCCCGTGAGCCACAACTACTGAGCCTGCGCATCTGGAACCCGTGCTCGGCAACAAGAGGCCGCGATAGTGAGAGGCCCGTGCACTGCGATGAAGAGTGGCCCCCGCTTGCTGCAACTGGAGAAAGCCCTTGCACAGAAACGAAGACCCAACACAGCCAAAAATAAATAAATAAATAAATAAACTCCTACCCCCAACATCTAAAAAAAATAAATAAATAAAAAATAAAATAAAATAAAATAAATGACCTTTTCTATGCTTTGTGAGCTTGGGGCCAGGATTTTCCTTGTCACCTAATCTGAGAAAGGGATGCAGGCTCATGTGCTGTAGGTGTTTTTGTGTTGGTGGGAGCTAAAGTATTAGGAGGTGAGTGTTAAGGAATTACCCAGGGAGATAAGGTGATATACCCAGGGAAGGTATTTGCATGCTGTTAACTCCTTTTCCAGAGATAGTGTATTCTTCTCAATTAGAGACTTTATAAAGTGGTGGGGATTTCCATCACTTTGGCCTGAGGAGGGGGATGATTCTATCTAGTCCATCTCCCCAAATCAGATTAGGCCTGTCCCTGCTCAGAATTCTCAAGCAAGTCCCATTGGTGGCAGAGTGAAAAGCACCCTTCATAGCTTGATACTCAAGGCTATTAGTGAGGTTTCTCCTTGCATTCTCCAGGACCCTGGGCATGCCAGACCCATTTATGTCTACTCACCCATCTCCATCTGAAATTTCTTTTTCTTAATTCAATTAACCAGTAACTCAGTAATTCCTACTTACCTTTTCAGACTGACAAGCAGAATTCTTCCTCCAAGAAGCTTTACTTGACCAACCCCTCTCTTCCTTTCTGCCCACCCCACGCTTTCTTTCCCTTTCCTTCTATTTTCTCCTCCTCATCCCACTGAACATGTAAGGAAGCATCCTGTGGTCCCCTCTCTCTATTTAGCAATATGTGTTGCTTTTGGGTTCCTTTCTATCAATGTCTCTGTCTGTGTGATCTGCTTGAGAGCAGACCTTTGTCTCTGTAGACCCAGTGCACACACAGGGCCAGGCACATAGGAGGTTCTCTGCACATGCTCTCTTACTTCTACCATGGTGGCAGGTGGCACTCTGCCCTCTCAGAGCCCCACAGGTCCTGCTTTGCCAAGGCCAATGAACAAAGATCTCTGACTTGCCTCCTGGGCAACACCATCCCTCAGGGTTTCCCACTACCCTGAGAACTGAGTGTCTGCATCTAGGTAGGATGTTTCTGGAAGGCAGTGCCTTCCCCTCCTCCTTTGCCTCCTCCCATACAAACACCCCTGGGAAAGCAGGGAAACTGTAAAGGAAAAGATGTCTTATGGTATCTGAGAATGTACTTGCCTGGCCTCTGAGAGTTTACTTGGGAAGGCACTTACATCAGTCAGAATAAATACCAGCTCAGCAGATAGGAAGGATGACGTGGCTGCCTTGGGGTGCAGATGAACTCACTCACCTCATGTTAGACAGGGAAGGTCTCTGGGTACTCTTAGAGCAATTCTCCTGCAAGCCCACAAACCCCAGCTTCCCAGAAACTCACTGGAGCTCTTCCGTATCAGGTCATCAGTTTCTAAAAAACCATGCAGTGCATGGGCTGAAGCCTGGGTTCCAATCCTGGCTCTGCCACATTATGCTATGCAATCTGGATGAGGTTCTTCATGTGTCTCTGTCTCAGTTTCCTCATCTATAAAGTGGAGAGAAAATAATAACACTTACCTCAAAGGATCCTTGTGAGCATTCAGTGAGTGAATAGGTAATACCTAGTATGTAGGTATGTCATCACTCACCTTCAGTGCATTGTGTTGTATCAGACAAGCCTTTATCCCATCTCTCTCGGTCTCCCCACCGAGGACTAGATCACTTTCGCCTGGTCTTGATTATAGTTTGGGTGATACTCATGTACTGTTTCTCTGCTTGGTTCTAAAGACCCCTCCTGGGTAGACAATCTTCACTGGGGGGATTCACACAGGGATTCACAGGGAGGACTCAGTGGGAGGGGTGGGCTGTAAAATACTCCGCATCTATGAAAATGCCACTTCTTGGATGAAGTTCATTTAACTTATGCTGCTTTTTTTTCTGATTATATATTTTTGGTAGAAGACTTAGAAAGTTTATGTCATAGGAGGGAAATATCCAAAAACAGTGATTCCTACTTATTACTGTTTGTGAAGAAGCTCTGCTTCAGAAGCCGAGGTCCTTGCAGAGCTCCGGGACGGAGGGAGATGCCTGGCGTGCAGACTCCCAGGGACCATATGGGCCTTGAAGTACTGCATGTGACCCCTTTGACAGCAGGTAGACAGCAAGTGGAGGGGTCCATCCTGAGGGCAAAGAGACAAGAGGTCACCGTGAAGATCCACATTCCAAAGGGAGAGGTGTCTCAGAAGAGCTTCCTTGAGTCCTTTGGAAACTTCTCTCATTGGTCTTAACCCTGAGCAGTTACTGTTAATGTGCAGGTGAGTTTTCCCATCTTTTCTGTGCCTTTTTAGTGTGCTTGTGTTTGCACTGGGTATGTTGTGTATTTTAATGTTTTTCACGTAATGTTACAGCACGAACATTTCCCCAACTTATTAAACATTCTCTGCAACACCATATCATCACTGCAGAATATCTAATTGCAAGTCTGCATCATAATTATCTTAACATTCCCCTAATGATAAACACTTAAACTGTTCTATTTTTTCCTTACTGTAAATAGAGCTATTATGGACCTTTTTAAGCTGAAATCTTGGCCTGTATTTCAGGGTATTTTCTCAGAACAGACTTTTAGAGGTAGAGTTTCTGGGACAAAGAATGTGAACGTTTACAAGATTCTTGGTGCACTGCCAAAGGCATTGCCAGAGAAGTGACGGGCAGGTCTGCACTCACCAGCGTGTGCCCATTGGATGCTTAGTGGCTTTGGGTAAGCTTCTTTTAGATAATCTCTGTCTTAATTAATAAGATAAAATGTGATATATATGCGTATATATGTAAATGTGTGTATATTATATATATATATATATATCTTTGATTAGTAATGCAGCTGCACATTTTTTCCCCTTTACAATCATTTTTTAATGGCAGGTGATTAATAGTGGGTAGAATAAACAAGTTAGAGAGCTTACTTCTCCTTCCCTGGGGGGTAGCTGCTGTTAGCTGCCAAGAATTTCAACTCAGCCTGGCTGTTTAAACTCTCCAGCTTGTTTTTTTTTTTTTTTTTTCAGTCAAACTTGTCTGTAGGGGGAAAATCCCTCTGTATAAGCAATCAAAAATAACTTTGTGATGGCACATTTCAACAGGCTGTTGACAGGGGTGAAAAGACCTTCTCTTCATCCTGAGCATCTCCATGTCTCAGGGCACTGGCTCATTCTAACAGTTTCATGAAGAAGGGATGGTAGGACTCTTCATCCCCTTTTAACTAATGAGGAAATCAAGGCTCCAAAAGGGGAGCCTCCTGAATCTGCCCCATGTCATCTCCCAGGAACCAGCTCCTCTTCTTCAGTTAGTAACAATCAACTGAAAGACCCAACGGGTCCCTTCCATTGTCAGACCATGGCTGGATGTAGAGTGCGGGGCAGGGTGGGGAAGCCCAGTCTGGCTTCAGTGGGAGAGTGTCATCCTCAACTGGCAACGTCTGCCAGGGACACAGGTGTGGGAGGACTTTCACAAGTACCCAGTGCCGCCTAGATGCCCAGGACCACCCAGGTGCCCAGTAGCTGCCCAGGTGCCCAGGGCCGCCCAGGTGCTGGTATTTACAACATAGGTGGAGCCTGCCCCTCTGGTGTCTCTAGGATCCCATTTTTTCTTCTAGCAGAGAAATTAGAAGGTTGGACCTAAGTACCCCTATTGGTTTCTGTGACCTTATCTGGACCATGTCCGGTCATTTTGCCTGACTTCAGGCACAGCCTCTCTTCTGTATCCTAGTCCTATGTGGCCAGGATGGTGTTCTGAACTGAGAAGGGTGTAAGAGCTGAGCCTTTGCAAATTAATGAAATGAGAGACATCTCCCTTCTGTGCCCTCTTGTCTCCACCGTGCCCTCCACAAACATACCTCATCACCTTGTGCTGCTCTCCTGCCTCCAGGCTCTGGTGCCCTGAGTCCCCCACACAGGGAAGAGGGGATGTGTACAGCCTCGCTTTCCCCTGTTTCCCCCATGCCAGCAAGGATATGTGTGGCAGAGAGATTTGCAATGTTTCTTCCTAAAGAATAAAACTTGAATTATGGCATTTCTGACTTCCTTGGGGTTGAAAGTTTGGGTAGAAAGCCTTCTGTGGGCATCTCCAATGCTGTATAGACAGGCTTTAAGAGGTAGCCCTTCTGAATCCTTTGTTTTTATTTCCCCTCTGGGGTTCTAGCCAGGTATCTTTTGTCCCAGCGGAATTGCAAACATGCCTTTAGGAAGCTGAAGACCTTGTTTCTTTCTGTGCAGATTTTAGTGACAAAGGTGGGTGAAGAGTCTTCATCCATAAACCCAATGTATATCTTTTGAATTTTTGTTCTGGGGTCCATAGTGTTCTGTACACGTGGCAACCTACAAAGCAATGCAGAGGCAGGTAGATTCATAGTTGTGTCCAAAGAGGATTTTGCTTCCATCCTGAGGGATCTGTTATAATGTTCTTCTCCTTATTCAAGCCTCGACAATTTCTAGGCCATCTTTCTCCTCACAGTACACCTCTAATTCACCTCAACATTGGCCACCAAAGTGTTTTGCAAACCAGACCATATCCACACCCTGTTCCCTCCCATAAGTACCTCCGAGGGCTTTCCACCACCTTTGGGGCAATAACCAGACTCCATAGTATGGCAGCCAGGCCCCTCATTACCTGGTTCTTTGCAGTCTCTGGGTCCAGCTTCATCCCTGGTCACTTCCACACATGCCTCAGGCTCCAAAAATAACAGCTCACTTGAAGTTTCTGGAACTCACCTCTATTTCTCTGTATCTTTCATCTCTGCATTTGGCTGACTCCTTCAGAAGCAGGCTCAGAAGTCCTCCTTCAAGAATCCTTCTCTCAGGGACTTCCCTGGTGGTCCAGTGGTTAAGACTCTGAGCTTCCACTGCAGGGGGCATGGGTTCGATCCCTTTCGGGGAAGTAAGATCACGCAAGCTGCGTGGTGAGCCAAAAATAAAAAAGAATCCTTCTCTGACCTCCCACAGGCTTTTTATTTTCTAATTGAAGTATAGTTGATTTACAATGTCTTGTTAGTTTCAGGTGTATAGCGAAGTGATTTAGTTCTGTCTCTGTCTCTGTCTCCCTCTCTCTCTCTCTCTCTCTCTCTCTCCTCTATATATATATATATATATATATATATATATATATATTCTTTTTCAGATATTTTTCCCTTATAGGTTATTGCAAGATACTGAATATGGTTCCCTGTGCTATACAGTAGGTCCTTTTTATTTATCTATTTTATATATAGTAGTGTGTATATGTTAATCCCAATCTCCTAACTTATCCCATCCCCCCTTTCCCCTTTGGTAACCATAAATTTGTTTTCTAGGTCTGTGGGTCTATTTCTTTTGGTAGCCTTCCACTGTGGGCCCTTCACAACTTGAGCCGATTCAACACGTTTCCTGTGGTGGTGGGTGTCCTCCAGAGCAGTGGAGTCCTGATAGCCTCAAAATTTCTGGCATTGTACCTGCAGCGTAGTATAAACTCAGAGAACATTTGTGGAATGAATGAAGGTGTTTCACTCCCTGGATGGTGGGGTCTGGGTGCTCACCATCATTTTGTCCTAACATCTCCACTTGTCACCCTTAGAAAACAATATCTGACGAACAACAGCCATGGACTAAATGGTCCTTCCCTAGATCGCAGTGTATTTGCCTCTGAGGCATCGAAGGGGCCCACAGAGTACATTATCTTGACAGGGTGAACGCAGAACTCTTCCCTAAGTCCTTTTGAGGGAAAAAGAAGAATTCCAGCTAGTTGAAAAATAAGAGTTGGCTGAAGTGTTTGGCTCGAAGTTAGAGACGGGAAGGTCTGTATATCTTAAGCATCCTTGGAGATCTATCATGTTGGCAAGAGAGACCTCTCCATCATAGGACGACCTCAGAAATAGAAGCTGGCAAATTTCATCCAAGCTCATTGCCAGGGCTCTGCATTTATGAATTCAACCATGAACTAAGACTTCCCACCGTGTCTGCCTCTATTTGTGATAGCAAAGCAGCAAAAACAATCACGCCCTCAGCCATCTCCCTCATACACTAACAAAGAGGGGCAGAAAAGTCTTCTACTTTAAACTCCCTCATGTGTCTCAAGAAGCAGAAGATGCTTTCTGGGAATCCCCTGGTGGTCTGGTGGTTGGGACTCCATCATGCTTTCACTGCTGTGACCCGGGTTTGATCCCTGGTTGGGGAACTAAGATCCCACCAGCCACGCAGCACGGCTGGGGGGGAAAGAAAAAGAAGCGGAAGTTGCTTTCTGATTTCTTGCTGAGAAGGCAGCAGTCCAGCGGTTATTTAGCTTGTTGCTAGGGGGTCATGGATGTGCACACTTATTCAACAGATGTTTACTGAGCACCCTCAGTCCCAGGCACGGGGTTAGGCAGTGCTTACCATGTTGAGAGACAGTTCTCCATGGGTCTCTCTCATTCCTCACATCGTGTCAGTGAGGCACAGGCTGTCCTTTGTTCTGGACCATCTTTGCAAGGATGTTTGTGGAACAAGTGGTCTTGGAGGATTGAGACAGTGCTTCCCTCCAGGGCGGAGGGTGGGCATGCTTACTTCCCATTATAATGGACTCAACTTCTCCTAGCCCAGCACTTGCTTCCAGAACTTAACCCACTCATGTGGACACGCAGCCACCTGGGACCATTCACATTGCCATGTGGGATTTGGGGACAAAGAGAACTGATGAAAAGATGCTGGTATTCATGTCCCGGTTGTGCCATGAGTGATGAAGCCCTCGGTCTCTGAACAAGGACTCCTGTGCCTTCTGTCCACACCCCTGGAAGTGTTACAGAATGACCTGTTAGCTCGAAAGCAGGTAAAATCTCAGTGCCTTCACCGTTCCCGACAACCTTATTGCCATATTGAATTTTATATTCAAAACACTGTAAAATTAAAATATTTTTATCTTCACTTTGTTCTTTCGAACTGAAACCGAGAAGTTAAGTAACTCTTCCTGGGTCGCAGAGCTAGTTTGTGTCACAGGGGAGATTTCTGTTCAACTCTCTCTGATTCCAGAACCACTCTCTCTCCATAACATGCGGAGCTGTTACACTGAAAACACTAAAGTGCCTGTAGGTTCATTGTGGCCGTGGGCCAGTTAAAATCCTCTTGGTCCCTTAAAGCATCCCTGTTGCCATGATGATAAAAAATACTCAGGGAGGAACGGCAAACAGTTGAGCAGCCTCTCCTCCAAGGGAACATAAACAAGATAAAATCATCATGAGTTCCTTCCATTGCAGAAAAAGTTCTCCTCTAATATTTACATAACAATTGGCTCAAAGCCCTGACCTACTGCCCTTTCTTCTGGTGAGAGGATGAGGTCCATTTCCCACCCAGCGGGATGGGTTGAGTCATGTGAAATTCAGACTAAACAACAGCGTAGCTGGAGTGAAGGGTGTGCTCAGGGTGACGGATGTCTTGGACCCTGGGCCACGTCCAGACCTTGATATGCCCTTAGAACCCTTGTACATTTCCACGGTGCATTGCCACATCCTTATGATGGAGACTGACCTGTTCCTTCAGTGGCTCCTTGTTGCCCATGGGACAAAGGCCACGGTCCATCTCTGGTCTACAGTGCAACTGACTCAAGCCTTGCTTTCCCTCTGAAGCCTTTCCTAAGTCCATGCCATCCCCCAAGTGGAACTGGCCCCTCCCCACTTGGTGTCCACATTATCTATATCATTTCTCTTACAGCATCTGTATCTTTCATCTCTGCATTTGGCTGACTCCTTCAGAAGCAGGCTCAGAATTCCTCCATGTACACTTATGTGCTTATCTCCTCCACAAAGCCACGCACCCTTAGAGTCAGGGCCTGTTATATTCAGCTATGTCACCCTCACACTTAGATAGGTACCTGTTTGTGGGTTGCAGCTATACACTCTGACACATACAGATATATATGATCCATCTGTTTCTGGGTCTGAAATGTCATCATGAAATATGCTTATTTTTGAATTGAATACTTTTTAAAAGCACAGATCACCCAATAAGGGCATGTATGAATGACATGATGTCATCTAGCTGGTCATTTTCCTCTTGATAAGAGTGACTTGGGTGGCAAACTTCGGGGGTGCCTGAGGTGTGGGTGAGGTATGATGGACCTGAAAACACTTACTGTCTCTGTCTTGCTAATCGTCCTGCCCAGGGCCAGCTCCCATGGCTCTGAGCTGCTTCTGTCCTTGGCCAGTCCTCAGTGGGAATGGGGATGCTGGCACGGGATCCCAGGCCGTGGCTGGCCGGGCCTGCTGGATGGCAGACAGCTGGCCTGGGTGCCCTGGCCCCGTGGCATCCCTGAGTCCTGCTGCCGGCTGCTCTGCTCCCAGGAAGAACTCCCGCTGATTCACCTCAGCCTGTGGAGGGCAGGAGGCTCCCTTCCCCAGTCTACTCGCCAGACAGGCCTGCGTTCAGATGCTCCCTTGGCCTTTAGAAGCTGTGTGACCTCCAGCAAGTCCTTCCATCTTTCTGAGCCTCAGCTTCTACAGGTCTAAAAGGAGGATGAGGTGGTCCTCCTGTGAGGTTATGGTGAGGATGGCAGAGGACCATGTGCAAAGAAGCTGGGGTTCACATAAGAGTGTCCCCTCTTCTTCCAGCCCTCCTCCCTTCTATCCCCCCTCTCTTCCTTCCCCCTCCACTTCCCTCCTTCTTCCTGAACAGCCCTTGGAGACTCGGGGTGTGCATTCTTGCTCTTATTTGTCCTGATTACCATCTGTTGCAGGCCCGCTGCATGGAAGCTCCAGTGCATTGTTGGGGGATGGATCAGAGATAAAGTAAGCATTCTCCCTGCCCAGTGGGAACATTATTTATTTGCACATCCGTGTGTACTGGTTGCTGCGTGCACGTGTCCGTGTCCATGCTCTCACTAAGTTGCTCTGCTCCTTGGTATGGCAGCCTCACCTATGCAGTCAGCCTGTGACCTCTCCCTCCTGGGTGGCGTCTGCACTGAGCCTCCTCGGCCAACCCAGCCTTGCAGCTTCCATGTCACTGAAACAGGAGGGAAGGGGGCAGGGCACAACCTCTAAAAGAATGACATAGCCCTTGAGGACACGACATAAACTGGTTAGAACCAATTAGGTCCAAGATGGCCGAAGATTTGACTTCCAGTGGACCTTGAGACTCATTTTATGCTCATTGTAATACATTAGCTAAATGACACACCCACAGGAGCCATGACAGTTCTGATGCCAACCATAAAGGGCCAAAAAGTGGGTGGTGGCCCATTTCCTGAAAATCTCCGCCCCTTCTCCAAAATAGTTGGAATAATCCTCCCACTCATTAGCCTATGAAATTACCCAGCCCATAAAAACTAACCCCCCCATATTTGGGGGCCTCTCGCCTTCTGAGACAGACTGCACTCTGTCTGTGGAGTGTGTTTCTTCCAAGGCTGTTCTCGCCCTTTGAGATGAATCACATTCTGTATGCGGAATGTATTTCTCTCTAAATAAATCTACGTCTTACTTATCATTTTGTCTCTCACTGAATTCTTTCTGTGATGAGACATAAAGAACCTGAGCTTCATGAAGTCCTGAGACCGGGTGTGTGATTTCAATTAAAAGACAGTGGGTGTAAGTCCCAATCTGAGCTGTGCAGTTTCATCACTGCTGCATCTTATTCTGGCTGGGCCTGGGACCCGGTGGGCTGGGGAGCAGGCTGTGCTTCCATAAAGTTTTCCAGGACACTGGGTAGGCCAGGGGGATGAGGCTGAGGGGAGGGGAGGGAAGAAGTGAGGTGCCAGGGAGCCCAGCTTCTGTGGGCCAGTTCTCAATACAGTCAGTACAGTCAGTACAGTCGGACCTGGGGCTGTGGAGGGAGGGAGGGAGGGAGAGGTGACCAGTATTCCTCTTCCCACACAGGTACCAGCCCTCAGGGAGGCCCAGGGGCTCATCCTCTCCCTGGAATCTTTTTAAAGGAAGGCACTTCTGAAACTGAGCAGGACCCTGTGGGGCTCCTGGGCATGAAAGCCTTTCTGTGTCCCCCATTTCTTGTTGGTAGGGAGTAGACTCCAGCTTCCATGACCTTCCCTGAATTCCAAAGGGCATTTTCAAACAGTTGCTAATCAGGGAAGGGAGGGGATGCAGAGACAAGGGAGGAGCAGGCAAGAAACAACAGTGCAGCCTTGGGGCAGGGTCCTGGTTCTCTCATGGGATACACACAACAATATCTTTGAGCTGTTCTGCAGAACTAAAACCCCCAACAAATGGAAGATGCTAACAACTTGATGAAGCATTCTTCATTCCAGAGAGAAGGTCACAGTTTGATATCCTCGAGAACCACAGAAGCTCATCAGGAGACCACCTGAGGCCAGATTAAAGGAGCGCAGGCCCTGCACACACCCTGATCCTGATCAGCAACCCTGGCCTTGAACCATTGCTGTAAAACTCCTCACCAAATCCTGCCCACCCCCCACCCCCCAGGTTGGGGCACACAATTTTTGAGGGCATGAGCCCTCTGTGTCCCCCTCTGCCTGGCAAAGCAATACAGCTATTCTTTTCTGCTTCACCCAGAACTCTGTCTCCGAGATTTGATATGGCACCGGTGTACAGAGGCTGAGTTTCCAGCATCACTTCTGTGTGTGGGCTCTGGGTGCTCCCTCTGTGCCCACTGGACAGTAATCTGTGTTCAAACTCCTTGAAGATGAGGCCATGTGCCCACGTATTCTCAAAAACCTCACACAAACCTTTCTCACAACAGAAAGGAATGTTAGAAGTCATTTAGTGTTTCCTAAATGTGGGGAACTCTTGGCTCACAGCTTGCAACAGGTATTCTGGGAAGAAATGGAGTCTTGGCCAAATACGTTTCGGTAGCGCTGTCTGACTCTCCCTGCCTTGCCATACACACACTGGGATACCGGAGATGCTGAGGAGACTTGGCATTAGTTTAACTTCCCTTAATAGGCCACTTTCCAAACTTATTTGCACATGGAACACCATTTTGGTTTGGGCTGTTTATCGCCACTTTGCCAAGCTGGTGTTCTATAGCATTTTGGGACATGGATACAGCCAAACCTTTTATTTTATAGATGAGAAAGCGGAGGGCCAGTGAGCTTGGTCCTCTCACCCCCACCCCAGGGAAAGGCCTCAGCTTCTGAACATGTCTCTTCCATCTCTGCTTCTTTCCTTCCCTCTGCTTCTCTCCCTGTGACTTCCAGCTCCCTTAGTTGGCAGCCATCCCTGCCTGAGCTTGGATCCCATTAGTTCTCTAAGGAGAGTCATGGGAGACCTTTTTGCTGACTCCTTGTATAGATGGCTCCGCCTCAAGAAACCTGAGCCCTGAGAAGTTCCTGGCCACCTGGGCTGCAGTCTTTAATCTTGGAACTGCTGGTCTCCAGGTGAGGGATCGCTGAGCTGCTGGGAGTCTTAGAAAGACTCTCATGCAAGAGGATGGTTAGTAAGTTCACTTTAACTCACGGTTACTCCTGAGGAAGTGTTTAAATATGACGCACTGAGGAAATTTCATTGACTGATAACATACCCACTATACATCCAACACCAGTTATTGACATCCGAAGACAATTAGTGCGGAGCACATGACACATTTTTTCCTGCCATCAACACTGGGAGTTGGCCAGGGAGGTCAAGCGAGTTGCCCAAGATTCCAGGACCAGGACAGGGGGAGCCAGGGCCCAAGCCCAGGGAGCAGGGCCCTGCAGTCTACACTCCAGCCTCTGGGAGCCATTATCACTAATGTTAGCATGGGAAGGATGGGGTGATGCTGTGATTCATAAGAAATATATATTTGCTCATTCAGATGACCAAAATATGTTTCTCATATATATTTATTTGGTCTTTGTACACTGTTCCTGGCTCATAGCTTCCAAAACCCTTGGAATTTCCTAAGGGCTGAGAGTGATAAATGTGTCTTTTGTTATTTGAATGAGGTGATTTTTGGAAGCCCCTAAGGGTGGGGGGCTGGTTGTCAGGGGAACCAACCACCTGACTGGAGGTTTGTAACTTTCAGTCTCGCCCCCTTGACTTCCAGGCGGGAGTAGGGCTGGAGGTTGATGGTCAATCATCATTGACCAGTGATTTAGTTAATTATGAGTATGTAATGAAGCCTCCATAAAAACCCAAAAGGACAGCATTTTGGCCCTTTTTCAGAGAGCTTCTTGTTGGGGGAGCCAGAATGCTTCTGTGCCACTGTGCTGGGGCCCTGTTCAGGACCTCACCCTACGCTATTGC
This sequence comes from Monodon monoceros, assembly GCF_005190385.1. Taxonomy (NCBI): domain Eukaryota; kingdom Metazoa; phylum Chordata; class Mammalia; order Artiodactyla; family Monodontidae; genus Monodon; species Monodon monoceros. The sequence continues at coordinate 107,073,229 of NW_021703772.1, read as the reverse complement.
TTTACCTGGTTGTAGATTCATAACCTTTAATAACCTTACATATATATATATATATATATATATATATATATATATATACATTATAGTTGATTTAAAATGTTGTGTTAATTTCTGTTGTACAGCAAAGTGACTCAGTTACACACATATATTCTTTTCCTCAGTTACACACACATGCTTTTTTGTATGCTTTTATGTTATGGTTTATTGCAGGATACTGAATATAGTTCCCTGTGCTATACAGTAGGACCTCGTTGTTTACGCATTGTATACGTAATAGTTTGCAGTTTGGGGTTCAATAACTTTTGATAATAAATCGGTAATCTGTGAGTAAACTGGTTTTTCTGAGTTCTGCAAGCCCTTCTAGCAAATCAATCGAACCTCTGGAGGGGGTCATTAGAACCTCCAGTTTGTAGCTGGTGGGTCTGTCACTGACATCTGTGGTGAGGGTGATCCTGTAGGACTGAGCCCTCTACCTGTGGAATCTGATTCTGTCTCCAGGGAGACAATGTCAGCGTTGAGTTGAACTGCTTGTTGCTGTAGGGAAGCCTCCTCTGCACGTTAGAATTGGGCTTGGGAACCCTTTTCCGATGGGATTCACTTGTATTTTTAGCAGGTCCATTCCTTCTAATACCAGGCATTCGGGAACCAATGCTTCAGCTAGTGCCCTGGGGGCTGGGGCAACCTATTTCTAGAGGGACACTGCACTCGAGCATCTGTTTCCTGAAGCTGTGCCCAGGTGGGGAAGACGCATGCTGGTCCCTGGGCCCTCCCTCTCTCCCTCCCTGGTGGGGGCCAGGGGCCATCTGTACAGACTGTGTTCTCTGACAGCCGCCCCGTGGAGCCTGAAGTGGCCGTCCCAGTGTCAGCGGGCAGAGTCGCTGAGAGAACACAAAACTGCATGGATAACAGGTAAGCCCTGGGCAGCCTTTATCTTTCCCTAAACAATCACAGTCATGTTATTTGACTCTGAATGCTCCATTACGTTTCAGATTTATTTCCAATCATTGAGAGCTGCATCCATGGGAGACAAAGGTGCCTTTGAGCTCCGGCACCTGCTGTTCCCCCCAGATGTCAAGGGCTGACGTTTGATGTCTTTATCCGCAGTCGGCGTGATGATGACTCACTCCTTGTTTCCCACTCCTAGGCCCACAGCCCCTTTCACACCCAGCAAGGACTTCCATGCCCCACACGCAGGTGGCAACGTGCGCGGCCCAGGGGGAGCCGACCTCCTCCCTCTCTTGCCTCTGGCAGAGCCTGCCTGGGTCCCTGGGAGAGGCCTCTTCAGCTGGGTTCCTCCTTCGCTCCCTCCCCCACTGGGCGGCACCCAGTGTCCCAGGCGAGGTGCGTGTCTTGGGGTGCGGGGGGGCGCTCGCGGGCTGCCTGGTGCTGCAGGTAGGGGGGTGGGCTTTCTCTCCTGGACGGGGAGGCGTTGGCGGGAGGTGAGTACTGGTAAAGTCCTTCAGATGAAGTACTCCTTTCTGCTGCTGTCACCGTTGTCCTGGAGGGACGGGTCGTCCTGCAGGGCCGCGTCAGCGCTCTCGGCAAACTCCGTGCCCTTGGCCTCGTTGGTGTGGTACGTGCCCTTGTGCCGGTACATGTAGTGCAGCATGAGAAAGAGGAGGCAGACCAGCACGAAGGCCACGGCCGCGATCACGCCTGCAGGAGCGGAAGCACAGGGCTCTGTGTCGGGGGAGGGGAGAGGCCGGGCTGGGATGGGGGAGGACGCAGGCGGGACCCACAGGATTGTGCTGGGACAGACATGCTGCCGGCCAGACACCAAGCCCAGACAGGCTGGCTCCTTCCTGCCTCTCTCTTGCCCTGCCCAGGGCACTTGCCCCTCCCCTGTGCCCAGCTAAGCTACCCCTGACCTCCCCTCTCCCTCCGTGCAGCATCCTCAGACTGAGGCTGGAATCTTATCCCAGAACTGACCCTGCTCCAGGCGCTCCCCGTCTGCTGAGGGAGGCAGACCTAAGTGCACCATCCACAGAACGCAGCTCGCGGGTTTGCCTAAAACTGATAGGTTCACGGGACTTGGAACTTTCAAGGATTTTTTCTTTTTTTTAGAGGTAAGTTTAATTCAAGAATTAGGTATTTTATATATAGCTATTAAAAAGGTGGAAAAATTATTTTATAAAGACACAATCATTTTTTAAAACCTGGCAAATACAGAGAAACACAAATGGACGTTAACATGTCCTTAATCCTTCGGCTCAGAAATCACCGCAGTTAACAATTTGATATCTTTCCCTCCAAAGAAGCATTCATGTTTAATCGGAGTTCTCCTTCAATCTTCAAATGAATGGCCCTCTCTAAACCTTTGTAACACTTTAGTATTTAGAACTTGTAATCATTTTCAAACTCTTCTTACTGGAGTCCCTCTGGCCGATTTACGATTCTCCAAACACTTTTTATTTGACCAATTTTCCATGTCTTTGCACATGTTCTCTCTGCTGAAAATATTTTCCCCTCCCTTTGTCTTCCTGGTAAACTTGGATGCTGCCGTCAGAATCCAGCCTCTCCCACCTCCTCTAAGAAGACGCCTTTGCTTTACTCTCCTGGCCCTGCAGAGCAAATCACTCCATCCCTTAGCATTTCTGCTGTACTTTGTAAATCTGATAACTCTGAGTTTTAGAAGCAGGACAATCCCAGCTGAGGGGGTTCCTGGGCATGGGATTGAAGTGCGAAAACCAGGAAAGTGCCAGGAGTGGGCGAGGGCGGGGGCGAGGGCTGCCCCTGGAGAAGTGTGGTGTGTGTGTGCCCCTTAGCTCACAGCTCCCCTGTGCTCCTGGGAGGTGGGGTCTGCAGGAGGGGCTGGGAGGTGTGGCTAGAGGGCTGGTCAGAAGGAAGAGGTCACTCAGGCCTTTGGAGTGATGGGGTGAGAGGGTAGGACCAAAGAGTTTGGGTAGGACTAACGGGTGGCGCTCTCACGTGGGGAGGTTCAAGTGCAGGTGTTTGCTTTGAAACCCCAGAACAAACCCTCTGCCTTGACTTAGAAGGTGGGTTTACTGGGGGAGGGCCCTTTGGAGAATATGTAGAGGCTACTACCGTTCCCAAGTCCCAGCTTTGTGGGACAATTTCCTCAGCTCCCCGTGGCCTTTAGGGGACACTTCTCTCTGCATGATGTTAACGGCATTGTCTAAGAAAAAGAAGGTCCAGCCATTCAGTGAGTAGAAGAACATCAGGGTGATTGCCTGCTTTTATTTATTTATGTCGAAACGTGAAGTTCCCTGAGCTAGGAATGAGCTAGGGAGAAGTGTGAAGCTCAGGGCACCACAAGCTATAGCTCACAGACTTAGTCTGTCCTGAAACACAGTTTGGGTCACAGCTGTGACCAGTGGGGGCCAGTATGGGTTTCAGAGCAAGGCTAGGGCAGGGTTAGGATGGTGAGACAGGGGCGTTAGACCTACGACAAGAAGCAGTGTGGCTTGAGGGAGCCGGGAGAGAAGTCAGGGAACCCTGGTCAGCCCCCAACCCCACCCCTCCCTCACCAGAGCGGCTCTCCCTCCAGCCCCGCTTCCCTGTGTATCTAGGGCCCTGACAGGCCCTGATGCAGGTGCCTTGGCACCTCACCCACCAGGATGCTGTGTTGGACATTTTCTTACAGAGCCAGAGTCCCCCGGTCCACCTTCAAACCACCTTTGAGGGAAGGAAAGCAGGGCCATGGCAGGTCCTGCCCTTAGTGTTTCCTCTGACCCTCCTGGCTGTTTGAGGGGCCCCCGGACAGCGTACCTGCAATGACGGCGATGTCCATCTCCCTCGAGGCCATTCCGTGGTCGGGGTCTGTGGACAGAATGGAAGAGCCTGAGGTAAGAAAGGACGGCTGCCCATGCCCTGCAGTGTCTCAGCCGAGCTTGCACCCTCTGCTCACAGGTGCACTGGCCCAGGGTGCATGGGAAGCTGCGTGGCACGCAGACAGGCCTCTGGCCAGGGGCGCACAGGGCCGGGCCCAGGCTCTCCATGTCTGCTGACGGTTACTGGAGAGCATCGTGTCGCTCCCAGGGCTATCAGACACCATTATGGCATCTCCAGGACTGAGCCAGCCATATGTGAGGGACCTCTGCTGCATCCCTGCTGCATCCCTGACCCAGAGCCCTGCCTGCACCTGCAGGTGCTCACCAGACACCTGCAGGGGTGTGAGGGCAGGCACGACTGTGTTTAGTGCAGTGTCACCTGCCTCTTCAGGCCTCAGCTTTTCTCATGATGATGGTAAAAACAGACCACCTGTGGGGTGTCTACACATGTCAGGTGTTGGTTTAGTTGCCATCTATCTAGTATACCAGGTACATGGTATTATTAACCCATTTCACAGGTGGGACACTGAGGCTCAGAGACTGATGTGCCCACCGTCACACAGCTGGTCTGGTGGGCGAGCTTGAGGCCGGGACTTAAGGCTGTGCTCTCTGGGGGGCACTTTCTCTCTCCTCACTTGAAGACGCCCCTCCCAGGAGGGCTCCTATCCAGAGATCTCTCCCTAAGACCCTCCACAGGCCTCTGCATCCTTCTTTTGAGGGTAGGGACACTCGGTGGTGCTATCCAAGTTACTAAGTGCATTTTTCAGAAGCTCAGTGGTCTAGCCAGAAGGCTACGATGTCCAGGAGAGCAGGAACCTCTCCTCTGGGATATGTGTGAAAGGAAGCATTTATTAGAGCACGGAAATATCAGTGTTCACATGGAAATCCCATGTTCCCATTACAAGGGCTCCACATATTAAAACAGAGAAGGCTGCTTCATAATAGTCATTTCCGCTCAGATAATCACTTTAATTGTAGTGTGATGAGGTCATTCTCCCCAGTGCAGCTGCCAGATGCCCCTTTCTGATAAAAATCTGGCTGGTGGTGGAGGGAAGTGGGGGCTCCAGGCTTGAGACCCGGAGGAGGAGAGCCAGGCTGGGGGCTCTGAGGCCAACACAGAGCCTAGAGGTGGCGGAGAGGAGAAAACAAGGCCTCAAGTCAGCAAAGAGACAGAGCAGGTATCAGGGCAGGGGGAGGGAAGTACAGACAGGAGAAGGTCAAATGGATGCTGGACTTTGCAATCCAGGGTGGTCAAGTGCAGCCTGGGACTTAGTATCTAGCACACAGTAGGTACTCTAAACATTTACTGAATGCAGGATCGAGGGGATAAATGCACACAATAAATGAATGCATGCGGAGGCCAGAGTTCTAGAGCTTACTCCATCACTATGCACCTCCCATTTCAGCAAGAAAGAATAGCCCCTTCCTTAAGTTGGCATGGATGGTTGTAGAAGCTCAAATACCCAGGATTGCTGTTAGGAATTTTCCAGGTGAAAGTAAGCCTTTCTTAAGTCAGTTTGTCCAAGGCAGCCAGGATTAGAAAGGACTGCTATTTCTTCTTTTTTTTTTTTTTTTTTTTTTTTTTTTTGCGGTATGCGGGCCTCTCACTGTTGTGGCCTCTCCCGTTGTGGAGCGACGTGCAGGCTCAGCGGCCATGGCTGACGGGCTTAGCCGCTCCGCGGCATGTGGGATCTTCCCGGACCAGGGCACGAACCCATATCCCCTGCATCGGCAGGCGGACTCTCAACCACTGCGCCACCAGGGAAGCCCTGCTGTTTCTTCTTTTAAAAACAATTAGCAATTGCTTACCATGTGCCAGGTACTGTTCTTAGCACTTAATGTGTTTTAACTCAAATAGTCCCTATGACAATGCCATTCAGTAGCAGTTATTATTGTCCCCTTTTTACAGATTTGGAAGCTGAGTTCCAGAAAAGTGTAACTGATTTCCCTGGGTCAGAATCTCTCCTGTTTGAGCCTGAGCAGCCTCAAGATGACATGCCTAACCCTGCAGGGCCCTGCTCAGTGGTGAGCCCGGGTGAGCTGGGTGAGGACCAGAGGTATTTGGCTTGGATCACTTGGGGTGAATTTCTTGGCTTGGGCGTAGGGACCAGAGCTGAATTTGTTCAAGTTGCACCATGTGACCGGACTCCAGGGTAGTGACACTTCAGCCTGGCCAGACCTGCCACCTAGGTCAGAACTGGCACAGAGGAGGAAGCTTGGGCATGTCTGGGAAGGTGGGGATGGTATAAGACAGTGGTTGTCAAAGTGTGGTCTCTGGAACAGCAGCATTTCCTGGGAGCCTGTTAGAAATGCACATTCCTGGGCTCCACCCCAGACCTACTGTACCAGAAGTGCTGGGGCTGGGGCCCAGTAATCTGTGGTAACAGGCCTGCAGGTGATTCTGATGCACGCTCAGGGTTGAGAACTGCTGGTGTAAGAGAAGGCTTTATCAGGATGGGTAAGAGAGGGTTTATCAGGATGGGCCCTTGAAGGATGAATAGGAGTTTGTGGCAAAAACAAGAGTATAAGCATTGGGCTTCCCTGGTGGCGCAGTGGTTGAGAGTCCGCCTGCCGATGCAGGGGACACAGGTTTGTGCCCCGGTCCGGGAAGATCCCACATGCCGCGGAGTGGCTGGGCCCGTGAGCCATGGCCTCTGAGCCTGCGCATCCAGAGCCTGTGCTCCGCAGTGGGAGAGGCCACAACAGTGAGAGGCCCGCGTACCACAAAAAAAAAAAAAAAAAAGAGTATAAGTATTTCAGGCAGAGAGCTTAGCCCCTACAACAGTCCCTCACCTCTCTCTAGTTCTCAGTTTTCTCCCCAAATGACTGCTTGCCATCCATGGCACCTAGGGTCCTGAAACTTGGGCTTTCATCTCTTGCTTCTGGAGATGCTGCAGTGAGAGTCCTCACTGGCTACACCACCTCATGCTGTTTCAGCCAGCATCAATGATATGGGATATTTGCAGAAGGCTAGTTGGAGTGAGCTCGAATCCCTCCCAGGAAGTTGATGGGTTACTGTGCGATTGGATTACGAGCCTGGAATGAGAGTCCACCCCTTGCTGAGTTTCAAGGGTAAGTAGGAGCTTGGGATTAGAATCACTCTGAGCTCAGGAACTGGGATGGGGGCCGATGAGCAGCTTGAGGCGGGTGGATTTTATGGCAAAGAAAGGTGTTATTTATGGCCAAGTGTGCATCTGAGATGAGAACAGACAGCGGTCTACTCCTGAGATTGGACAAGCATGAATGGCCTCCACCCTTTTTGTAGAGACCCAAAGTGCCCTGCACGTTTCCGTCCTAGCTCTCCTCAAGATCGCAACGCCCCCGCCAGAGAGAAAGCTCTTCGAGTCCCAGGACCGCATCTGTCTTACTCACAGTCCTGCGTGGCTGGCACGGAGTAACAGTTGTTGAGAGTTATTTGAAAGCCTAGTCCTATCTGGGGAACAGAGGATGAAACTGCGCCCTGCACTGTCCACATCACTCTGATGACCCTTGGGTTCAAATCCTGGCTTGACTGACTTAATGGCACCATATTCGGTAAAATGCTTGATACAGACTGGCTTTAGTTTCTGTGTGTGTAAACAGGGATAACAAACCCACTTTGTGGTAAGTGTTAGAAATGATACACACACATGTGATAAATACTGTATATATGTTATATAGACAGTTACTATGTGGTACGTAGCTCAGAATAGGTGTTTTTCAGTTGTGGCCACCGTTTTGATTGTGAGTCTTATTATTACTCTGGTTTGCATGGAATTCAATGCCGTTCACCTAAGGGACCAGTTCCCAGATGCCGTGGGTCCAGGCAGACGCTGGATGCTGGTCGTGAATTCCCAGCATCGTCCGGCTGACAGTCAGACAGCACCGGATGCTCAGTGTCTCTCTTTCCCGTATCACTGCAGGGACCAGGAGAGCTTCCAAGAAACAAAAAGTGAGTCTCTGACCTCAGGGTGCTTACAGTTTCCCTGGGTGGTGTGATTGTGATGGATGAATTATTTAGGGCAGTGTCTGTCACACAGGAAGCCCCAAGTCACTGGTGGGTGACAACCAGCTAGAGAGAGAAAGAGGCAAAGAGAGAAAAAGGGAAGGAGAAATAAAGAAAGAAACCAAAACAGGAGAAGAGAGAGGAGACAGAGAAAATAGCTTAGAAACCACCAGGTCCATCATCGGCGGTCGGGATACTGTTTAGGGAGCTCTGATTTCTTTTGTGCACACACACCACAAGCATGCGGATCTGAGTCACAGTGTAAAGGGGGTTTCCTACTGAGGGCGGCATTTACCACGATTTTTGGAGACTGTGATTTAGACAACGACACGACAAGAGGGAATACACAAAACCCTTTGTGTCCTACAGTGTCGGGTTCAAGGGTAGCCCGTCTACGAGATCAAGCAAGGAGCAGGCAGATGGAGAACAAAGCACGGCCTCATACCAGTGAAAGCTGATGTAGGTGATGGCGGCCGAATGGCCAAACAGCCTGATACCTCTGGGCTTCTGAACACCCCCGTGTGGCCACCCAGCTGCAGGCCTTGCCACAAGGCCAGGGCCAAGGGCAGGGACAACAGATGTTTCCCGTAGCTGTGGATCCAGAGAGGGAGAGGAAGGGAAGGGCTGTTCCTGCCCCCAACTCACATGCAGGGAAGTCACCACCTCCCATGGAGGCATGGTGGGGAGTGAGGGCAGGGATCGGGGGGGTGGGCTGATGCTTTCCTAGAGGCCTTGGGAAATTTCAGGGGTGGGAAGAATGTTCCAGGACTAGGGAAGTTCTGACACAAGTCCTGGGGGCTCAGCCTCAGGGGGGGAAGCAGGGGGAGGACTTACTAGGCAGCAGGCTCTGGATGAAGTAAGTTGCCACTTACATTCCTCACAGCAAGCGAGCCAGAGGGAAGTGGTTATCTCCAAAGAGCTTGAGCAAGTGGTCGACATCTCACAGCCCAAAGAGGCAGAGTCTGTGTTGTAACCTGGGATCCCCGGCTCTAAAATGTGTGCTCTCTCCAGAGTGCAAGCTGCCATGGTTGGGAATGGCTTCTCTCCTGTGCCATCTGCAACGCGGCAGCAGCCAGAGCCCTGCTGACTCTCTAGGTTTGCAGGGTGGTCCGCTGCGTGTTTCCTGGTCAAAGGCAGCACCCCTGGGAGGTAGCAGGGTGCAGAGGTGCTGCCCCTCCATGCAGGCGACAATCTCCGCTCCAGCTGGCAGCTTGGGCACCGCTAACAGGATGCAGCACTTTAGCAGCAGCTGGATCCTCGGGGCTCCAGCGGTGCTTCTCAGATGTCAACAGAGAGCAGTGCTCAGGCACTGGCTCCAGGGACACAAGTCGACCCTCCTGTTGCCACCAAGAGCCTTGCTTCTCTTGTGTTTTCTGATGAAGCTGTGCAGGGAACTTCTTTTTCCTGCAAGCGTTTGTCTTCAGCACCTCCTGACCCACCTCTAATGGTTTTTCCTATTGCCTCAGGGGTCCTGGAGGAAGCACCCCATTCCTGTTTCCCATCTCCCACCTGGTCCAGCTAAGAGGAAGAATTCAGGCACGGGGCAGAAGACTCTGGGAAGAGTAAGATTATTTAAGCCTTAGTAGCACAAAGGGAAACGCTTGTTGACCAAAAGGTTTGTCATCAAGTCCTTGAAGAATTCATGCCATGACAACGGTGTCAATGCCAGCAATTAGCAGACGTGGCAACCACATCTCTTGCTTGATGGTTTGCTCTGTGCTACTTACACTGAGAGCCTTCTTTTTCAGGGGGCTTAGTGGGTGATGGCTTTGCGTGAGGCTGACTTGGGTTCAGAGGAAGGACAGGAACGTTTGTGGCCCTAGATAGTTCTCCTTGGCTCACACTGGACTTTCTCCTTCCTTTTCTAGATTCTGGCCTCAAAGGCCTGATGCAAGTGAAATAGAAATCAGCTGACGATTGACGTTTACTAACTGACTTTCCTTTGTGGTAAGAAAAAGGTCAAAGACATTTACTTTTCTTTGATGGTCTGTTGTTATCTCACACTGAAAGGGTGTAGCATTCAAGCTACAACAGGGGAAGAATGGGTCTCAGAATATAAGAGCCCCAAGGAAAGAAACGGATAGCTCAGTATCCACTGTCCATCTCTCTTGCAAGACAGCCAAGGTTGGCTGAGCAGTTAGCATTTGCACAGCCCCAGGCTTCACCGGATGCAGAGAGGATGAGGTCTGTCCCCAGAAGGTTTAGGACTTGGTTGAGGAGACATGACACATTTACATGAAAAGTTAGACTCTGTGTGTTTAAGTGTCAAAATGAGCAATAAAGACGTGCCCGGGAAACAGAGTCACAGATGGAGAAACCAAATTTATGGTTACCAAGGGGGAACAGGGGGAGGGATAAATGGGAGATTGGGATTGACATATACACGCCACTATATGTAAAATAGATAACTAATAAGGACCTACTGTGTAGCACAGGGAACTCTACTCAATACTCTGTAATGGTGTATATGGGAAAAGAATCTAAAAGAGAGTGGATACATGTAAATGCATAACAAATTCACTTTGCCATACACATGAAACTAACACAACACTGTAACTCAACTATACTCCAATAAAAATTAACTAAAAATAAACTTTCTTTAGCACCTAGTACATCCCAGCAACGTGGTGGATAGTAAAGGCAAGGCCCCTGCCTTCAAGGAGCAGACCGTACAGCAGAGACAAGGACGTCTGTGGGTAACTTTGGAAAGGGTAGGTTCCTGGGTTCTCCCGAAGGCTTCCTGGAGGGGGTGGTCCCCAAGGCTGGCCTGCTGAGATGCTGAGTGGGTGATGCCAGCAGCAGTGGTAAGAGAAGGACGTGGAGGGAAAGCTCACGGTGGGTCATTGGGTGTCGGGGTCTGGGCTCCCGGCAGCTGCAGGTTGTATGCTGGGGAGGGGCGTTACCTGCCTGCAGCTTCCAGCAGGTCACCCTTCCTATCTGTGCAGAGAGCCTGTGTCACCTTCCCCGGGCTTGCAGACCAAATTCTCCAGAAAAAGTACCCGGCCAGGCAAGGCCAATGTGAATTTGACCTGCCTTTTATCAGAATGTGCCTGCCATTCTCAAGGTCAAAACTATTGCCCTCATGGTCCCTGTGTGTCACCTTATAAACAGTCTCCCCGGCCCCAGGGCTGCCAAAGTGCTGTGCAATGTTATTACACTGCTCTGAAACCCCATCCAATGATCCAGCCACGCTTTCCTCCTCCTGGCTGTGATGCTGCCTTCCCTGTTGCCCTGGTGCCTGATGCTGCTATATTAAAACAGGCACAGATGTCTGGCAGATACCGGAGCCTTGCAGGCTGCAACATGCCAGCCACATCAAAACACTGGTGGGTGAAGTACTGGGGCCTGCGAGGGGGCAAGGAGAGGTAGACTCCCTGCTCTGGAGATCAGAGCCATTCCCGGCATCAGTAAACTGGGGAAGATGCAGCCTGGGGGCAGAGGCAGGAGAGGGGGCCTTCCTGCCTCTGGATCCTTTGCTCAGGGAGTTTTCATACTCAGGCATTGTCGTCTGGGGGATGTGCTCGGGGGAGGGGAACTGAAAGCTGAGGATGCTGTAACTCACAACCCAGAGTGTCCAGGCTTTCCTCCACCTATATTTTCCTGCTATTACCCCTGAGCTTTTCGTTTTTTTTAAATAGAGCCTTATTCCAATACAACGACCAGTCTGCCTCAGTTGAGCTACAGGGTCTAAGTAAAAGGAAACGCTGCTTTGTCTCTGTTCCTGGGGCCAGAGTATAAAAAATGGAGCCCCTGTCTCCCCAGCCCAGGATGGTGACAGCAGTGGGAGTCAGCAAGAAGCCCTAAAGGGGCGGGGGGAGGGCGCATCTGGGGAGTCAAGGGTCTGCTGAGCAAGATGAAGTCGCCACTGTCCACATGCGGACGCTCCTCTGAGAGAGGGAACCTTGTCAGCTTGGGCTGTGTGGGGTTTGGGGCTTGTTCAGGAGGCAGCAAATACCCCCACGGCACAGAGTGAGGAAAGGGAACCACCGCTCCCTCCCCACACCCTGTGCCCACCGCCTCCTGAGGACCTGAGGGTTTCCAAGAGAATGGAATTCAAAAGAGACAGGAAGAAGGGAAGGAGAAGATCCAGTCCGGCTGCTGTGTCTGGTCCTGGGGAGGATGCTGGTGCTTGGTATCCGTCCGCTTCTCAGGCTGGGGTAGCGGAGGTGCTGGAGAGGTGTCTGGTTCAGCAGGTGTCAACAGAAGCTCAGACTTGAGACAATGCCAAGACCACGGAAAGGAGCTCAGCAGGTTTGCTCTTCCCTGGAGGAGGAGAAAGCCTGCCCTGGAAACAGCTGGTGTGGCTTCAGCTCACTGGGAGAGGAGGCCCAACTATTTAACTTCTGATTTGCACCTGTCCCTTTATCATGCCCACTGATCTTCACGTTGAAAGGAGAACAAGTTTAAGAGGAAACGGAAGTTGAGGAGGAGAGGAGGCGGGTGTCACCCGAGAGTGAGATAGCGTCCCTGCTCTGACCAAGGTCAGGGTCCAGTCTCCGGAGGCCCTCACACCCCGCTGGGAGAGGGACAGACTGGAGCCCTCCTATCCGTGTGTGCACAGGACTGCGCTCAGCCTCTGGGGTTTGTGTGATGTCCGGGTCAGTGTGTGGAGCTGGTGTCAAGGCCTTTTATGCTGTGGCCATTCCTAGCTGATGGCCCTCTCCTTCGTCTTACTCTGTCCAGCTAGGTCGAGCGGCACCTCAGAGGTGGGATTTGTCCTCATGGGCAGTTCTGCAGCTCTGTCCCTGATCCCTACCCAGATCCAGCCCATATTCTAAGCCTCAGGCTCCTCAGGATTGGCTGGGCTCAGAGGTCCCCAGACACAGTCCATTCCCAAGGCCCCATGTTTCTCCATCCTCCCGAGAGGGGCTCTGCCTACTCAGAACTCACTCCTCGACTCCCCTCTGGACTCTTACATGTACTTCAGCAGCTCACACAGGGGTGACTCTCTGACCTCTGATCCCTAGAGAAAAAGAATGCCTGATCCCCAGGGCGGACACACATGGCAAGCCTGGCACGGAACGAGGGTTCAGTGTAGTGGGTCCTCCAGGGAAACAACATCCTTCACGTCTCTGTTTCTTTTTCAGGGCTAAAGGGAGACTGGGAGCCTGGCAGCATTTGGGAGGAATTTGCTGAATTATGGATAAAGAGGGAACAGATCAATTACTCACCATCCACTGAGTACAAGACGCAAGGCCCTAAGGAGGGAAGGAATTAAACACCCTTAGGAGTCTTACTAGTCTTCTCAAATGGCACGTTACCCATGCTTCCCATCTCGAGGTAGGATGACACCTATGGCGTAGGGCAGACTTTCACAGGCAAGTTACCCCACATCTTGGAGCCTCCTTTCCTGTCTCTGTTACACAGAGATAGTAAACCCCCAGCCTAACAGGACTGACAGCTGAGGCCCTGGTCCTCAAACTTGATTGTGCATCGGAAGTGCCTGGGGCATGGGATCTGTTACATCCCAGCTCCCTGGGTCACTGCCCCTGCCGCCCAGATTCTGAGTCAGCAGGTCTGGGTTGCACCCGAGATTCTGCATTTCTCACATGTTCCCAGGCAATGCTGCTGGTGCAGGAGCCTCCCTTTGAGAACTGCTGAGCTCATGACCGTAAGTGCTGCTTACAGAGCATGAGGCTCCATTCAAACACTGTTACACACCTCCCTTTGCAAGGGTGTGATATTAGGCTTCAGCAACTAGAACTGGGGGGGCCTGGTACCCCCTCAGCAATGCAAACGAGCAGCCACCGTCACAGCTGATCTGGTCATGGCCTGAGCTCAGCACCCTTTCTTTCAGGTCCAGATGATGTAGCTGGAGACCTGGCACAGTAACACACTCTGAGAATTTGTCACCTCTGCTGGCTCCCCTGCCTGGCTGGGCGAGGGGACAGGGACACTGTGGCAGGGTCTGGTAGCTGCCCGCACCCTCTGACCCATGACCTGTCAGGAGACTGCAGCCTTGCTCTCTGGAAATTCTGAAAGGGCCCTCAGCTGCCCTGGATGCCCATGTGTGCACTGACTGCGCTGAGACCCAGGGAAGGAAAAAGAGCCACTGCTGATTCAGTGAAGTATATCTGGGCTCCCAAGATGCGGCAGGAAAGCGCTTCTCCAAAGGAAGGTGTCTGGGGCACCAAAATGGCAAAGGAAGGAAGTGGATTCTTGGAGATATGGGGCTGGCCAAAAAGTTTGTTCCGGGTTTCCCATAAGATGGTACGGGAAAAACCCCAACAAACTTTTTGGCCAACCCGATATGTTGAGGCACCAGAAAAGGCACTGTGTATCTCAGTCAGCATCGCCTGGCTTCCCAGATCCCAGCTCCACCAGAACTGGCTGAAGCTCAGAGGGCTCTGGACATGCTTTTTCCAGCCCCAGCTCCATCTAGACGTGGGAAGACTGAGAGTACACAGAAAGCTCCCCTGCCTACTGGTGAGCTGAGCACGGCGGGGTGGACGGGGGCAGCACGAAGGGGTCATCCTGCAGGGCGACTGAATCCCCGCCCCACACCTAGACCACCTTGGGAAGTGCCAATCCCAGTCTCCTCATGTGTCCAATGTGATGGTGCTCCTCTGTAGGGTCCTTGTGAACTAGTATGTGGTGAGCACCTAGGACAGCGCCTGGCGTAGACTGGCCATTTGACTGTCACTTATTATCCTTGTCCACAGTGTTGACACAGCTTCGGTCAAAGTGGGATTCTCACAAATGGGCAACTTTCATTCTCTCATACGCTCTATGGCCAATGTATCACCCTGAGCATCAAACACTCCATTTCTAGTCATTGATCCAGAGAAATCAACTGAAACAGGAACAAAAATTCATTCTTGGCTAAGTGTATTGCCATTGGGTTTAAACTGGAAAATAAAAGAGGACAGTCTAAATGCTCCACGTTGAGAAACTCGTTCTGTCAATTACGATACACACACAGGACAGAATGTTCTGCAGTTACTGAAGGCATGGGTGGGAATTCTGAGCGACAGGAGGAAATGCTTACAGTATGATTTAATGGAAAGGAACAGGACTCTAAATATAAACTATGTTAAATATACAAAAAAAAGGCTTAGTAAAAGGAATGAAAGGATGGTGGCTTTTGGGTGGTTATGGGTGGGGGCTAGGTTATGGGAGTATTGTTTTCTTCTGATATACAGTTTTCACACACATCCACACCCACATATACATTCATGCACACACATGGCCTCCCGTGACCCGCAGCCCTGCCAGTGACGCCCCTGGGCTGACGCAGGGGCCCCTCTAAGGCACGGTCCCCAGCCTTCACTGGCGGGCCTGTGAGCATCTCTGGTTGGTGACAGTTATGTCCCAGCCAGGGCCAAGTATGTGGCTGGTGGGTAGGATCCAGGTATGATGGAGAAGACAGTTCTGTAAGGAGAAGCTGTGCCTCCCAGTGAGATTCGGAAGCCCAGGAAATGGGGCAGCAATGCTCTTTTCAGTCCTCATTTCAGGCTGGGGGACCAGCGTGGGGACCAAGAACTTGACCTCTCCAGCTTAGGGAACAGCAGAGGCCAGGGTTATAAAGCCTCTCCCTGGGAGCACCCTGGACATCTGGCTGCTATGACACTTTATCTGAAGAGAATGTCACCTCCTCCACAGCCCTGTGAAAGCAGGACCAGCCCCCTGCTAGATCTGTGTTTGTGCCTTTGTTTGTTCTCCCATTCACACCCCAAGGCTCTGCAGCTCCCCTGGCCTCCGCTTCTCCAGGGACCATATTGCCTGGGGCTCTCTTCCCACTGGAAACCCTCCTTTCTGGATATGGGTAATGATGTAATTGCCACCATTTGGGGGCTTGCTTTATAAGTACATGTATTGGTGTGATTTCTTACAAGAACCTCCGAGGTGGATGCTGTAATGCCTATCGCTTTACAGTGGAGGAAACTGGAACTGGCCCAAGGTCACACAATGGTGACAGGAGAGACTGGGTTGGGGTCTGACCCAGAGAGAAGATGGCCGGCTATGAACCAGCAGGTGGGCCCCCCACCAGACGCCACGTCTGCTGGTGCTTTGATCTTGGACTTCCCAGCCTCCAGAACTGTGAGAAATACACATCTGTTGTTTTAGCCCCCAGTCTGTGGTATTCATTATATCATCCAGAAAGGACTACTAAGGGCTGAAATAAGGGAGCCCTGCAGACATCGGAATGAGGAGTGTCCCAAGCAGACACCAGCCAGGCGATGTGTTCCTGGGTGACCCAGGGACCGTGTGGTTGCTGCAGAGTGAGTGAGGGGCAGAGTGTAGAAGGGGGAGTGATGGCACGACAGGCTGGACCCTACGGGCCTCTGCGAGGGATAGGAGGCCGGGGCGGGGGTCCAGCGGGAACTGTATGAACTGTGTGTGCTTGAGGCCTGTCACTCTGGCTGCTGTGCCGCCAGAGGACAGACCCTGGGTGAGGATGGGAGAGGTTACGACCATGGTCCAGGCAAGTGCTTGGACCAGAACCATGGTGGTACAGGTGATGAGGGACAGGGAGATTTTGGATATATCGGGACTGTGGGGCAACTTGGGCTTGCTGACGGATTAGATGTGGAGTGTGCAAATAAATAAAAAAAAAAAAATTAAAAGAGTCAAAGTTTGGGCCTGAGCAGGAAGGATGGAGTTGTGGTTCACTAGGAGGGGGGCCCGGGGGCAAGGTCTGGTGGGGGGCGACATCAGTGCTGGCCGAGGGTGTGTTATGCTCAGGGAGCCCGTTAGATGAGAAATGCACAAAGGTTAGTTTCGAAGACTAGTTAATAAATCTATTTTCTTTTTCTTTGCACAGAAGCTGGTAATCTAGGACCTACGTGGGAACAACTTTATATATGAATATTTTTTGTGCTTGGTTTACTTGGGTTGGTATAGATACATTATAGTTAAGTTCCTTGAACACTGTGGATTCCCCTAATGTGTATGAATGACTGAGGCTTTGTAGATCAAGGGACGTTTCCTCCCTTGCTTGGGGAGAGTTCGGGGAGAGGGGAGGGCTGAGGGAGGGGTTGGGCGGAGGCAGAGGCAGTCTCCAGCATCTTGATGGTATTCACAGACCCCCGCGAGTGTGAATGAAGGAGAGGACCCAGAGCTGAGCCCTGGAGCTTGGACATGTGGAGCCCAGGATGAAGCAGGCAGCGAGCCAGGAGGAGCCCAGGGGGAGCGGTGCCTGGGAAACAGGGCCACCCACCCCTGCAGCGGCTGGGCGGCCCCATCACAGCTTTCCTCCTGCTCTGTCTACAGCTGCCCGGTTCTCCCCGGGGCCTGTGTATGTACTAGACTCCACCTCGTCACACACTATATACATCAATGCTGAGACCTCGCCCCTCTCTCCTGCGTCATCAAATCGGCGCCCCCAGCAGATACCCCCTGAGCACGCTGTTCTCCAAACCGAAGAAAAGACAAACCTCCCTTCTTCGCACCCTGTCTCTCTCCCACTCCTGGCCCCTTTCTCTGCCCCCCTGTACAGCAAAGCTCCTCAAAAGGATTTCTATACCTTCTTTCCATGTTTCAGGTACTTATTTTTTCAGTGAAATAAGCTGCCTTGATAATGTTGGTGCTTGGAGGGGTGAGTGGGGGAAGCAATTGGACAGAGAATTCAGGTTTGGGATCACACCAACAGGTGGGACCAGTCAGTGTGAGGATGTGTGTGTGTGTGTGTGAGAGAGAGAGTGGGGTGTGCTCCCAGCCGTGGTCAGCTGTTTGAATTCAGGTACACAAGAAGGGGAACAGCTGTATTTATTGATCCAAGCCTGGGCCAGTAGGAGAAAAGGAGAAAAGGAGAAAAGGTTAAGAGAGTTCATTGGACATTCAACAGAAACCATCTGGGGATACAGCAGTAAACAAAATAGCTGAAAGTTCTTGTCTCTCTGGAGTTTACATTCAAGGAGAAGGATACAGACAAGAAAAAGGAGAAATAAACAAGCTATGCAGTATACTAGATAGTGCAAAGACAGAAAACAAAGCAGAAGAGAGGAGGGGGCTGTGAGCGGGAGTTGCAAATTTAAATACTGTGGCCAGGGAAGGTGGCATTTGACTTAGCCCTGAAGGGGGTGAGGGAGGGAATATCTGGAGAAGAGTGTCCCCCACGGCGGGAACAGCAGGTGCAAAGGCCCTGGGGTGGGAGCAGCCCCAGTGTATTTAAGGACAAGCCAGCAGGCCAGTGTGGCTGGAATGAAGTGAGCCCGGGGTGAGCTGTAGAAGATGCAGTCAGAGACTTAAATGCGGCTGGATCATGGGCCTTGAGAGCACTGGGCGAGCTTTAGCTCTTATTCTAAAATAGACGGGGGCCATGGAAGGATTCTGAGCAGAAGAGTGACATGAACTGACCGTCATGCTGTCAGGTGCTCTGGCCGCTGTGCAGGGGAAGGGGACCAGCTGGGGGCCACGGTACCATCCAGAGGAGAGAGGATGGTGGCTCGGACTTCAGTGGGAGAGACGAGAGGTGGTGGGTTTGGAATGTCTTTTCTAGGGACTCTGATGAGGGGCTGTGGAGTCTAAGATGCTCAGGGGAAGAAGTGAGGTGATGGAGGGTGGTGGACGGCAGGAAGCGGTCAGGTACTGGATTCGCAGTGCCCACGCGGCTGAGGAATTGCCAGAGTGCAGATGTGAAGTCAGCAGGGGCCCGAGCTAGAAGTGCCAGGAGCTTTCGGGGAGCAGGGTGGTTGAAGTGAAGACGTTGGAAGTCTCCGGGCATGTCTCGTTCTGCTTACGACCGCAGGAGCAAGAGCTGATGCCCAAAGCGGGGAATTGAGATAAGTGGTGTGTGTAGGGGTGACGGGATGCTGGAGGTGGTATCTGAGAGAGATGGAAGATGATTGCCTGGCGGTGGAGAGCATGATATGTGCATCAGGGAGAAAGGAATAACAGTTGTCTCCAAGTGGCCCATCTCCACGCTGCGCCTGGTGGCAAAGAGCGGGAGGGAAATGGTCACCACCTAAGAGGGCCAGCAGTGTCCTGAGAAGCCAGGCGTCTGCTGCAGGAGAGGGAAGGTGTGCTCAGTGGGGCTGGGGTGGGAGGCTGGGTGGTGCAGCCTGTGGTCCCCGTGGGCTGAGATGGCAGGGAGATGGCAGGTCTGGGGATGGGGGTGACCGAAAGGCCTGGGGGTCCAGGCGTCCTTGGCATCTGTGTGCCCTTCTCCCTTCCCTGTAGCTTTTCTCTTCCGCATCATTCAGTCCCCAGGACGGACCCTCTGGGGATTCAAGGGCTAATAGCACTGGCGTCAAGTCCACGGGGCCTGAGAATCTGGGTTGTCTGCCCCTTCCCATTGCCTCGGTGTTGGGGACCAGCCAGCCACATCGAGTCCACGTCCCACTGCCCAACATTTCAGAATCTCTGGACTCTCCCAGCCCTCATTTTAGGTAAAAATCCTCTAAATTTGTCTTTTATTGTTGTTTCTTGTGTGTAGTGAGCCAGATGGCCAGAAGGAAGCTCCTGAGAGGTGGAGGTGCTGCACCATGCTATAGATGCTCCTGCTTTGTCATGGCGTTCAGGTCACGTCACCTCCTCTGAGAAGCCTTCCCGGATTTCTGCATGGGGCTTGTGTGCTCCTTCCTCTATTCCTGCAGGGGCAGCAATCTTTTTAATATATATTTTAGGCTTTGCAGCCCACATATGGTCTCTGTTCCACACCCTTCTTTGTTTTATCAGTTCGTTAGTTTGTCTGGTTTTTTTTACAACCCTTTAAAAATGTACAAACCCTTCTTAGCTGGCTGACTGTACTGAAATAGGCCACAGGCTGGGTTTAGCCCACAGGCTGTAGTTTGCCGAACAACTCGTTCAAATCACCATTAAAGTGCTTTGCTGTCATCTGTCTTTGCACTAATTTTTGAGCTACTAGAGGGCGAGGATTGTATCTGACCCCTCACCATCTGACACAAGGCTAGGTGAATGAATAAGTGATGTTGCGTAAAATATCCTCTGACATTTCCCAACTGACTCTTTTATCATTATTTTTTCTACATACCTGCCTCTCACATGTTAAATAAATAACCTCCTTAAGAGTCTCCAAGTCAGCTATTAAACAGTCACTCCACAGATGTACACAAAGCTCCCAGTGATATAAATGGCTGTCATTTATTAAGTTCTTTGCTGGCAGCAGGCTGTTGTAGAGGTGAAGCCAACATTGTGTGTGTGTGTGTGTGTGTGTGTGCACGTGCACGAGCGTGCGTGCCTGTGCATGTGTGCATACGCGCACGTGCTCACCCGTGTGATTCAAGTACAGACCTCTGGGCCTCTGTGCATCCCACGGTCACACTGACGTGCCCTCCACGGTCCCAGCTCTTCAGCTGGATCAAGTACGCTAATCCTTACCACTTCTCCAAGGACTTAATTCACTTAAAAAATCATATAATTGCATTTTCAGCAAAATTAGGTACCTAATTACATGACTAAATGTCCTCAGTCAGGCTGCATGTGTAAAGAATGAGGATGTAGTTAGCCACGTTTTGTTATTAGGTTTCCAGGAGGCTCATCAGTTGGTAAATAGGAGGTAGAAAATGTTTTTCTCTTCCCTTCATGGGGTTTGACAGGCAGGAAAATGAGCAGGACAGTGAGAGTGGTGGGAGGTGGCTGGGAACTTGTGCTTCCCTGGGATCTCGGTTAAAGCCTCGGGAGAGCCTGTCAGATTAAGGCACGGAGTATTCGCAGTCTACAGACAGACACTAGCACTCCCCTCCCCTCCAGCATGTGCTAACGGGAGGCCACAGTGACCTAGAGACACAGGACCTTCAGTTCATGGGCCCAAAAGGTGAAGATGGAGCAAAGGATCCTCAGTGGAAGGAAAGCGTGTTCCTCCTCCACTCCCTGGAATGCTTCTCCTCCCCTCAAGCCAGGGTAGGGGCTGCACTAAGAGTTGCTGCATTCTCCCCACTCTGGGTGGAAGGATCCTGAGGCTCAGCATTCCTATGGGTGCAATGGGGCCATGAGTGAGCCTGCCGCTGGGGGCGGTTGTGAGGATGACATGAGATGATGTGTATGATGGTGTGGGATGAGTCTGTGCGCCATACACATGAGCTGATACTGAGGGATACCACTGTGATTTGTTTTTTCTGCTGAGATAGTGTTTGAAAAGGGTGCTAGGAAAGAGAGGGTGCATTCTGATCTAAATACTGGGAGTGTGTTGCTTGGGGTGGTGGTAAAGAGAAGGGCGAATGTACATCAGCAAACTGCTCTTTACAAAAATTGTCTGAAAGTGCTTCAAGGGGGCATCTTGTTGTGGGTGAAGGGAGCATGGGTTGCAGTTCCAGAGAGATATGGCTGTGAGTCCAGGCTCCTCCACTATGATGTGCAACCCTGTTGCATGTGACCCTCTCCAACCCTCAGCTCACTGATCTGTAGAGTAGGACGCACCTGCCTGGCTCCCAGGGGGGTGGTACCCAACACATGACAGCTCTTCTTATTATCCACATTTATTTGAGAATAGCTCCTTCTCACACACACTCACACAAATACACATACACACACACTTGGCCTCTGGATGCAGGGTCCCTAGGGGGGGAAGCACAGGGGACCAGTTCCTGTGGCTTGGGGGTCAGGGAGTGCTTGTTTATCTCCTGGAAGAGTTGGGCTTCCTGAGTACTTCCTCTGTGCTGTTAGCCCTCTTCTGTCCTCTGGCTATCAGGGCAGGAAATGGGCTTCAGGAAGTCAACAGTTCACCTCCTCATTTTGCGTCAGTCAATGGAGCTAGGAAGTTGCTCACCCCTGGCTCAAGCCCCTGTGCTGGCTCAGTGCTCAGGGAGGAAAAGCCATTTCTCTTCACTGCTCCTGCCCCACCACCCCTCTATCCCATCCTCCCACTGTTTTCCTGGCTGATGAAGATACTCTATAATATGTCTCAATCCATCACCCTGGAACACTCCTGCTCCATTTTCCCAGCATCTCTCTCCCCTAAAGGTCTTGTGATTTATGTTTCGCCTACATTAATCTTTTAAAAGCAAAGAAGCCATAAACACACACATAACTCTTCCTCCTGTCAGTTGAAATCCCATGACACAAACGCAATGCCATCTAAATTAAATGTTTCTTTCACAGAAAGTGATAAATGCCCTGGAGACTAATCAAAGAAAGCCAACAAACTTAGAGTTTGTTTCATTTCAGAATTTTGTAGGTGGTTTGTTTAAAGTCCAACAACTGGTTAACATCTAATGACTGATGGGAATGGTGAGTTTCACCCTCCTACTGTTTTAATGCAGCCAATATAAACAGGATTCATTACCCATCTTGCCCCATCAGGGATCTTGGCACCTCAAAATTGGGTTTGAAATCTAACACGTATTATGGGAAGAAGCGTAAATACAAACACAATTTATTATTCTATTGGACTGGTGTACTAATTTCTTAAACAAACCAAATAAGAGAGCAAAAACAGTTACCCGAAAAGACATTAGCCAGTTACAGGGTTGGATCTATTTGAGTGATCAGGACTCCAAGGTAAGCCAGATGGTCTAAGACAATATAGATTTCAAATAACTTTATCCTTATTACTATGGATGATTTTACATTGAAACAAATGTGATTTTTAATTTTACACCTTTCAAGTAACTATTTGGAATAGAAGAAGGAAGGAAAAATATGAATGAGTAAATGCAGTACATGTCTTGAGTTTATGTTCCTCTCCTCCTTTTCCTTGTCTTATTACTTCTTCTAACATCACTATCCCATTCAATATCATTAATAAACTTTATCATTCATCTGCTTGGTGAGTAATGAGCAATGAACAGTCTTAAAGGTCAGGTTAGAGAAGCTGAGTCTTCTCTTGTAGGCAATGAACAGGTGAGAGATTATAGAAAAAGGGAATCTCTAGAAATTTTGTAGCACAGGGATGGAGAGGAGGAGAACTTTCTCTCTTCTAAGTTTAGAAGAGTCATTGGGAGCTATCAAGAGAGGATCAGCATGACGCAATGAGCTATCAACAGGGCTGAGAGTAGTGGACATGGAGAAGGTGGTATGGGTGTGAGGTGGGGGCTCCAGGAAGGCACACCTGACAAGGCTGGGAGTCTTGAGGGTTAGAGAGTTTGAGGTTCTGGAAGGAGTGTGGTTAGCAGTTAATGAAGGAGACATCAGTGTGTTGGAGCATTATGAATAAGGATTTATTGTTTTGTATTTAAATATATCCAATTATTGAATCGTTTCTACAATTACATCATTTAAAGCATTAAAAAATTAAGATGGGTTTCAGATTTTCACATTTACACAAAAAATAAGTTTT
Source organism: Monodon monoceros (assembly GCF_005190385.1). Classification (NCBI taxonomy): domain Eukaryota; kingdom Metazoa; phylum Chordata; class Mammalia; order Artiodactyla; family Monodontidae; genus Monodon; species Monodon monoceros. The sequence continues at coordinate 107,050,275 of NW_021703772.1, read as the reverse complement.
TCACTACTGTGGGTGGCATCCATGAGATAGATGGAAAGGACGAATAATGGGGAAATCTCAAAAGGTTCCCCAAAGATGTTTTTAGGACTGGAAATGCCCCATCTACTAGAAATCTTTGTAGTTAGGGACCTGGCCAGGGGCTCGAGATGGTGGGCTTGCTCACAGCAGTAGGAGCCTCTGACTCACGGTCCTCAGCTCTGGCTGGACATTAGCATCTCATGGGACCCTTTAAAAAACACCCATGTCCAGGTCCTGTCCTCCTGGGGTTGCCAGAAAAAACACAGGATGCCAGTTAAATTTGAGTTTTGGATAAATAACAACGCAATTTTTAGTGTAAGTATGTCCCAAATATTGCATGCCACCTCCACAGACTATTCAGTTCTTTTGTCAACTTAGCAGATGCACTGTGAGTTTCCTAATAGGGATTCACCCAGAGGAGAGCACTGGGAACTCCCGGGCCTGAGCCCAGAGCCATAGCCTCAAGCAGTCGGAATTCCCACATTGTCATCTCACACATTCACAGCCTGCCTATCCCTTGTCAGCCCCTTGGAGGTCACACGGACTCCAATTCTATTTTACACCTCCAGGTACTGGCTCATGCTGTGCCTTCTGCCTGGAATGTCCACTCCACCTGGCTTATCTGGTGAATGTCCACACGTCAATCCACTCTGGTCCAACACCACCCATGGAGGGTGTCTGTTCTGACCTTCCAGGAGGAAGTGTCCTCCTGTTTCTATGGACAAGCTCATCAAACACATCAAAATAACTCTGGGGTACCGGGAGGGCTGTGGCATCTTCCTGTTGGTGTCTGGCATTTTGCAGGGTGACCGGCACATAGAAGGTGGTCATCAAAAGCTTACTAAGTAAAAGCTCCTCCCAGCAGTCCAGTGAAATGCAGAAGGAAAAATCATCCAGACGAGTAGTTACAAAAGCAGGAGTGTGCAGTGACTGCTAAACCAACCAAACTGAAGTGAGCGCCTACTAGGTGTCAGGTGCTTGCTTTTATCTCCCCACACTGCAGAGAACATTTACACATGCTGGTCCTCTGGTTCTCATGGTTACCCATGGATGCTTTGACTGATTTCAGGAGAGAGATTTGAGGGGCCCCACTGCTTCTTCCCCAGACACCAGCTCACGTGAGCAGCCAACCTGGCTGGTCCTCCTGGCCTGCTCCTCAGCCGGCCCTTTCTCTGGCCTTCAGCGTTTGTCAGCCTTGCTGTCTGGGAAGGCTAGTTTTTCGATATTTCAGCTCTAATCTCAGGCCTCTCAGGCCCTGTCCATCTCAGGGCCGACCACCCGCATGGTCCTGCTTTAGGGACTAAAAAGGCAGGAGCTGCTCCGCCCAGCTATGCCGCCAATCCTTTCCATGACGTTTGCTTTGACAGCACTCCTGCAAATCATCTGAAGGCAGCTGCACCCCTCTGCACCCATCCTGCGGGCCCCCTCGGTGGCTGCACCTCCAGTCACTGGCCCATGGTGCCAGGCGGCCCTGCCTGACCACCCTGCATGGAAGGCTACTGTCTCCACCGGGTCTTGGAGGGACCTTTAGCCCTGTATGCATCCATGTGCATAACGGCCTGGAGCAGAGGGCAGCCAGGAGATCAGCTGGGCTCCTGCCGCTGCTTTTTATGGGTCTGCTCTGTGCTGGGGCTTCACTCACATCATCTCATGCTCAAGATACTTCTCACTCAAAACCCGCTCTCACGGGACAACCACAAATCACAAGTACCTCTCATGAGCTGAACTCCCCCGAACAATCTTGCTAGCCGGGCATTTCCATCCTTGCTTTAAATATGAAAAGACTGAAGCTCAGAGACAGTAGCCAAGGACAGAGCCAGGATTCAAACCCAGACTAAGGTTCTACTGCTGACCCTGCTGCCAGGCCCTGGCCCTACCTTCCAATGTAGGGCGGACCCTGGTGGCCAGTTGTGGCGAGATGCCCTCCACCTGTGAAATCCTGGGTGCTCCCAGCAGGGCACTGGACACAGGGATGACCAGCCCATTTTATAGATGGGACAACTAAGGTCAGAAAGGCCAAGTCACTTTTCACAAAACAGTCAGCTAGCCCAGTCTGTCCTACTCTAAGGACAAGGAAGTTTAACAGTGACCCAAGCTTAAAGGAAAAGAAGTTAACGTTTGAAGGTAGAATTTCTGTCTTCCAGTGGTGTGTGTGGAGGGTCGGAGGAGGGATGAGCTCCTTGATCTCCTTCAAATCAGAGTTTCCAGGAGCAGGGTGGGCAACCTGGGCTTTGGGGGCTGCAAACCTGCTTCAAACCCGATCACACCACATTAGACCAAATGCCTTAACCTCCCCACACCCCCCACCCCTTTCCTAGTCTCAGTGTCTTATTGGGAGCAGTAGTGCCTCACAGGGAAGGGCTCAAACCACACACTTGATCCCAATACGCCCCTGGGAGGAGCTGGCTCCCACTGCCATGTCCGGAGCCCTAAGGCCTCCTGAGGCCCTTTCCCCCCATCAGCCTCCATGCCAAAACTTTGTCCCCATCAGGTCCTGTGGCCTGTGGTCACTGGAAGTCGGCTCTCATGTCTAAGAAAGCAAAGAAGCTTCCTGGGTCTCACTGCCCACACTTCTGACGGGTTGGGCCCGGGGGGCAGGTTGAGAAAGCATCTGGTGAGCGCTGGGCCCAGGACCATTTTATCAGCACCAGGCCAGCCCAGTGCTGGCACCAGATCCCCTGCTGCTGCCTGATAAGAAGCTCAGCTCTGCTTTCTTGAAACCGCTGGAGCCTTATCAGAGGCAGACCTTGGGTGAAGGAGCCATTTCCATCAGCGTGAATAAAGGGAAGGAAAAAAAAAAGCCGGAAGAAATACAACGCCTTTGCACGCAGACACAGCCAAGCTATGTGCACTGCTGCTACAGGGCAGCACCACGGGCGACCCCGCTCAGGAGCGAGGCGGGACCTGAGCTGAAAGCAAAGAGGTGGGCTCCCTGAGGGTGCTGCCGGCCAGGTCTCCCCACCTGTGTGTGTTGAGGGGGGCAGGACACGCTTAAGCATGAAGCATTTATCCCCTTAGATTTTATATTTTTATTGAAGCAGAGTTGATTTACAATGTTGTGTTGGTTTCAGGTGTATAGAACAGCGATTCAGTTATTATATGTATATATGTGTGTGTGTGTGTGTATATATATAAATTCTTTTCCAGATTTTCCCTTATAGGTTATTACAAAATGTTGAGTAGAGTTCCCCGTGCTATACAGTAGGTCCTTATTGATTATCTATTTTATACATAGGAGTGTGTACATGTTAATCCCAGACTCCTAATTTATCCCTCCTCCCTTTCCCATTTGGTGACCATAAGTTTGTTTTCTGTCTGTGGGTCTATTTCTGTTTTGTAAATAAGTTCACTTGCATCTTTTTTTTTTTTTTTTTTTTTAGATTCCACATATAAGCATATCATATGGTATTTGTCTTTCTCTGTCTGACTTCACTTAGTGTGATAATCTCTAGGTCCGTCCGTGTTGCTGCAAATGGCAGTATTTCATTCCCTTTTAGGGCTGGGTACAAAAGCCCCTTAGGTTTGTAGCACATAAAGTGCATGGCATCATGGGGGGAGGCTACTGCCTGCCTGTAGGTGAGCCTGTCAAGTGCAGTTTGGAATCGAATGACGCCTGGATGTGGGCCTGCCTCTGCCATTTGCTGTTGGTGCGGCCTCGGGACAGTCACTTTATCCCCTTTCCAGGAACACTCAGGGGTTGTGTGATACCCCGACCCCTCTTTTAAGCGGTGTATAAGAGCACTCCCCTCCCCAGTGGGCACACGGACAGCCTGCCCTGGCACCTTGGCTTAGAGAGACTCAGGAGATGCTGACGCCCTCTCCACGCCCTCTCCACGCCCTCCGGCCTGTATCAGGCTGCGGTGAGGACCTGGCGAGATAAGAAATGTGCTCCTGCCTTGGTATGTGTGAGCAGTTCCGAGTACAAACGGGTGCCCGGTGGCCCGACTTCCAGCAGGGCTGTTCATGGAGGTGAGAAGCCAGTCACTTGAGTGGCACCTGGATTCTCGTGCTGGGATCACGTTATCCGAGGACAGGAGGCACCCAGGATGAGCTCCTGGGTTGTGTTTACGAGGCCCTGGTCACTTAACTGGACGGCTCCTGGGGCTGCTCAGAAGACTAAACACAACAGTGTGTAAATATGAAGCAGATGAGAAAGATCTCTCAACGTCCGTTCCTGCCTTATGAACCTGGCTGCTGGAGGGACCTGCATCTGCAGAGAATTGTATTAATTTGTGCCTCTGACATAGGGGTTGCAGAGAGACTGAGGCGGTAGAGTCCCGGCTTCCAACCTGAGCTGTAGGAGCCTGTGCTGGCCACCTCTCCGATCCCAGGGAGAAAGAGCCTGTGTTTCTAGGCTGTTCTTTCATCCCGTTGGGGATGCAGGCACACGTGTGCACACACGGACAGAGGCCAGCTCTCAGAAGCCTTTCTGGGATTGCCGGTTGTGTCTTCTGGGTGAGGCTGAGGTGTCTGTGGGGACCTCCTTCCCCAGGCAGGTGGCAGCATGGGCCCCAGGAGCCTGGGGCTCTAGACCACCCTTGTCCACACCCTTTCCTGGTTCTCTTCTCCACCCCTGCTGGCCAGACCCTCCACCCCTGGGGGCTGCTCCGTGCCCTCTGCTGGGCTGCGTCCCCGGGGCTTCCGTGGACTCAAAGCTGCAGGGGAGGGACCAACGCACGCCCCCTCCAGCCCTGGGTGGGGGTCTGTCCCATCTCTTCACGCTCCCAGCTGGTCCCCAAGGGTCCAGAGTGCCTGTGACAGCAGGTACTGGGGACCCCACATCCACACTCATTCTCTGTAGAGCCCGGCACGGTCCTGTGGAAAAGCTCTACATGAAAGATGCAACTAGCAGTTTCAGAGAGGCTCTGAAAGCCGGCCTCTGTTGTGTGTGTATGTGCGTGTGTGCACATGTGTGCCTGCATCTGAGGCGTCTTTCAGGGCAGCTGAGAGCAAACGGGGCACTTGGTGAAGTCCCCCCCATCTCCCCCTGCATCTCAGGCACCCCTTGGGAGTTCTCCGCCATCTTCTTCCCTCCCTCTCAGCTCCTACCCTGTGTCACGGCTCACTCAGGGACTTGCTAGAGGGGAGATGCTGAAGGGCTCCTCTCTCGGGGTTAGAAGCCTTCTGGCAGGGGAGACTCAGGAAGGTGCTACAGCAGGTACTGGGACACAGTCCCACTGTCCCTCTGCCGCCTTATCTGTCTGACTTCATCTCCTAGTTACCACTTTCCACTCTCCTCTCCTCAGGGCACTGGCCTCTGTCAGTTCCTTGATCAGGCCAAGCCTGCTCCTACTGCAGGGCCTTTGCACGTGTTGTGCTCTCTGCCTCTTGCCTCCTCTCAGATATTCCTGCGTTTGGCTCCCTGGCTTCCTTTAGGTCTTTCCTAAACATCACCTTACCCAGTGGAGATTCTCTTTAAAATGGCAGCCCCTCTCGTCCCTCCACCCTCTGTCCTTTCCTGGCTTGATCATCCTCCCTGCACTTAGCACCATCGCACCTACTGAGCATTCTACCCACTTGTCTTGTGTCCATCTGTCTATCCGCACTAGAACATAAGCTCCCTTTTGGGATGACTGTTGGTTTGTCCACTGTCACATCCCCAGGGCCTGACACACAGTTGGTGCTCAAAACAGGCTCATGGACTGTGACGTCTGAGCTAAAAGCTTGCTGGTGCCGGTGGCAGAGGCAAAGAGCATGGGTGTAGACTCAGGGAGACTATGGTTGAACTCAGGAGCCACTGTTTTATAACTGGTGAGGTGTGGACACACTTTTCCCCCCTGAGACTCCATATACAATCTGAAAAGAGGGATAATAACCTCCTGAGATGTGGAAAGATGTCAATAAGTTTGATAAAGAAGATGTGGTACATATATACAATGGAATATTAGCCATAAAAAAAGAATGAAATAACGCCATTTACAGCAATCCCACTCCTGGGCATATACCCAGAAAAGACAAAATCTATAATTTGAAAAGATACACGCACCCCAATGTTCATAGCAGCACTTTGCACGATAGCCAAGACATAGAAACAACCTAAATGTCCATCGACAGAGGAATGAATAAAGAAGATGTGATACACACACACACACACACACACACACAGACACACAGACACACACACAATTGAATACTACTCAGCCATAGAAAGAATGAAATAATGCCATTTGCAGCAACGTGGATGGACATGGAGATTATTATACTGAGCGAAGTAAGTCAGAGAAAGACAAATATCATATGATATCGCTTATACGAGGAATCTAAAGAAACGAATGATACAAATGAAATTATTTACAAAGCAGAAACAGACTCACAGACTTAGAGAATGAACTTACGGTTACCAGGAGGGAAGGGTAAGGGGGAGGGATAGATTGGGAGTTTGGGGTTGACATGTACACACTGCTGTATTTAAAATGGATAAACAGGGACCTACTGTATAGCACAGGGAACTTTGCTCAATATTATGTAACAACTTAAATGGGAAAAGAATTTGAAAAAGAAGAGATACATGTATAACTGAAGCACTTTGCTGTACACCTAAAACTAACACAACATTGTTAATCAACTATACTCCAATATAAAATAAAAAGTTAAAAAAAAAAGAAATTTCAGGACAATGCTCCTGGCCCAACACCAGTCTGGGTCCTAGTGAGAAGCCCTGTTTTCTGAATGAAGGGGGAGAGATGGCTGGTCCCGGGAGAGCCTGTCTGGTGTGTGGCCCTTTTTCCTACACCCGCCTAGTTGGAGTGAGGATTTTCTGCAGGGCAGCAGGAGAGCTCTGGCTGCCTGTGTCTACAAAGGGGCTGACAAGAGGTCCAGAGAAGGTGAAGGCCAGGAAAGGGATCCTCCCTTTGGCAGCCTGGGTGGATCAGGTCAGGGGAATGAGACACTCCGTCGGCACCCAGGTGAGAGCTGGGCCTGGCCTGATGGGCTTCCCTGGCTGCTGCCTGGTCCCTGGCCTCAGCTACAGGTCTTTCTTCCGTGGCTTCTCATCCACCCATGAGGCTATGGTTTCCCCAGAGAGAGGTGCAATGGGGCCAGGTAGGCTCTAGGCCTAGAAGTCGAGCCATTGGAGATGTTCCTGTTGGTTCAAGACAGAGGTCAGAAAACTTTTTAAATAAAGGGCCACATAGTAAATAGTTTAGGCTTTGTGGGCCATGGGGTCTCTGCTACAACTCTGCCATTGTCCCATGAAAGCAGTCATGGACACGTGCAAACAAATGGGTGCAGCTGTGTTGCAATACAACTTTACTTATAAAAACAGGTGGCAAGTGGATTTGGCCTGTGGGCCTTTGTTTGCAGACCCCTGGCTTAAGTCCCTGTGTCACTGAGTCTCTCTCTTCCCTCTCAGGCTAACATTTGCATTGTGCTTGCCCCCTGCTAGGCCTGGGCCATTACCTACATCTTCTCATTTAAGGTGCCCACGGGGATGGAGCCATTGAGTGGCCGACCTGCAACTTGAACCCAGGTCTGTCACGCTCGCAGCCCATAGTTTCAACTTGTGTGATCATTAGCTGTTAGAACGCAGGCCACTGTCCACTACTGTGGCCACTTTATATAGATTCCAGAGTCTGGCCACACCCAGGGCTCGCTGCATCTTGAACACTCCATGCGTTTGAGAGGATGCAGGCACCAGGGTAGTGGAAGCCAAAGAGGGTGACGTCACCATCCCAAGTTCACCTGCACTGGTTAGTGGTGGGGTTAAGACAGTAGTTGGAGAGGTGGCATGGGCTTTAAACCTTGCACGGGGTTGAGGCCATCTCTGCTGGTGAGGGATATGGCCCAGGCCTCTCCGACTGGGCTCTGGGTACCTCCCCTGGCTGACTCCACTGACTGGCAAGGCCCCGTCATAGAGAGTCTCACCAGGGAATCCTGAGCCCTGAGATGTCAGGTCCCAGAACAAGATAAATGGCCTATCCAAGTGGTCACAGCCTGGCTACACCAAGGGCTTGCTCCAGGGAGTCCAGAGGAGGTCTGGGCAGCGTCCTGCTGTGGTACAAGGGTCCCTGAGTGGAGCTAGTTGGCTCAGGAGACGTCAGAAGCCGAGTCAGAGGAGAACTCCCACCCTCTGCTCATCTCTCCTCAGGGAGGGCCCCACTCAAGGGAGCTGAAAGGAGAACCATGGGGCCCCTGGGCAGGAGGCAGGGCAGTGAGACGTCAGCCTTTTATCTGTGTAGACAGTCAGGCCTCTGTTCCCAGAGCCCCAGGGCAAGGAGGGCAGGAACTCAGATAATTGTGCCTTCAGGGCAGTGTGACCCCATGGCTTTTACCAAAAGCACAGAGGATGGTGAAGATTTGGCCATAGGCCAGAGCCTCAGGAAATAAACAGCCCCGAAGTGCCCTTGTGTGGGAAACACAGCCTTCCAGGGTGTCTGAACTTGGAAGGGAAACCATGGATTTCATCTGCCTTTGACTGCATTGTCCTCAAAGATGTATTCTGACTTTCTCTAGCATTGTTTGCTTTTTCAGTGAGTGACAAACATCATTTCACTCAATTGAGTTCTTTAAAAATAGCATGTTCCAAAAGATCTTTCCAGAAGCTCCAAGATTCTTAAATAGGAAATGACCTAGGGGTGGTGACCAAAGCCTGATATAAATAAGTGTAGTTTAAAAGTGCATTAGAACCAACTTTCTTTCACTCCTGTGAAAGAGAATTTTGTTCCCCTTTGAAACTCCCCATTTCCTACACATACAAATGGTGGCGGTGAGCAGGGCTTAAAAGACAGCCTCAGGGTTGGAGCATCTGGGTTCAAATAACAGCTCTGCCACTCCCAGCCTGTCCTGCATCTGGAAGATGGAGGCTCCATCCACAGACCCAACTCACAGTGACGGATGAGGGTGACGAGGAACGAACACTTCGAACCAACATTTGCTCAGCGTGTATGACACACCATACCATCCATGCTCACAGCAGGTACCCCGTATACTTGCAGTACTTTTTGTATTTTTACATCCTTGCAACTTGTCTTGACTTAAGTCATTTCCCAGAGTTAGAATGTTCTCAACAATCAGCATTGGTCTGTGAACTATTGCCTGTCTTATCAGTAAACAGAGGACGCTGCAGCCATCAAGCCATCACATTACAGACGGTGAGCCCTGAGAGAACTCAGGATGGAACAGGATGCCCGCCATCCAGCAGTCAGCCACTGCAGCCACCCGCAAGGATGCACCCGGAGGAGACTCAGGATGAGAAAGCACAGGACACTGGCCCCAGGGAGCAGAGGTGCGTATCAGAGGAATGATTTCAATGAGCCCAGACTCTTGCATCTTCCGATACATAGAAAAGCGCTAAATTCATTAACATGAAATGTCTGGTTTTCTTTGATTAACAGTAATCTTTTGATGTTCTGACTACCTGGTCTTTTGTTGTGAAAACTCCTATATATCCTGGCTCCCCACCTTGCCTCTTTGGAAAAGTTTCTCAGAATTATCTGAACGCTGTGTCCTGGGCTTAAGTCCTCAGATTTGTCCACTGAATAAAACATAACTCTCAACTTTCAGGCTGTGCATTTTTTTAAGTTTTATTTTTTTAATAAATTTATTGATTTTATTTAATCTATTTTTTTGGCTGCATTGGGTCTTCGTTGCTATGCATGGGCTTTCTCTAGTTATGGCGAGCAGGGGTTACTCTTTGTTGTGGTGCATGGGCTTCTCATCATGGTGGCCTCTCTTGTTGCGGAGCACGGGCTCTAGGCGTGCAGGCTTCAGTAGTTGTGGCATGCGGGCTCAGTGGTTGTGGCTCACAGGCTGTAGAGCACAGGCTCAGTAGTTGTGGTGCACGGGCTTAGTTGCTCCATGGCATGCGGGATCTTCCCGGACCAGGGCTCGAACCCATGTCCCCTGCATTAGCAGGCGGATTCTTAACCATTGTGCTGCCAGGGAAGTCCCGGTTGTGCATTCTTTTCAGTTGACAGGTCACTGACAACTTCTTCAAGTACAAAGTCTTAATTCAACAAGATAAACCTATATCTGGTTAAGGAGAAATTCACCATAATTTAATATCAGCTGTCAATATTAGCTAGTTTTAGATAGCAATTTATATATGAGAAGTTATCTTACTTTAAGTTATTCTTTAAATATCTAGATATCTTCTTTAAATATCAAAAAGACACAGGCAATTCGATCTGAAACCTGAATTCCTGTGATAAGAAATTTCTCACTAGGAGAATGGGATGCTTTTTATTCCTGTCATGATGTGCGTCTTGCTGCCCCAAGAAGCCAACGACGCTTTGAGGGCAAGGATCTTGTCTTAGACTTTCTTTGTCTCCTCCTGCATCTCTAGGGCAGGTGACAAGATGGACACATTGTAAGCCTATTAATTTCTGTTGATAAACCACGGATGTACACAGTGGTTAGTAAACATTTGTGGATAAATTGTTTCCCTAATGGAATTATCCATCTAGTTTCTAACTTTTCAGATTTTCTTCATGGACTCTTGAAGTAAACGATAAGAACCTCTCTCAGGGAATTAACTGGTAAAGTGATTGACAGCTGGGCGTACACTGCAGTCTGGCTGTAGGCAAATAATTGAACCACAGTGAAGGCATTTTATGGCTTCATGTGATGGAAATGTCTAATTCGGAAGGATCCTCTGAGATGCAAGCCCCAAAGCATCATCACTGACGATGAATAGTGCCCGGACATCAGTCGGCTGTCCTGGGAGGCACCAGCTAGGAGGCTGCAAACTGGGTTACGTGAAGCCCTCAATGTCCAGCGATGACTTGAGGGTGACCATCACAAGGCGGCCCTGGAGTGGGGTCACCAGGCCTCTTCTCCCCCACTCCACTATAACAGATGGGTTTTTATTGCTTTCATATTTCCAGACTTCATCTAAGAATTTATTTTGTAGAAATGTCATTTCTCCTGAAAAGAACTGCAGTGGAGATTTGTAGCTGTGACATCGTTTTTTAACGTGTGTGCTTTTCGGCGTGGGGACCCCAGGTGGGAAGCCACTGATTTGGGAGATTGAGGGATGTGTGGCTTTCATTCCTTTTGGTGACTCTGCAGTCCCAGCATTAGCTCCTCTGCACCACCCCATCCTGTCCCCACTTCAGAACCTGCTGAGTGAGTTTCCATGGCAGAAACAGTGCACCCCCAAGGGAAGCAGAGACCCGCACTCCATGCACTACAGCTGGCTGTGTAAACTCTCCTAACTTCTCTGAGCTTTGCTTTATTCACCTATCAGAGAAGGCGAGTGGTGCCTCTTTCTTTTTCATTTTATTTTTTATTGAAGTATAGTTGATTTACAAGGTTGTGTTAATTACTGCTGTATAGCAAAGTGAATTAGTTATACATATATATGTATTCCTTTTCTAATATTCTTTTCCATTATGGTTTACCATAGGATACTGAATATAGTTCTCTGTGGTACACAGTGGGAGAACAGACTGGTGGTTGCCAAGGGGGAGGGGATTGGGGGAGGGATGGGCTGGGAGGTTGGGGTGAGCGATGTAAGCTTGTACATAGAGAATGCATAAACAGCCAGTAGTGAGGCTTGAAAGAAGAAAGGAACTAGATCTGAAAGTGCCTAGCGGAGGAGGACATACAGGGCAGGAATGGTCCCATGACTGGTGATACTTCAACAAAAGACCATGCCGCCAGCCCAGGGGTGGGTCTGTGGTGGAGGCGTTCCAGAAATTGGCCGGGAATTGGTGGAGGCGTTATTCTCTCCTGGTGCCCTGGCAGTGACCCTGAGAGGCAGCTGCCCGCTGCCTCCCCGGGGAAGAGTGGGAACCGTATGTGGGTCGGCCTCAGCTGGTTGCACGTGCCCGGTCACAGCCCAGCCCTCGTGAGCCTTTCATCGGCAGCTGCTGGGCCGCCAGGTGGGGGCCAGCCGAGCAGAAGGGAGCCGGCACTAGCGGCCCGGGGTGGGGTGGATAAAGAACGGCCTTTTCTACTGAGGCAGGAGAGCGACCTGAGGGCCGCCTGGAGCTGCACAGAGGGGCAGGGGGTCGTGGGCAAACCCCTCCCAGCACGGTGGGCAGCCACATCCCAGAGGCAGAAGGGTACACCTGGCTCGAGGCTGGACAGTGCAAGTGGTGTCCAGTGAGGCCCTGGGGGAATAACCTCTTTGAACCCCAGTTTTCATATTTCCATGGAGCTCATAATATCCATTTCTGGAGTAATAATAGCTACATCCAGGTAACATCTTCTGGTTGAACAAGGTACCATGTGTATCCTTCCCAGGTGTAGCCAAGAGGACTCCCCACACCGCCTCTGCACCTGTGCTGAGATCCACCATCCAGAGAGATCAGTGCGACCTCAGCAGGCTCTTCGTGGCTCCCCCCGGGCCCTCGCTGTGTGGCCTCTGTACAGAGGTCCTCCGTCTTTATCTCTGCCTGGGTCTCTTTCTGAACTGCTTTCCAGCTGTCACCTGGCTATCCCACGGGTACCTGAAAGTCACCTCTGCTCTAGAGAGAATCTTCCTATATCCCTCTTCTTGGTCTTGTATATATAATTGTACAGTGAACAGGAACTGCTTCTTTCATAATGAAACAGGGCAAAGGAAACTTACTTTTAAACTTTGAAGTGAAGAATAGCCTAATTTCCTCACTTAAAAAAGCAAGAGGATAAGAGAAATACAGAGATAGACATAGAGATAGAGACAGAGAGAGATAGAGATAGGAATTCCCTGGTGGTCCAGTGGTTAAGACTCTGCGCTTCCACTGCAGGGGGCACAGGTTTGATCCCTGGCTGGGGAACTAAGATCCTGCATGCTGCGTGGCCAAGAAAAAGAGAGAGAGAGAGAGAGAGAGAGAGAGAGAGAGAGAGAGAGAGTCAGTCCTGGGTATCCTCACGCATTTCCTTTGGATTCTCCCAATCTCCTGAGGGTAAAGGCAAAGAGCAGGCACGGGGCAGACACTGCAGCTGCCCAGCCCAGGGGCCCTGCCGTGGTTGGGCTGGGCAGCAGTGCCGGGGGTGGGGGAGTGTGCGGATTCGAGATGGAAGCCACACAGAGGAGGGTCAGGGCTGGGCAGGGAGAGCGGCCAGGCTGTGCAGGGACCAGTGGGCACCCAGCCCCAGGGCCTGGATGGGCTGAGCCAGGGCCACAGGATGGCCTTCGTGGGCCTAGGTGGTCTGCCTTCCTGGTCTCTTCTCCCCCCAAATATTAACAATTTTATTTTAGAGGTGCATTGATATAAAGACAAATGCAAGGTTTAGTCTTAAAAGTTCATTTTTCCCGTTTGATTTTAAAAGAACCAAAACTTTGTTGTGGTTCTCTGAAAGCTCTAAGTGTTGTGCATGATGTGTGAGGTGGCCCTGGCTAAGCCCCTCCTAGAAACACCTGCTGTGCACGAGTGAGGGGTCTCGGCTGTCGGCGACGCACGTTGCCTCTTGAGTTTCTGTATCATCACATGCAAAATGGAGATAAAAATACTTGCCGTAGGGCTGCTAGAGGGTGAAATGAGATAACTTAAGCAGAGCGCAGCCGACTTTCTACGCTTTGAGTCAGGGAGACAGTCGGTCGGGATACTTTACAGAATTTGTAGAAAAGAAAAAAAAAAAGAGACTGTAAAGTTTTAAAAAAATGACAGCTTGGGATTTTCAGCCAAAGCTGAAATGAATTCATTAAAATGAGAACTTTGGCAGAAGCTGAAGGAGGGCCATTCAAATGATAAGTCAGTCCCACGGCACGATCAAAGGAGAGAAGGCCCAGCTTCCTCGCAGGAGTTCGAGCACCGGGAAGAGGCTGGAAAGGGAGAGAAGGGGCCCCTCCCAGGAGAGAGGGGAGGCCCAGCTCTGCACCCATCCAATGGTAGCATCAAGGGAAAGAGAAAAACGCTGGTGAGAGAAGACACTGAAAGATGGAGCGTCGGCAGGCCAGATGGGAGGGAAGGGGCCCCATGTGCACACAGGTTGGGGTGCACAAGGCATGCCAGGTGGGGAAAGGTCAGTGGGCTGAGCCAGAGGCCACTGTGGGCCACCGAGGGAGCACGGCTTACACAGGATTGGGAGAGGACGCAGGTGAATATGGGACCGACAGCACTGTCTGTGTAGACCAGGCTTGTCTACACTGGTTGGAACTTCACATCCCTCCATCCCTCCCTCCATCCATCCATCCATCCTTCGCTCCCTCCCTCCCTCTCTCTGTCCCTCCATCCATCCATCCATCCATCCATTCCTCAATCTATCCATACATTCATTCATGTTTTTTTTTAACATATTTATTGGCGTATAATTGCTTTACAATGTTGTATTAGTTTCTGCCGTATAACAAAGTGAATCAGCTATACATATACATATATCTCCATATCCCCTCCCTCTTGCAATTCCCTCCCACCCTCCCTATCCCACACCTCAAGGTGGTCACAAAGCACCGAGCTGATCTATGAGTGTGTTTAAGGAGGCTACTCTTCCCCAAGACAGCCGAGACCCCTACGGTTAAGGGGCTGGTGTTCAGGTGCGGCTGAGGAGGTGGGGCTGGTAAGGAGACTGAACTGCAAAGGGTAAAAGGTTTTCTCAAAGTCACATAGCTGGTGGGAGAGGACACATGCTCTCTGCTGCTCTCCGACCACCTTACCCACTCTGATAAATGCAGGAAAGAACAGATGCCTCGGAGGCAGCCATCTTAGCTCAGAAGGGAACAGCATCCCAGGGCTATTGCAAAGGCAGCTCCCCTGCTGGGTCTGAGGGCCTTGCCCACCTGGAACCCAAGGACCAGGGCAGACTGTGCCTCCTGTCCTTGGTATTATTTTCAGTGGCAAATGAGCAAACAGGGACAGGAGCAGGGCATGCGGAGGGAGCTGGGCAGTGGGGAGTGAGCCCGAACTCACTGAGGACACCCTCAAGCACTCAGGCAGGGGCAGTGGTGAACTCGGACCAGGCACTATACTAGGAGTTTTATCTATGAGCTGAGACGCCAAGGGGCTGGCGCCATGTTCAAGGCCACGGCCAGGTCAGAGCTGGTCCACATTCAAGACCAAATCCTGAGCTCTAAAGCTGGTATTGTAACCTCCTCATCACTAGCCAATTGAGGCCAAGTGTATTTGTTCTAAATGCCTTCAAAAAGTACAGCAGGGGGAACTGAGCTTGAAGCCCCTGCTTGCTAAAGGCTGTGTGTATTGTGTACGGTTCCAGCGAAAGTGCTTGGGGAGCATCTCAAGCGAAAAGGCCTTTCATAGCCAGTGGGCTTTGCTGCCTAGTGAACACAGAGGTCACAGACCGGAACCCAACGCAGAAGGCAGGCAGGCAGGATTGTTTACCTGGTTTTGATCTGACAAACCACAATTCCCTTCACCTTAAGACACTGCTGAGAATACGTGTGCCCATAGCTATGGGTAAAATAGGACGACTCTCCATTCCAGGGTCCAAGGGGGGAGTGCTGGGGCCCAGGGTCAGCTGGCAGCCACATACGTGAACCCTCATAAAAGTGGGCGTTGTATGAAGGAGAAGGAGGGTAGGAGGTCCCAGCTGTGCTCCCTGCAAGTGGCATGCCAGTCTGTCCATCACAGTGGAGCTAAAATGCCTCCATCAGGTGTGGTGGGTGCAGTGAGATGATGGGGTAAACTTGCTGAGAGCTTGTCCCTCCCAAGGGCCCCCAAATGCAAGCCTCCTATCCTAAGAGACCTGGCAGGGGTCAGAGGTGTATCCACTGAGCCCCAGAGAGTATGCTGACTGCAGTGTTTTGGCAATAAGAGAAGGGATAATGTGGCAGATACAAGACAGGGACTATAATAAAAGCATCATAAAGAGTTATTCATCCCAGTTGTTTTAAATTCCCAGTCTAATAATTCCCACATCTCTGCCATGTCTGGTTCTGGTTCTGACTCTGTCTCTTCAAACTGTGTGTTTTGCCTTCTAGTACGTCTTGTAATTTTTCTTGGCAGCCAGATGTCATATACTGGATAAAAGGAGCTATTGTAACGGGGTGGCGAGGTGTGGGGGAGGGGAAGCACCCTATGGTCCTAGGATGAGATCTGTAGCCCATCCCTCTGGAGTGTGAACTTTACAAGTGTTCCTCCGTGTTTTTCTCTCCTTGCAGGTGGGCCCAGATGGCTACAGTGAGCTGGAGTTGGGTATTTTCCTTCCCCCAGGTCAGTTATGCTCTGATAGTATCCCATCGGGTTCGGCTCTGGTTAACTAGCTTCCCTGAGGCCAGGCTTTGTTAAGAACAGGTGCACTGGTCCCCTCCTTCCTGCCGGAAACTCAAGAAGACTTTACTCTGATATTTACCGTGGGCACCTGCTCAAACTCCAGGAGGTGGATCTCACAGTATTGTGGGGGGCCCCCCAATGACTAGGTCCCCCTGCAGTTTTTAACTCTCAGAGGAGTCCACGCTGAGTCTCCAGCAATTCGTCAGTCCTAAAGAGCCATGAATGAGAGGTGCAGAAGGTGTTGGGCCAGGAGGAAGGGCAGGGCTGCAGAGTCAGGCAGGTGGGCAGCCAATGATGCTCCGACACCCATCACCAGGCGAGGCAGGTGGGTGGCTGTCTGTGAGCGCAGGGAACCAGAACACAGGCTCTCCGGTGGCTGGAGGGAGGGTTGGGGGCAGCTGTGTGAGGCTGGGTCTGTGAAGGAACCTAGCATCTTGGGCTCAGGCTCTTGCTGGGGTGAGAGAGAACTGGCCCTTGACAGTATCTGCCATTGGCTAAGATGCTGCACACTAATGTTTGTTCTGAAAGGATGTACCCAAATTAAAATTTATAATGACTAAGGGCAGGAAGTGGAGCTCCTGTAGAGGTTCAGATTACATAATGATCTGAAGGAAGCCCTAAGCAAAGATGGGGGGGGCGGGAGGGGGAGGGGAGGGGGGAAGGAGGGAGAAGATGAAATACCCAATCAGTGCTGAGCGGGAAGGAGAGCTAGGCGGTGATGGCTGGGGCCCATCAGCGTGTTCTGAGAATCTGTTTTGGTTTGATTCTTTGTCCATTTCAATTCATTTTCTACTGCCCTCCGAGTTCTGGAATAGGAGCTATTGAGTGGATGATTTTTAAAAGGGGCCTTTGGGCTTCCCTGGTTGCTCAGTGGTTGGGAGTCCGCCTGCCGATGCAGGGGACGCGGGTTCGTGCCCCGGTCCGGGAAGATCCCACATGCCGCGGAGCGGCTGGGCCCGTGAGCCATGGCCGCTGAGCCTGCGCGTCCGGAGCCTGTGCTCCGCAACGGGGGAGGCCGCAACAGTCAGAGGCCCGCGTACCGCAAAAAAAATAAATACAAATAAAAAAAAAGTAAATAAAAGGGGCCTTTGGCCTTTGGAGCAGACATGGGCTTGGAAGTGTTGGCCTTTGGGTTGTCTGTGCAGCCACCTGTTCATGTCCAAGTTGCTGGCTAAGCACCTCTCTGAGCTAGGCCCCAGTGGCGGGGGGACAGGTGGGGTCACAGAGCTTCTTGGAAGTCAGAATTCCTGGAAGGCGACAGACTCAGAAATCTGTCAGGGCTGCAAAGTGTCCCCAGGGCCAGGGTGGGTGGTTTTCTAGTGTCAGGAGGGCCCAGGGACGCCTTAACTGACCAGTAGGTGTATGTGTGCAGGGGGCGGTACCCAGAGAGCCCAGGGGCCTGAAGCGGGCAGGCGTGAGGGTGAAGCTGGAGGGACAGGGTGATCCAGGCACAGAGAGGGGCCCTAGGGGATGTCAACCTGAGCGAGCTGTGGAAGGCAGTGTGGAGGGCAGCAGGTGGCCCAGTGTGGGTCAGGCCCGACCACAGAGATGAGAGTGATGGCGGGCAGCCACAGGCCAAGGTTAGACCACAGGCCTGGCTGAAAAACTGTGGAGTCGTTAGCGGGCTCTGAGTGTCTGTGCAAAGTCATAGCCAGGCTTTCCTGGGCACACTTCTCACAGTATGTGGGCAGCAGAAGGCCCCGCCTGGCACACAGGGCCAGCAGGTCCACATGCACCCTAACGCCCCCCTTAGTTTGGCCTCTGTTGGCTCTGGGGTCTCACAGCCTGTGTTCACAGCCTGGCTGTGCCCTCGGGACCTGGGAGCCCTGGGGAAGGTCATCATCCTCCAGCCTCCAGGGCTTCATCTGCAAAACAGGGGAGAATATGCCTGTGAGACCAGGCTGTAGAGGAGTGACCCATGCAAGGTTGGACCACAGGCCTTGGCATAGAGGTACTGACGTTGTTCTTACATTATCCAAAGCAAACCCAGCTGCCCTCTGCTAGGGAGACTCTGGAGATGACTAGCACCTGCAGGCTAGGTTTGCTTTGATTAGCTCTGTTAACAACAGTCGCAAATAACACTATCACTGGGCGCGGTGCCAGGTCCTTAGTCTCTCGTTCATCACGTGACTCCTGCCAAGTCGCTGTTATCCTTCCCACTTACAGATGAGAAAACTGAGGCTCCGAGGTATCATGCACCTCCCCAAAGCCAGTAAGTGTCGGGGATGAGATCACATCTGGTCTGACTCCACAGCACAGCCCAGTGTGGGGCTCTGGTCCACTCTCTTAGTCATCATGAGAGAAAGGACACATCATTTAACTTCTGGGGTGTGTTTCCTCACTGGTTAGGGACCTGGTAGGAAGTGGGCAAAGGCCATACAAGGTATTTCCCAGCAGAACAAATACAATATCTTACAGAGGTACAAAAACACGTGTAATTGCAGAGGCGCACTCAAAGGTGACAACATGGTTTACTCATCAGGTTGGCCAAGATAAAAACCACACAGTGTGAATGAGGATGTGGGGAAATAACGATTTTCATTGGCTACTGGTAAGTGTTAGAAATTCATGTGACCTTTTGGAGGGTAATTTTTCATTATCTACTAACATTGTAAATGTACATACTCTTGGTCCCAGAAATTAAATCCTGGGGGAATTTATCCTAAAGGTATACAGACACATGCATGCAAAACCCTACTTACAAGGGTTGTCATGACACTGTGGTTAAAAAGAGAAATCAAAGACTGTACACAGCCCAGATGTCCATTTGTGGAGGAATTGGTTAAATAAAATAACCAATTCATTTATAATATTCATGCTGTGCAGCCCCAGAAGGATGAGTCTATATATGGTGATAAGGTATAATCTGTAGGATATGGTCTTATGAACAAAAAAGATGAAGTCGAATATGTGTTTCATTTTGCCAACGAAAAATTAATTGTATTACATATAATGCTTCTAGAAGGAGTCTCATAAATAAATAAAGTTACTGCCTTGGAGGTGGGAAGAAAGTTATTCTTTTCTATTATGAACTCTTCACGCATTGTTTAACTTTGGTTTGTACCTTGTGCTTACTGGGCCTGTTGTGTTTGCTCACTCTTTGAAAGGTGTTTTGGTTGGGGTCTCCAAAGGGCATTTGATGGACTATATATCTGCCACCCAAAGAGGCAAACTGACTTTACTTGCCAGCCTCTCTGTGCTAGTGAAGGGCCTCTCTCTCTCTCCCCATAGTGAATGGGCGGATGCGCTCCCACCAAACACAGAACACCTCTTACCCCTCACTCCTGTTTCCCAGAGGGCACTGCAAGTCCCCAGAAATAACTGCGCAACTCTGGGCACCCTTGGACGGTCCAGCTGCTGGCTGTGCCGAGGCCATGTGACTCCCAAAGCCACGGATATCTGAAGGGGTTGCGCAATGGCTGTGATGGAATGTCATCTGGCACTGAACGAAACCCTCCCTGCTTTTCCCAGAGGTGGCACATTCTATATAAAGCTGCCAGACCTGGCCATCTCCTTGCTGAGCCTGACCCCTTCCCTCCAAGGGCAAGGCAGTGGATTTCTGCACAGGACTCCTCCGCAATAACTGTGGCCTTTGGGCTTATGGGAGTTGGCTGAACCCATAAGCCCAAAGGCTAGGCTAGGGGAGGCCTGGCCGGGAGGGAGCAGAGGGTCCTCTCTGTTCTAACGTCTGGTTCTGAGGGGCAGTGATGTAAACTGAGACAGGATATAGACACATCCTGCCTGAGTCAGCAGCACGAAATAGGGCCCCGTGGTTCTCCCATGGCAGAGATCCTGCCAGAAAGTAAATCCTAAGGGTAATCTGGAATGGTATGCAAGTAAGTGCTGCAACCCCATCAGTTCCGCAAGGGAAGTATTTGCAGTCATTGGTCAAGGTCTGAAACTTGAATCCTGGAGAATTGCTGTAGGGGGAGGATGGGGCAGGGGGAGGCTGCGGTCGGGGGCAGGGCAAGGCTCCCTGAGCAAGCCTGTCCTCTCCAGACAGGAATGGCTGTAGGCCTGCACTTCCTCGGTGCCTGAACTGGAATAATTACAGTGCCTTGTCCCCTTAACCCTGGTCCCGACACACACACACACACACACACACACTCACTAGTGTCTGACTCACCCTCACACACACATACACACGCGTAAACACTAACTCACACGAACTCATGGATCCACAGTATGATGTGAAACGAAAATAAGGATGCCCGACCTTTATCAAGCACTTCACGTGTGTGCATCTCTGCGCTGAGCCACTGACATGCACTTACTTCTCACGACCCAGAGAGACACACTATCCTGTTAGCTCCACTGTGCGGGTGATGGAACTGTAGCTAAGAGAGGTGGGCTTGTCTCCCTGTAACAAGAGGTCCCCATGTAGGCAGCAAGGCCCTGACTCCACAAGGAGCTCCGTGCACACCCAGATGGCGCCGAGCACCTCAGCCACCCGTACACACGTGGCCGTGTACTACACACAGAGGGGCAGAGCATGCAGATACAGACCCAGCCGCGCTCACCCAGGCTCAAGTTTGCCGCCTAAGGCCACACAACCTTGTTTTTTTTTTTTTAAAGACGTATAAACCCATACCATGATCATATTAATTACGTAACGTGATTACATTACAGACTCAGAATGTCTCCTCTCTGACAGTTCCATACGATCAGACCTAACCAGGGTGGGAACAGGAGGGATCATCATTCTTTTTTTTTTTTTTTAAATAAAATGTTACTTCTTTATTGCAAAAGCCCTGTGGCAGGGGAGGCCCAGCAGTGTTTCGGAACGTTGCTTTTGAGATTCACAGAGAATCTCACGGAGATTTCCTTTCCGCAAGAAAGCATGTGCTGGTTTTAGAAAGAAAGAAAACAGCCTCTGAAGAATTGCAACCGCTCAAATGGTCACGGCGAGCGGATCCCTGCAACATGGGCGTGGGCGTGTGGCTGGTTCCCGCCCGGCCCGGGGAGAGAGTTGGGAAGTTGGCGGAGTTAACTCAGAGTTTCTGCGGACGCGCCTCCACCGTCCTGCCCGGGCAGCTCCGGCAAACAACTTGTGCTTTCTCTCTGCGCTGCTTACCGATCTGCCTCTCTCCCTTTATTCTCTTAGGGGGAAAGTTCTGGCCACAGGCACATCCCCAACAGCACACAAAGAAACAGAAAGCCAGCGGATGGCCGCGGGGTCGGTGGTGGCCTCTCCAGGCCCAGGGCGCGCGGAACCCGCGCACCAGGCTCGGGGCTCCGGACCGGGACTCCGCGATGCCCGGGGCGCTGTGATGTCCGGGGCCCCGCGATGCCCGGGGACGCGGCCGGGCGGGCCCCTAGTCCCCCAGGAGGCCGGGCGCGGCCGGAACCCCGGGGCTTCTTGCCCCCCCCCCCCTCCCCGGCTCGACCCCCGCGGACCCGTCCCCGGGCGAGTACTCACCTTGGCGGGACGGGGGCGGCTGTGTGACCTGGGGGCTGCTCATCGCCGACCAGTGCGGGGCGCGGCCCGGGGGACGGTGGTTGACCCTCAGCAGCCGGGAGGAAGCGGCACCTGTGTCACACTCCTCGGCGCGGCCCGAGGGGAGGGGCTCCGGCCCCGAGATAGGCAGACTTCATTTAGTTTTTTCTGCAGACTTGGCTGGTGGGGTTTCCACCCCCCCTTTTTTTTTTTTTTTTTTTAACACAGACACCCGCCCACTTCTGAACTCTTCTGTGCTCCGACTTCCCTGCGCAAGAATCACATTTTTCTAACTAGTTTCTGTTTCCATGTGAAGCTACCACATACAGAGGTCGTGGTTGAGATTTACCCCACGTGTGGGCTGAAAAACTCCCAGATGTGACATAAAGCCTGCCCCGCCACCATCCGGGACGGTGACCAAATACAGCCAGACCTGCGTTTCAGTCTTGGCTGGTCCTTATGAGGCCTCTCAGATCCGCGGAGCCTTTGTGGCCTGGCAAGAGTTCCTGGCTTGCTGGCCCCTTCTGGCGCGCTGTCCCAATCCATGGGCTAATGTCTGAGAAAGAGTCTTAGGAAAAAAGGACTGCTGGACAAAGGCCTGTGACTTATTTGGATCACCTTTGTTTGAGGCTTCCAGACAGTGTGGAATTTGTGGAGAATTCACTTTATTAGGCAATTAAAAACTCGACCTGGATTTTGACACTGGTTAGTTAAATGCAGTCTACCCATCTCAGCCAAAAAGAATGGTACGTGATATGCAGCATTAAGCTCTCCTCGCCCTGCAGAGAGAAAGGCAGGGAGCTTGAGAACATGTCAACCTTGTTTTAAATCCCAGTCCCAGGAAACACCCTGTCCTTCTCCTGTCTCATGTCTGATCTTTCCCGTGGTGCTTTTCATTGCTGTTTACCTGAGAGTCCTCATCTCTGCTGCAATCCCAGGGCACCATTCCAGCTGTCTGTACAATGTGTGTGCTGTTGGGAGTACCCTCTGGATTGAACACAACTCAAGGCTGCCCCCTGGAGGTGTGCGATGCAGGTGCTCTGCCCAGTGCCTCCCAGGCTGGACCACTCCAGGCATCTTTATTAGAGCTGCCTGTTTGACACAGTGGGAAACTGTTCCTAATTCTCTTAAGTTAGATATTGCTTATATATCTTTAATCAGACTTCCATGCTCAACATGTCCATGTTGACGTGAAGTGAACTATTCACAGAATGTCTTTGGCCAGGTGTGGAAATTTTGAGTCTCAGTTTCCTCATCTGTAAAATGGAGACAAGAACACCTACATTCCAGAGTTTTAGAGAGACAATGTCTATAAAATAACAGTGGGGCAGAAAAGGCATTTAGTAGAAGCTGGCAGTGATTACTGTAACCATGTAACATTTTGTTTTGTAATAGATATAGGTCCATGTTGGATAATAGTATCCGCTGTGTTCAGAGTTCATAAATAAAACAACTTCAATTATCTGAAATGCAGCTGGGGAGCTGAAAGGAAGCCAAAGACCGGCCAGGTAACTGAAGAATGAGTCTCTAGGTCATCCCACCTCACTTATGGGAGAACTTCTCAGAGGCTCACTTACAGTTAACTGGCCTTTAGACATAAGCATAAGAGGTTTGTTTAATTAATTTCTTGGGGTAGGACACGTTAAAAGCACCAAAAAGTAACAAGAATTCCTTATAGACAGGAAGCCAAAAACTAAGTAACTAACTAAACGACTGAACAGCAAAGGTAGAAATCCAGACAAACTATAGAGCTCAGATACAAGAACAAAGTAGCATTTGTTATACAACTAAAAACATCTTCGCTCCATCCTTAACTGGAGGATGTGACTTCACCGTGGGGTACCGAGGAGCTAAGGCTTTGGGACTCCATCTGGGTTTGAGTCTTTATTGCCTTCTAGCTGAGTAGCCATCAGTATTTTACTTAACTTCTCTGAGCCTCACTTTTCTCATCTATGAAACTGAAGCAATCTGCAAAGTTGTTGAGTGATACATTAGACAATTAATCATTAATGGGATAGTGCGATGTCTCACTCAGCACATAGAAGTTAAAGATATCGGTCCCTGCCCCCTTCACAGGAACACTTGGTTTATGTTAAGGACCCCAGGCCATTCTGAAAAGAAGGTAAGTAGTATTTAATAGTGAGTAGTTCAGCTAGCAGGGACACACTTGGTATATTTTAGAAGATTTAACCATGGAAGTGTCTAATTTTAAAGAAATGAGGGCTATTTTAAAAACGTAAAATAATTATATGAAACATTAGATTATATGACAAGAGTCTGACATTGAATCGCAGAAACACACTACTAGTGTGTCTTCATGTGTAGGATGTTTATTAATGGAGTAAAGAACTCAGCTACATCTTGTAACAATAAAACAGTTCTTATCTCACTTAATTCCCATAAATACCTTCAAAGAGGATATTGCCAAGAACCCATTTTTAAGGCGAGAAAACTGAGGTTGGGAGCAGTGACAAGAACTTGTCCAAGGCAGTGGAGCCAGGATTGAGACAGTATAGTACCTTGAAAAGTACGGTCGTACAGTACAACTACTGGCATCCAGGGGCTGGCATCGAGTGAAAAGGCAGGAAGAGTTACTGACTGGAGGAGGGAGAGGAGGTGGGAGATGGTAGAGCTGAAGGATTGTCAGCAATAGGAGACGGAGGGCAAGCTGCCATGTCACTCACGCCTGACGTGTATGCCACAGGTTCTGGTTCCTTGCTGGATTCAATTCTATCTACCCTCTTGAAAAAATGATCCACTGATGTCTGGGTAGTAGCTCTTTTCTTCTCATCATAGATGACACGGTAGCACTGGATTGCCTTTTGAACAGTTGCTGCAAACTTTGTGTACCATTCTAGGTTCGGGTCCTGTGCCTGAAAAACTAACAGTGCCTCAAGTCAAGAAAATCCCCTGCCATTTCCTGTGTCATGAATCTCTTTGATTCTTCAGTTACTTCTTCCTCTTGTCTCTCTTCATCCTTTCTCTGGGCACGTTTGCATTTTTGAAAGTTTGCAACTTGAAGGTTCCTATGTAGGGGACTTATTGTATTGCAAATACAGTAAGTATTTTTTCCCTTTGGGTCTTTTTCTGGTTCTTTCTCACTGGCACAGAAATAGTTTGACTTATCTGATTGGCAAGTTGGCAGCTTTTAAGAAAACTAGACTGCGGCTCTGTATATTTTAAGGAGAGTGGAGAGAAGAAACAGGGGTTTGATTCCGTCACAAACTGTGAGTAATGTGTGTGGGGAGCGGAGTGGAGAAGGCGGGGTGCAGAGAAGCACAGAGAGACCTAGGGTGGCAGGATCTGCAGCCCCCCAGGAAACTCTCAGCAGCACACAGGTCTTTCTGAGGAGAATCCTTCAGTGAGACAGTGTGAAGGCTGAGAGGGAGGACACCTAATGTTGGTCGCTAACACTGAGCTGCTAGCTCCCTTTGGTCTAGACTTTGCTAAAGGCTGGCTCTCAGTTTGCCAGGCAGAGAGGAGTGCGCCCCATGTTCAAAGTCGGTGAGGCTGCAAGACCCTGAGCTACAGCCCATGCCCCTAACTTACAGGGCGCCTCATCCAAAGGCAGATCTTTACGCATCCATAATGGCCTGTCTCTGGAAGTTTCCAAACCATACCTAGAGAAGAGGGGCAGCACAGAAACCCAGCAGGAATACCAGGTGGTCTGGGATAGTTTGAAGTGACCCTAGGCAAAATCTCATCCATCAGGGACATATCTAAAGGCAACCTGTTATGGTCTAGGATTGAGATGCTAGGAAGCTTCAGGCTGGGAACAAAAGCAAACAAACAAACAAAAAAACCGACAGAAGGAAAGAGCACAGAGAAATGTGGGAGTGAGGGGTTGGCTTGAATCTTAGAAGAGTCCATGAAAAGGGCACAGCCTGGAGGTCAGCCTGGGTGATTCCCACACTGTAGGGAATGTGTGAATTTCCAGGGAAACATATCCCAGCGGGCACAGGGACAGATAGGGACAATTTCCTGAGCACCTAGAAAGTGCCAGTCCTGATGCTACGTGAGGACCTCTCACATGTGATTATCGCTCATGTCACAGCGTCCTTACAGGGCAGGTGGCGCTTTGCTTTTGTTTGTTTTTCCTTTTCCATCTTCTTCATTTTACAGGAGAGGAAACCGGAGACCAGAGAGGTGAAGAAACTGTTCATGCTTACACAGCTACTCAGGGACGGCTCTGCTGTGGTGGAAGGGCTGCCAGGTCACTCTCCTCAGCACCCCTCCTGCTCAGCCCTGTGTCCTGGTGACTCCCTGGTTTCCTGCTCAGCTTGATGGGGCTCTTCGTATCGGAGGCCCCAAGACACAAGGAAAGAGGAAGAGAGTTGCTGGACAACTTTCCAGTGGGTCCCATCAGAACATAGGGAAATAGAATCTTCCAGCACTTAGTGAATTACAAACTTCCAGGGAGTCCTGTTTGGGTCACAGCCCTTTCCCTCCAGATATAAGTTGTTGGTATGAAACTGAACTAAAAAATGGCTTCTCCAGTTGCTCCCAGTTGAGCTCTTGGACCCAATAAGGGAGGAGACAGCTTCCTCCTTTGACTTTTTGTTGTGGCTTTTATTGTCTTGGGCCAAGAGGAGGGAGGAATTCTGGGCATGGAGCTCTGTGACTGGGAAGAGGGAACTGGAGTGGTGACGCTACTTGGCAAACGTTTGCTGTGAGCTCTGTGTAGTTTACCTCATTTCATCCCCAGAGCAATCTCACGAGCAAGGAAGGACCAGGACTGGAAAGGTGGTGACATGACTTCACATTTGTGGCTCACCACTTGCCACTTTGCTAAGTGTCTGTGCCTCCAAATTTTCTCATGTGCAAAATGGGGCTAGTGACGCTTACATCTGGTGTGCTTCTAGGGAGTTGGTGCAGGTCCCCTTTGGAATCTCACACATTCATTAAGATAATAAAGACAGGGCTTCCCTGATGGCACAGTGGTTGAGAGTCCACCTGCTGATGCAGGGAACATGGGTTCGTGCCCCGGTCCGGGAATATCCCACATGCCGCAGAGCGTCTGAGCCCGTGAGCCATGGCCGCTGAGCCTGTGCATCCGGAGCCTGTGCTCCGCAACGGGAGAGGCCGCAGTGGTGAGAGGCCCGCGTACCGCAAAAAAAAAAAAGATAATAAAGACAAAGGACTGTAGAAAAAAAATTTAAATATCATGTGAAGTAAACACACACATAGACATAAATGTGCCATGTCACTGCTAGATATAATTGGTCCAACTCCAGATGGGAATGGTCATGGCAAGGCCCTGCAAACATGGGTAACTATTTATCTATTTCTCCCCTTTATAAGTTTCTTCAGGTGGATGGCTCAAGACAACAAATTTAGCATATTTTATACTCTCTCACTTTTGATAGCCCATTACAATTATGTGAAAGGAATAATAAAAGAAATTAGCTTCCTTGCAAACTATTCTATATAGAATGGATAAACAACAAGGCCCTACTGTGTAGCACAGGGAACTATATGCAATATCCTGTAATAAACTATAATGTAAAAAGAATATGAAAAAGAATATATATATATATAGGTATAACTGAATCACTTTGATACACAGCAGAAACTAACACAACATTGTAAACCAACTATACTCCAAAAAAAAAAAAAGAAATTAGCTTCCAAAGTGAAGAAGCTTTAAGGGGGTCCTTCAGCATGTATGAGATTTCAAGAATCCCAGGAAGTTGGATGGGGTGTGAAGCATGTTGAGGGGAGGAAATAGGGAGACGGAAGCTCCAGTCCAGAGAAGCTCAGGGGGAGGCTGGCGGGGGGGTGGCCATGGTGGGGTGGGTAGGATGGAGAGGGTGTGTCTAGGTCTTCCAGAGACACAGAGGTTTAGGCTCAGAGTCAGCAGGCTGGAGGGTGGGAGTTAGAAGTGGGGTGGAGACACGGAGATTTGTGGAAAGTCTATTTGGGGTAGGAGCAGCTCCTCCCCCTCCTGATCTCAATCACCCCACAGAACTTTGGCCCAGGGACAAAAAACATGTGGCTGTATTTAGGAATATTAAGAAACCGTGTAGGGCTTCCCTGGTGGTGCAGTGGTTGAGAGTCCGCCTGCCGATGCAGGGGACACAGGATCGTGCCCCGGTCTGGGAAGATCCCACATGCCGCAGAGCGACTAGGCCCATGCCATGGCCGCTGGGCCTGCAGGTCCGGAACCTGTGCTCCGCAATGGGAGAGGCCACAGCAGTGAGAGGCCCGCGTACCGAAAAAAAAAAAAAAAAACGTGTAAGTGAACCAAGGCTGCTAGTGTGGGAAGGAGTTTTTTTTCAGTAAAACCCTCCTCTCTCTGGGATTTTGGGGACCCATAGCCTGTCAGGAAGCTCCTTTTCCACACACCCTAAAACAGAGACCACATAATTCAGAATCACAGATCTCACAGCCAGATTTTTCCTCCCCAAAGAAAAGCTGATCAGGAAGCAGATAGATTCAGCAATAGAAGAGGAAGTTCTTAACAACCCTTTGGAATAATCAGCCTGGTCTTTCATTTTTAAATGTTGATAGACAACTGTATATGACAACCAAGTCACATATAAGAGCCATAACATGGAAGAAAAAGGCCAAGTTGAAAAAAAGAAAAAAACTAAGCTCAGCTAAAGAAACAGAAATAAATAAGAAAATAATTTAAAACAAAGGAACAAGGCAGAATCTTAATATGTTCAGAGATTTGGGAAAATATAAAAACCATAAGATAAGAGTAGTGTGCTATGAAAAGGAAAAACAAATAATAAGCAAGAATTCTCAAAAATTAACAGTATAATGGCCAAAGTGAAAATTCAGTTAAAGAATTGAAAGTTAAAGCTAACGAAATTCTCCTAGACTCAGGGCAAAACAAGAGAGAAAAGATGAGCCATGACTTAGGAGGTCCAACTAGTGTGAATTTCTCAAAGACAGAACAGGGAAGATGGAAGGGAGAAAATTACACGTAAATTACATGAAGGAGATAAAGAAAGAGGAAATAGTCCAGAGCTTAAAAAGGAATATAGGCCTTCAGACTGGAAGGGCTGAATTTAAAAAATGCATATATCTCTATTTTATATAATTTCAGAGCAACAATGATGAAGAGAACATTTTTAAAAGCTTTCAGAGACCAGTGGGTGTGGGGTGAGCCATAGGGGCACCTTCTACAGAAGAGTAAAATCAGAAAGGCATCAGAACTCACATCAATAGGACAGGATGCTAAAACACAACAAAGCGGTGCTTTCAAAGTTCAGGGGGTGGAGATGCCCTTGAACCTTTACTCTTACTCCTGGCTGAAAGAGCAATTGACTACGAGAGAAGAATAAAGACATCTCTGGATACGTACAGACTCAAAACATTGAGTTCTTAAAAACAGAAGAAAGTTCTTGGAAGATAAAATTTGCCAGACAAAGGAGAACGCCATGACCGAGGAGCCCTAGGATACAGGCGATGGTGGGTGTGGCTGGAGGGCAGGGAGGTTCCAGGCTTTCCTTTCCTTCTGGGGGTTCATGAACTTCAGGAGGGGTAACGCAGTAGGAGAAAAGATGCCTGAATAGCTGGATACACCTTAAAATGTCATGAAAATGCATACATAGCTTCTCCACAAGGAAAAAAAAAATGTTGGCTGAAACCCCAGGGAAACAAACAAAAATCTGTACAAATAAGTCATGGTCCAAATATGAAGCCAACTAAAATATGGCATCATTTGGGGTCATTTATGGAAGATGAGAAAAGATCATTCATTTTGCCACAAGTCTGGGGACATTCTCTTTTGAAAAATGCTGGGACCAAGATGTTGGACCCCAAGCACAGGAGGCATAGATCATCCACACCATAGGGCTCTGCAGTGGAAATGATTCTGTGGCTACCACATGAAGGCATTGTTAATTGGTATTCTGGTTCAGAGTAAGCCTATAGGAAAAAAGTAACATAGAAAACAATTGGGGTCAGGGCACAGACTGCAGTTTTTGATAACATTTTGCAAGTGCATGTCAATTGGTGATGGAGGTAGAGGGGAAGGATGCTGGTATTTTTGATTGACACAGATGGCATGGGGGTGTGGATGGCATTTGATGACACAGGAGCACACCCTACACATTTCCTTAAAAGTTGCAAAGGCAATCAACCAAGAGAAAACCAAACATAATGATACAACTATTCGATTTTCGGAGAAAGAGGGGAAAGGAAATGGGGGTGGTGCCACAGTGCTAACCTACCATTGTTCTCAGGACCCTGGAGTGACAATGATGAAAGGCATGGGCTCACAGAGAATTTTGAGCATGGACTGGGTTAAGGGCCTCACTCCACCTGCCTCATGTGGGTGCCTTCTTTGGCTGAACCTAAATGTACACTCTGCTGATAAGCCCTCACAAGCAGTGCCCTTCCTCTGGGCATGAGTAAGGGGAGGATGGATCTGGGGTGGGCGTAAATAAATAGTAACTGGCATGAAAAGTCAATATGCGTTGTCTGAAGTTGGCGAGTGAAAAACTGAGATAATTAATGTTTTATCTAGGAAAATGAACTCACCCACTGCAGACCTCCTATTAGTGATGGTGAAAGAGCCTTTTGAGAGCAGGCCTGTGCGTGGGGGAGTATATGGTGGGAGAGGGCTGCTTTTCAAACAAAAGCCCTCTGTAGTAGTATTTGAATTATTATTATTATTTTAATTTTTGAAGAACACTTGGGAAAACATAAAATATCAAAAAAACTTCAGCTGGCTGAGAAAATGGGCTTGACTTAGCAAGATGAAATTTAGCAGCAATTAATCTGAGTCTCTGAACTTGTTTCAGTAAAATGCACAAGGAGGCATAACTTAGCTCAGTCTCCCAGCTTCTCCTCTGCATGATTTAAGGGGAGGGGTCACCGGGGGGGGGGTTCACTATTGGGGGGGGGATTGCCATGGGGGTGGGTCTCAATCTCTGTGATCTCCTTGAAGGACTGGTCCTGAGCCTCCCCACCCCCCAAGCAACTCCAGGTGAGGCTCTAAGTAGAAATGGTAACCCACCTTCTCCCAATGGACCATCCAGATGAATACCATTGTGCATTCCTGCTTTATTTGAGTCATCACCCAAAGTTCAAGCTTCCCAGTGTCTTCATCCCACCCAGCTCTTAATGTGACTCTGTTGCCCATTCCTTGTGATTCTCCAACGCCTTCCACCAGCGCTCCAAAACTCACAGTCCTACCAGCCAACTTCCCTGTATGCTGTAAATTTTTGTTAAATGTTATCTTTATTTTCTTGCTTCTTCAGGATCCAGCCTTTCTTTAAGGACATTTCTCCCTCTTTAGTCCTCTCAAGTCAAGATTTTTTTTTAATATTGTTTGCTTATATATCTACGTGTATGTCTATGCCTATATCTGTATCTATATCATCTACATCTATATCTCTATAGATCACATCTATACTTGGGAAGATGACTTTCCAAAGTGCCCATTTCCATTGTCACTAGCAGTGTATGGAGTTCTTGACACTCTACATCTTGAACACTTGGTATTTTGAATCTTTTAAATTTAGTTTTCCAGTTTGGTGTGTAAGACTATTTCATTGTGGTCTTCATTGACATCAGTCAATCAATCAATCAGATAAGATGATCAATAAAACTGAGCACCCTAAGAAGCTGGAAAGGGATCATGGGCAATTAGATGGGCTGCTGGAACTGGGCTTGCCATCTATTTCTGGCATGGACTTAGTGACATTGGATTAGATACTTCCTCTCTTTGATCTGTAGCTTTCTCATATGTAATGTGGGCATAACAACTCCTACCTGACATATCTGTAGTGAGAATTAAAAACAATACATACATATATAAAGTGGCAGGGAAATACTAAGTACTCAATAAATAAGGATGCTTTTTCTTATTATCTTTACTCATTGGGTGGTAAAAGCCACCAAAACATAAAAAATCAGGAAGAGCTCCAGGGGACTGTGAGAAGGCAGCAGGGGCCTTGAGAGTTAAGTTTTGAATGACCCCCTGTGATAGCTTGTACTATTATCCAACAAATATTTACTTTTCCCTTCCCCAGCGTGAACCCAGTGTACTGCCCTGCCCTATGGGTATTGGGCTGGCTGTGAGATTTGTTTTGGCCAATGGAATGTAAGTGGACATGACCTCAGCCACATCCCAGCAGAGGCTTGGAATGTGTGTGCATAGTTTGACTTGGCCTCTGGTCCTCCAGCCCTCCACCATGAATGAGCATGCCCCGGGCAGCTGCTGCTTCTTCAGTCTGAGCCGCGCTTCTGGAAGCCTCACTGGCTCTTCCTATGCAGTTCTGATGCCTTGATTCAGCTGTGTACGACAGTTGAGAATTGCTGGCTGTGATGGCAGTCTGAAATGTATCAGGATTTCATTGTCTATGGCAATAATAAAAAAAAAAAATAAACAGAATAGATTTTCCTTACAGATAGAAATTAATATGACAGTGGACAGATCATGTTCCTTGATAAGTATATTTATCCTCGAAGCTGTTAGTGCTTGTTTTCTCAGAAACACAAAACAATAGATAAAAACGATCTGTCTGTTTTGAGAAGAGAAAAAGCAGCTAAAGTCAATGGCACCGTTTTAGTTGTAGTTTTCTCTGTACTGGTGAAGCTTAAAGAGTAGAAATAAATTCCACAAAACTGGAATTTTAAAGGGTGGAAATAAGCAAGATGAGAATATAGAAATATTTGTAGAACAGTAAACTTTAGACATCATCTAGTGACACCTTCTCATATACATATAATAAGGAAAGGGTTAATAGTAGACCCTGCCATCCACCCATCTACTTGCCTATTCATCTATCCATCCATGGGTCCAACAATTCATGTATTCAACAGCCATTCACTGACTGTCCATTGTGTGCCAGACACTGATAGGTGTGGAGGATACAGAGAGGAATCAGATAAAGAGGGGCCTCGAAGAAAAACAGAGACAAACGGTGGAGAGAAACACTTGACCGGAAATTCCCACATGGTGCTCTAGATTCTGCCTAGATATCTGGGCAGGGCTCTTTCTTTGGGAGGCTGGAGCAGAGTGGACAGTGTTTCTACATGATGTCCAGACTCTTTGAGGTTAAGTCTTGTGGTTCTTCCCCAAGCCCCACAGCAGTTGGCACTGTGGAGCCCACAGAGATGGAAGGTGATTGAAGATACTTGGTGTGAATGTAGTGGAATCTTCTCCCATAGGTAACAAATTTTACGTGACTAGCACAGCCCTGTTGCTTTAGCCATCTGTTTCCATGTTATGACCCTTGACCCACCCGGGCAACACATTCTGATTTATACCTCGTCTCCTTCATTCAGTCATTCTTTTTTTAAAAAAATTTTGCCTCTTCTATGTAGCATGTGAGGCAAAACAAGCACTATATTCCTTTTTGTTTTTTTAAGCTTTAATTTCCTACTTGAACTATCATTCAGACTGGGATATATCTATTACCTCTACGTCATTTGGAGAATTATATGAGTTAATACACATAAAGCACTAAGAACAGAAACTTAGCTAATATATCTTTGTGTGCTTTTATGAAAATTTCTGAATGACAGTCTTAACCATGGGATTGCTGAATCAAAGAATAAATAAATCTGAAACACAGAGAGAGACCTGCCTATTAACAATTTTCATTCCCAAGTCCTTAGGATATGAAAGTCCCATTTTTGCCATCATAGATCAATGATGTATTAATTTGTAACTTAATGCAATGTATAAAAAATAGCATTTTATTGCTATTTTAATTTTGCATTTTCTTGACTAAAAACAAGCCTGCACATCTCCAGATATATTCTTGTATTTGTGGTCTCTTTGTGAATTGTCTTTTAGATCCTTTGTCCATTTTTCCTTGATGGTGATTCTCTCTATTCTTATTGATTTGTTAGAACTCTTTATATATTGTTAATAATGATTATATCTTGATCTGGGGATTACATGAGGGTATACGCATGTAAACACCCATAAGGATGTACTCTTAAGATTTGTGCACTTTACTGTATGTTAGCTATAATCCAGTTAAACACTTTAAAGATAGAAAATCAGACAATAGAAACAGACACACAGAAAATTCAAGTATTGGGCTTATTAGACATGAACTCTATAATTATACATTCAAGGAATCAGCTAAAGTGGAGATTTTTATCAGGAAACTACAAAGAAGATTATATGAACATTACAGAAATAAAAATACAACAACCTATATTAAAGAACCCAACAGATGAGTTTCACAGCAAACTGGACAAACAACAGAATTAGTAAGCTGGAAATCAGGTCAGTAGAAAATGAAGAGACTGAAGCATGGAGAGAAAAAAAGATGCAAAATACAGAAAAAGAATATGAGCCATGTGGAGCATGGTGAAAATATGGAGCACAGAATTATAATTGGAGTCCCAGAGAAAGAAGAGAATTAAATGGTAAAGAAGATATGCTTGAAAAGTCATGGCTGATAATTTTCCCCAAATGACAAAAGACATCAAGTCACAATTTCAAAAAGTGCTATAAAACTTAAGTAACATAAGTGCAGAAATAAACCTATGTTTAAATCTATCACAGAAAGACTGGTAAGAACAAAAGACAGAGAATCCTAAAGGCAGCTAGAGGAAAAGGACATGTTACCTTCAAAGAAGCAACAATTAGACTGAAAACTGACATTTTTTTTTCTTTTGGCAGTAGGATTAAACTGGATTTTCTTTTTGTCTGTGTACATTTTAAATATCAGCAGAAAATAATATAAAGCTACTATATAGGGGAAAATCCAGGTATAGAGGCTAGAACTATATTTCAGTGATATGGCTCTTCATGGAAATGATTTTCCAAATCATCTCAACTTTGCAAATTGTCTGTAGATTAATTTATATGCCACATAAGGAAAACCATTAAAAAGTCCACAAATAGCAAATGCTGGAGAGGGTGTGGAGAAAAGGGAACCCTCCTATACTGTTGGTGGGGATGTAAGTTGGTGCAGCCACTATGGAAACAGTATGGAGTTTCCTTAAAAAACTAAAAATAGAACTACCACATGACTCAGCAATCCCACTCCTGGGCAATATCCAAAGGAAACCACACATTGAAAAGATGCATGTACCCCTGTGTTCATAGCAGCATTATTCACAATAACCAAGACATGGAATCAATCTAAATGTCCATCAACAGATGAATGGATAAAGAAGAAGTGGTACCTATATACAATGGAATATTGCCCTGCCATAAAAATGAATGAAATAATGCCATTTGCAGTAACATGGATGGATTTAGAGGTTGTCATACTAAGTGAAGTATGGCAGAAAGAGAAAGACAAATACCCTATGATATCACTTATATGTGGAATCTAAAATATGACACAGGAGGACCTTCAAGATGGTAGAGAAGTAAGGTGTGGAAATCACTTTCCTCCACAAAAATACACCAAAAATACATCTACATGCGGAACAACTTCTACAGAACACCTACTGAACGCTGGCAGAAGACCTCAGACTTCCCAAAAGGCAAGAAAATCCCCACGTACCTGGGTAGGGCAAAAGAAAAAAGAATAAACAGAGACAAAAGGATAGGGATGGGACCTGTACCTCTGGGAGGGAGCTGTGAAGGAGGAAAAGTTTCCACATACTAGGAAGCCCCTTCACTAGCAGAGAAGGGGGGTGGGTTGGGGGGAAGCTTCAGAGCCACAGAGGAGAGCGCAGCAACAAGGGTGCAGAGGGCAAAGTGGAGAGATTCCTGCACAGAGGATCGGAGCTGCCAGGCACTCACCAGACTGAGAGGCTTGTCTGCTCACCTGCCGGGGTAGGTGGGGCTGGGAGCTGAGGCTTGGGCTTTGGAGGTCAGATCCCAGGGAGAGGACTGGGGTTGCCTATGTGAACACAGCCTGAAGGGGGCCAGTGCACCACATCTAGCTGGGACAGAGTCTGGGAAAAAGTCTCGACCTGCCTAAGAGGCAAGAGATCATTGTTTTGGGAGTGCATGAGGAGAGGGGATTCAGAGCACCACCTAAATGAGCTCCAGAGATGGGCGTGAGCTGCAGCTATCAGCCTGGACCCCAGAGATGGGCATGAATTGCTAAGGCTGCTGCTGCAGCCACCAAGAAACCTGTATGCAAGCACAGGTCACTATCCACACCCTGCGGGAGCCTGTGCAGCCCTCCACTGCCAAGGTCCCATGATCCAGGGACAAGTTCCCTGGGAGAACACACAGTGTGCCTCAGGCTGTTGCAATGTCACGCTGGCCTCTGCCACCGCATGCTTGTCCTGCATTCCAATTATAACTGCTGTACCCGCCCCCCCCACCATGAATGAGCCAGAGCCCACTAATAAGCTGATGATTTAACCCTGTACTGCCTGGGTAGGAACAGATGCTTGAGGGCGACCTACAAGCAGAGACGGGGCCAAAATCAAAGCTGAAACCCAGGAACTGTGCGAACAAAGAAGAGAAAGGGAAATTTCTCCGTGCAGCCTCAGAAGCAGCAGATTAAATCCCCACAATCAACTTGATGTACCCTGCGTCTGTGGAATACCTGAATATACAATGAATCATCCTAAAATTGACACAGTGGACTTTAGGAGCAACTGTAGACATGGGGTTTGCTGTCTGTGACTGATTTGTTTCTGATTTTTATGTTTAACTTAGTATAGTTTTTAGCACTTGTTATCATTTGTTGATTTGTTTACTGGTTTGGTTGCTCTCTTCTTTTTAAATTATTATTAGTATTTTCTTTTTTTTATTTTAATAACTTTTAAAATTGATTATTGTTCTTTTTTTTGCTTTCTGTTTTTCTCCCTCTACTTCTGAGCCATGTGGCTGACAGGTTGGACAGGCCTGGTGTCAGGCCTGAGTCTCTGAGGTGGGAGAGCTGAGTTAGGACACTGGACCACCAGAGACCTCCCAGCCCCATGTAA
Source organism: Monodon monoceros (assembly GCF_005190385.1). Lineage (NCBI taxonomy): Eukaryota > Metazoa > Chordata > Mammalia > Artiodactyla > Monodontidae > Monodon > Monodon monoceros. The sequence goes on along the minus strand of NW_021703772.1, from coordinate 107,013,906 downwards.
TATCAATTGCTGAGAGCTCTCCCAGAGATCTCTATCTCAACGCTAAGACCCAGCTTCACCCAACAGCCAGCAAGCTTCAGTGCTGGACACTGAATCAACTAGCAAGACAGGAACACAACCCCACCCATTAGCAAAGAAGCTACCTAAAATCATACTAAGTTCACAGACACCCCAAAACACACCTCCAGATGTGGCCTTTCCCACCAGAAAGACAATATCCAGCCCAACCCACCAGAATACAGGCACCAGTCCTCTCCACCAGGAAACCTACACAAGTCACTGAACCAACCTCACCCACTGGGGGCAGACACCAAAAACAATAGGAACTATGAACCTGCAGCCTGTGGAAAGGAGACCCCAAACACTGTAAGTTAAGCAAAATGAGAAGACAAAGAAACACACAGCAGATGAAGGAGCAAGGTACAAACCCACCAGACCAAACAAATGAAGAGGAAATAGGCAGTGTACCTGAAAAAGAATTCAGAATAATGATAGTAAAGATGATCCAAAATCTTGGAAATAGAAGGGAGAAAACACAAGAAACGTTTAACAAGGACCTAGAAAAACTAAAGAGCAAACAAACAAAGATGAATGACACAATAAATGAAATTTAAAATTCTCTAGAAGGAATCAATAGCAGAATAACTGAGGCAGAAGAATGGATAAGTGACCTGGAAAATAAAATAGTGGAAATAACTACCACAGAGCAGAATAAAGAAAAAAGAATCAAAAGAATTGAGGACAGTCTCAGAGACGTGTGGGACAACATTAAATGCACCAACATTCAAATTATGTGGGTCCCAGAAGAAGAAGAGAAAAAGAAAGGGTCTGAGAAAATATTTGAAGAGATGATAGGTGAAATTTCCCTAACAAAGGAAAGGAAATAGTCAATCAATTCCAGGAAGCACAGAGAGTCCCACACAGGATAAATCCAGGAGAAATATGCCAAGACACATATTAATCAAACTATCAAAAATTAAATACAAAAAAATATTAAAAGCAGTGAGGGAAAAACAAGAAATAACATACAAGGGGATCCACATAAGGTTAACAGCTGATCTTTCAGCAGAAACTCTGCAAGCCAGAAGGGAGTGGCAGGACATATTTAAAGTGATAAAAGGGAAAAAATCTACAATCAAGATTACTCTACCCAGGAGGATCTCATTCAGATTCGACAGAGAAATTAAAACTTTTACAGATAAGCAAAAGCTATGAGATTTCAGCACCACCAAACGAGCTCTACAACAAATGCTAAAGTAACTTCTCTAGGCAGGAGACACAACAGAAGGAAAAGGCTTACAATAACACACCCAAAACAATGAAGAAAATGGTAATAGGAACATACATATCTTTAACTACCTTAAATGTAAATGGATTATGTGCTCCAACCAAAAGACATAGACTGGCTGAATGGATACAAAAACAAGACCCGTACACATGCTATCTACAAGAGACCTACTTCAGACATAGGGACACATACAGACTGAAAGTGAGGGGATGGAAAAATATATTCCATGCAAATGAAAATCAAAAGAAAGCTGGAGTAGCAGTTCTCATAACAGAAAAAATAGACTTTAAAATAAAGTCTATTACAAGAGACAAAGAAGGACACTGCATAATGATCAAGTGATCAATCCAAGAAGAAGATATAACAATTGTCAAAATTTATGCTCCCAACATAGGAGTACCTCAATGCATAAGGCAATTGTTAACAGCCAAAAAAGGGGAAATTGACAGTAACACAATCATACTAGGGGATTTTAACACCCCACTTTCCCCAATGGACAGACCATCCAAAATGAAAATAAATAAGGAAACACAAGCTTTAAATGATACATTAAAAGAGATGGTTATTGATATTTATAAGACATTCCATACAAAAACAGCAGATTACACTTTCTTCTCAAGTGCTCATGGAACCTTCTCACAGATAGATCATATCTTGGGTCACAAATCAAGCCTTGGTAAATTTAAGAAAATTGAAATTGTATCAAGTATGTTTTCCAACCACAATACTATGAGACTAGATATCAATTACAGAAAGAAAATCTGTAAAAAATACAAACACATGGAGGCTAAACAATACACTACCAAATAACCAAGAGATCACTGAAGAATTCAAAGAGGAAATCAAAAAAAATACCTAGAAACGAATGACAATGAAAACACAATGACCCAAAACCTATGGGATGCAGCAAAAGCACTTCTAAGAGGAAGTTTATAGCAATACAGTTCTACCTCGAGAAACAAGAAACATCTCAAATAAACAACGTAACCTTACATCTAAAGCAATTAGAGAAAGAAGAGAAAAAAACCCCTAAAGTTAGCAGAAGGAAAGAAATCATAAAAATCAGATCAGAAATAAATGAAAAAGAAATGAAGGAAGCAATAGCAAAAATCAATAAAACTAAAAGCTGGCTCTTTGAGAACATAAACAAAATTGATAAACTCATCAGACTCATCAAGAAAAAAAGGGAGAAGACTCAAATCAATAGAATTAGAAATGAAAAAGGAGAAGTAAGAACTGACACAGCAGAAATACACAGGATCATGAGAGAGTACTACAAACAACTATATGCCAAATATTGGACAACCTGGAAGAAATGGACAAATTCTTAGAAAAGCACAACCTTCCAAGACTGAATCAGGAAGAAACAGAAAATATAAACAGGCACTGTGATTAAAAAATCTTCCAACAAACAAAAGCCCAGGACCAGATGGCTTCACGGGTGAATTCTATCAAACATTCAGAGAAGAGGTAACACCTATCCTTCTCAAACTCTTCCAAAACATAGCAGAGAGAGGAACACTTCCAACTTACTCTATGAGACCACAATCACCCTTATACCAAAACCTGATAAAGATGCCACAAAAAAGAAAACTACAGGCCAATATCACTGATGAACATAGATGCAAAAATCCTCAACAAAATACTAGCAAACAGAATCCAACAGCACATTAAAAGGGTCATACACCATGATCAAGTGGGATTTATCCCAAAAATGAAAGGATTCTTCAATAAACACAAATCAATAAATGTGATAAACCTTATTAACAACTTGGAGGAAAAAAGCCATATGATCATCTCAACAGATGCAGAAAAAGCTTTTGACAAAATTCAACACCCATTTATGATGAAAACCCTCCAGAAAGTAGGCATAGAGGGAACTTACCTCAACATAATAAAGGTCATATATGACAAACCCAAAGCCAACATTGTTCTCAATGGTGAAAAACTGAAACCATTTCCTCTAAGATCAGGAACAAGAGACGGTTTCACACTCTCACTGCTATTATTCCACATAGTTTTGGAAGTTTTAGCCATAGAAATCAGCAATCAGAGAAGAAAAAGAAATAAAAGGAATCCAAATTGGAAAAGAAGAAGTAAAACTGTCACTGTTTGCAGGTGACATGATACTATACATAGAGAATCCTAAAGATGCTACCAGAAAACTGCTAGAGCTAATCAATGAATTTGGTAAAGTTGCAGGATACAAAATTAATGCACAGAAATCTCTTGCATTTCTATACACTAATGATGAAAAATCTGAAAGAGAAATTAAGGACACATTCCCATTTACCACTGCAAGAAAAAGAATAAAATACCTAGGAATAAACCTACTTAAGGAGACAAAATACCTGTATGCAGAAAACTATAAGACACTGATGAAAGAAATTAAATATGATACAAACAGCTGGAGATATATACCATGTTCTTGGATTGGAAAAATCAATACTGGGAAAATGACTCTACTACCCAAAGCAATCTACAGATCCAATGCAATCCCTATCAAACTACCACTTGCATTTTTCACAGAACTAGAACAAAAAAACCACAATTTGTATGGAATCATAAAAGACCCCGAATACACAAAGCAATCTTGAGGAAGAAAAATGGAGCTGGAGCAATCAGGCTCCCTGACTTCAGACTATACTACAAAGCTACAGTAATCAAGACAGTGTTGTACTGGCACAGAAACAGAAATATAGATCAATGGAACAGTATAGAAAGCCCAGAGATAAACCCACGCACATATGGTCACCTTATTTTTGTTAAAGGAGGCAAGGATATACAGTGGAGAAATGACAGCCTCTTCATTGAGAGGTGCTGGGAAAACTGGACAGCTACACATAAAAGAAAGAAGTTAGAACACTCCCTAACACCATACACAAATTAAACTGAAATTGGATTAAAGATCTAAATGTAAGTCCAGACACTATAAAACTCTTAGAGGAAAACATAGGCAGAACACACTATGACATAAATCACAGGAAGATCCTGTTTGACCCACCTCCTAGAGAAATGGAAATAAAAACAAAAATAAACAAATAGGACCTAATGAAGCTTAAAAGCTTTTTCACAGCAAAGGAAACCATAAACAAGATGAAAATAAAAACTGTCAGAATGGGAGAAAATATTTGCAAATGAAGCAACTGACAAAGGATTAATCTCCAAAATATATAACCAGCTCATGCCACTCAATATCAAAAAAACAAACAACCCAGTCCAAAAACGGGCAGAAGACCTAAATAGACATTTCTCCAAAGAAGATATACAGATCTCCAGCAAACACATGAAAGAATGACCAACATCACTAATCCTTATAGAAATGCAAGTCAGAACTACAATGAGGTATCACCTCACACCAGTCAGAATGGTCATCATCAAATATCTAGAATCAATAAATGCTGGAGAGGGTGTGGAGAAAAGGGAACCCTCTTGCACTGTTGGTGGGAATGTAAATTGATACAGCCACTATGGATAACAGTATGAAGGTTCCTTAAAAATCTAAAAATAGACCTACCATATGACCCAGCAATCTCACTGCTGGGCATATACCCCCAGAAAACCATAATTCAAAATGATACGTGCACCCCAATGTTCATTGCAGCACTATTTACAATAGCCAGGACATGGAAGTAACCTAAGTGTCCATCAGCAGATGAATGGATAAAGAGGATGTGGCACATACGTACAATGGAATATTACTCAGCCATAGAAAAGAAATGAAGCTGAACTATTGGTAGTGAGATGGATGGACCTAGAGTCTGTCATACAGAGTGAAGTAAGTCAGAAAGAGAAAAACAAATATCGTATGCTAACACATATACATGGAATCTGAAAAAAAAAAAGTTCTGATGAACCTAGGAGCAGGACAGGGGCAGGACAGTAATAAAGATGCAGAAGTAGAGAATGGACTTGAGGACACAGAGCGGGAGAAGGATAAGCTGGGACGAAGTGAGAGTGTGGCATGGACATATATACACTACCAAATGTAAAATAGATAGATAGTAGGAAGCAGTGCATAACACAGAGAGATCTGCTTGGTGCTTTGTGACCACCTAGAGGGGTAGGATAGGGTGGGTGGGAGGGAGACGCAAGAGGGAGAGGATATGGAGATATAGATATATACGTATAGCTGATTTACTTTGTTATACAGCAGAAACTAATACAACACTGTAAAGCAATTATACTCTAATAAAAATGTTAAAATAAAAATATGACACAAATGAACATATGTCCGTAATAGAAACAGACGCACATAGAGAACAGACTTATGGTTGCCAGGGGGGAGGGTGGTGGTGGAGGCTTGAATTGGGAGTTTAGGATTAGCAGATGCAAACTACTTTCTATATAATGGATAAACAACAAGGTCCTACTGTGTAGCACAGGGAACTATATTTAATCTCCAGGAATTAAAGCAGAATGGAAAAGAATATGAAAAAGAATATTTATATATATGTATAACTGAATCACTTTGCTGTACAGCAGAAATTAACACAGCATTATAAATCAACTATACTTCAATAATAAAATTAATTTTTAAAAAAGTTCCAAATGGCCTCCAAGACATTAAATTGAATAGGGGCATTCAAAACTTCAAAAAAAAATTAAAAAAAAAGAAAATCAGGCCTCCTTTTTGTTTTAAAAAGCATATATATCTAATCAGCCATGCTAGTTTTGATTCAGAGGAACTGATGGCTGATCCTCTTCCAGGAAGAGTGAAGACACCTGTAAGTCTGACAGCAGCTCAAGGGAACACAAGGAGAATAAGTGCTGAGCTTCAAAGGCAACTATTTTGAAGGGAAAAAATAACTTATTTGGACATATATGTTATAACGTGAGACAACTTATTTTAAAAAAACTAATAGACTTTGTTTTTTAGAGCAGTTATACATTTACAGAAAAATTAAGCTGATAGTACAGAGAGTTCTATAAACACTTCCCCCTACACACAGTTTCCCCTATTATTCACCTCTTGCATTAGTGTGGTACATTTATTATAATCAAACGAATATTGATACATTTTTATTAACTAAAGTCCATAGTTTAAGTAAGGGTTCACAATTTGTGTTGTACAGTTCTATGGGTTTTGACAAATGAATAACGTTACTTATCAATCATTACATTATCACACAGAAAAGTTTCACTGCCCTAAAAATCCCCTGTTCTCAACCCATTCATCATCCATGAACCCCTGACAGCTACTCATCTTTTTTGTCTCAGTAGTTTTGCCTTTTACAGAATGTCATGTGCTTGGAATCACACAGCGGGTAGCTTTTCCAGATTGGCTTATTTCTCTTAGCAATATGCATTTAAGCTTCCATTATGTCTTTTCATGGCTTGAGAGATCATATCTTCTTGTTGCTGAATAATATTTTATTGTGTAGATGTGCCAGAATATCCATTCACCTATTGAAGAATATCTTAGTTACTTACATTTGTGTGGTTATAAGTTTTTCAGCTCAAATGGCAAGTACCTAGCAGAGCTAGATGATATGGTTAGACTGTATTTAGTTCTGTAAGAAACTGCTAAACTGTCTTCCATACTGCCTGTATGATTTTGCATCCCCAGAAACAGAGGATGAGAATGCCTTTGCTCCACTTTTTTTTTTTTACGCGCAGGCTCAGCGGCCATGGCTCACGGGCCCAGGCGCTCCGCGGCATGTGGGATCTTCCCAGACCGGGGCACGAACCCGTGTCCCCTGCATCGGCAGGCAGACTCTCAACCACTGCGCCACCAGGGAAGCCCTGCTCCACTTTTTTAACAAGCACTTTTTCTGGTGCTTGTCAATTTTTTTTTTTAAATTTTAGTAATCTTGAAAGGTGTGTAGTAATATTCCACTGTTGTTTTAATTTACAATTCACTAATGACACACGATGTCGAGCATCTTTTCATATGCATATTTGCTACCTCTATATTTTCATTGATGAGATGTCATCAGCTTGTTTGCTCAGTTTTTAACTGAGCTGTTTCTTTTATTATTGCTGAGTTTTAAGAGTTCTTTGTATTTTGGATACAAGTCCTTTATCAAACATGTTTTGCAAAGATTTTTCTCCCAGTCTGTGGCTTATCTTTTTGTTCCTAGTGTCTTTCACGGAGCATAAGTTTTTAATTTTAATAAAGTCCAACTTAGCAATTTTTTCTTTCATGAGTCATGACTTTGCTGTTGTATCTAAAAACTCATTCCAAAACAAGGAAACTGAATTTCTCCTATGTTATCTTCTAGAAGTTTTATGGTTTTTTGTTTTAAATACCTGATATGTTTTAAATAGGTCTATGATCCATTTTGAGGGTTTTTTTTTTTTTTTGCATATGGATGTCCAATGGTTCCAGCACCACTTGTTGAATAGACTATCTTTTCTCCACTGAATTGTCTTTGCTCTTTTGACAAAGATCAATGACTATATTTGCGTGGTTCTATTTCTCTGCTCTTTATTCTGTTCCATTGATCAATCTGTCTATTTTTCACCAATGCACACCGTTTTGCTTACTGTATCGCTATTGTAAGTCCTGAAGTTGGGCAGTGTCAGTTCTTCAGTTTGTTCTTTTCCTTCAGTATTGTGTTGGCTATTCTGAGTCTTTTGTCTCTCCTTATAAATTTTAGAATCATTTGGTCAATATCTACAAAATAACTTGCTGGGATTTTTATTGGGACCGCATTGAATTTATAGATCAAGTTGGGAAGAATTAGCATTCTAACAATATCAAGTCTTCTTATCCATGGACATAAAATATCTTTCCGTTTATGTAGATTTTCTTTGATTTCTTTCATCAGAGTTTTGTAGTTTTCCTCATAAAGATTGTGTACAGTTTTTTACACGTATACCTAAATATGTTACTTTCAGAGGCTAATATAAATGGTGTTGTGTTTTTAATTTCAAATTCCAACTATTCAATACCGATATATAGGAAAGAAATTGACTTTTGTATATTGACCATGTATCTGCAAACTTACTATCTTCCCTTAGTTTTGGGAGTTTTTGGTTGATTTGGGGGATTTTCTACATAAGAAAGATGGAAAAAGTTTGGAACCTCTGAGATGGCCAATTAATCCTGAAACTTATCCTATCAATGGACTTCCTGTTTTATAAGCTAATAAGTTTCTTTACTCAACAAGCTATTTTATTGGGTTTTCCCATTACTTAGCAGCAATAGCATAATCACTGATACTAGTCAAAGAGAGTAGTTTTCATTCTATGTGACCATTTTATTTAGTAAAAGCACTTTTTCTTTCAGATATTTGGAGGGGAGACTTCCTTTATCCTGAGAAACCACTTTGAGCTGTCTTTGAAGAGAAGGCAAGGGCAGGGATTTCAACTGGCCACTTGAGCTTTGAGTCCTGACACCTTGACCCTTATTTGGGCCTTTCCTCATTTCTGCCTTCTCCATCCTGCAAAATTCTCCTCCTTTCTCAGATCCTCAGTCAGGTTCTTCGCCTCGTAAAGTTTTTCCTTATGACTGCAGGGGCCAACAAACTGTTCTTATGAAGTCACTGGCAGAATTATTGTTACAGTAGACAAGATAACCTCGATGAATAAACTTGGACATCATTTTCTTATGATTTCGCACATATTTTTCTGTTTTCAGGGCTGGATACACTCCAAATGCTCTTAGCTGCAATTAACATAATACACAACTAAGTCATACAGAGGTTTCCTGTTTATTTAAGAAGGCTGGGGGCAGTCAAGTGACAGTAAACCTCTCAATAATGTTATGAAAGAGCCAAGCCCTTTCTTTTCTTTTTGCTCCACCATCCTTTGCATATTTGCTTTTTGTTTTTTATTTATTTTTTAAATTAACTTTTATTGGAGTATAGTTGATTTACTATGTTGTATTAGTTTCTGCTGTACAGCAAAAATGAAGCCAGTTATCCATATACCTATATCCACTCTTTTTTAGATTCTTTTCCCATATAGGCCATTACAGAGTATTGAGTAGAGTTCTCTGTGCTATACAGTAGCTTCTTATTAGTTATCTATTTTATATATAGTAGTATGTATATGTCAATCCCAATCTCTCAGTTTATGCCTCCCCACCCTTGCTTTTTGTTTTCATGCTTGTTGCCTCATGACAAGCTGACAATGGCTGCTCTGGTTAACCTCTGTACTTCCTTTATTAGAAGTCTAGAAGAAAGGTGGTTCTGGGTTGGGTGATGTCATCACAAACGCAAGTTATGCTCTACTATCTGCTCTGCCCTTTCAGCATGTTGGCCTTTGACCTTAAGCTTGTCCCCTTATGGTTGAAAGATGGCTACAGCAGCTCCAAGTTTCTCAGGTCACATACCAGAAATGTTCAAAAGCCAGAGAAAAGAATGCTCCTCCCAGATATCTCTTTTGGAATATGAAACATTTTCCTAGAAGCCCTATATAAGACATTTCTTGGTATATCTTTGTCTAGAAATTCTTGACTAATCAGAGGAATGGATTTGTATGGACTGGATAAGAGGAATGAATTTGTATGGACTGGATCAGATTAATAAAATATCACTCCTTTCTGCTGGAAAGAGACCTCACTTTCCTTGAAGTATATGGTCACCTGTTAGTAAAAGTAATAAGGAGAGGAATAGGCAAAAAAAAAAAAAATCCACCATAGAAACCTTTCCTTATCCAAGGAAATATTGAGCAAGGAGGGGCAATGAAGTTGCACAGGCCTGATTTTGTAAAGATTTTAAAAATGAAAATATTCAAACAAATATTGAAATACAGTAAATACCTGCATATTCACCTTATAGAAATCAATCTATCTTTAACATTTTATTATACTTGTATTAGGATTTTCTACATAAGCATGTTGTCTATAAATAGGGCAGTTTTACTATTTTCTTTCCAACTAAATGGCTCATTTCTTTTTATTGCCTTATAGTACTGGCTAGGATCTTCAGTAAAGTGTTAAATGATATAATGAGAACTGACATCTTTGCTTTCTTCCTGATGTTAGGCAGAAAGCACTGAGTCTTTTGCAGTTGAGTATGATGTTAGCTGTTGGTTTTTAGAAGTTCTTAAAGTTAGAAGTTCTCCTTTCGTTAGTCATAGTCTTTTTAGTTTTCCTCAGCAATGAAAGTTGAGTTTGGTCAATTTTTTTCTGCACCTATTGAAATAAGCATATGGATCTTCCCCCTTTATTCCACTACTCTTATGTTCATGGTAATTTGGGTCTCAGGTGTCTCCAGATTCCTGCTCACAGGAAGGCAAACCAATACAGGAAAGGGTGCTTGCAATGAAGTGGCAGCCACCCACTTCTGTTGGTGAGCCCCTGATCATATGCTCACACTCAGCTACAGGGAAGCCTGGGAAAAGTGGTCCCTTGCTAGATAGCCATATTCCCAGCTGTAACTCAATTAGTACACAAGAAGGGAGAGCAGAATCTGGTAGATATGAGGCAAGAAGCCATCTAGCTTCTGTTTAAACCTCTCTAGTGATGGGAAACTTACTAATGAAGAAAGCAACCAACTTCCTCCCAACAAAATTCTGAAAATGAAATTTGCCCTTTGGGTAAGTCCAAATCTGTCTGCTTATAGCCCTCCCTCCCCCCAATTCTTCTACATGTAGCACCACAGATAGAAGAAGGCTTATGTTATTTACACCGAATAGGCTCTATATCATTTCATTTTAAAACAAGTGAAGATACATGCACCCCAATGTTTATAGCAGCACTATTTACAATGGCAAGACATGGAAGCAAGCTAAATGTCCAGCGACAGATGAATGGATAAAGAAGATGTAGTATATATACACAATGGAATACTACTCAGCCATAAAAACAAATGAAACAATGCCATTTGCAGCAACATGGATGAACCTAGACGTTATCATACTAAGTGAAGTAAGCCAGAAAGAGAAAGACAGATACCATATGATATGGCTTACATGTGGAATCTAAAGAAAAGATACAAATGAACTTATTTACAAAACAGAAATAGACCCACAGACACAGAAAACAAACTTATGGTTACCCAAGGGAAAAGGGGAGAGGGATAAATTAAGAGTTTGGGATTAACATATATACACTACTATATATGAAATAGATAGCCAACAAGGACCTACTTTATAGCACAGGAAACCATACTCAGTATTTTGTAATAACTATAAGGGAAAAGAATCTGAAACAGAATATATATATGTATCACTGTGTTATATACCTGAAACTAACACAACATGGTAAATCAACTATAGTTCAATAAAAAAGAGAAGACAAAATAGCATAAAACAAGTGATGATGTGAGGCCTCCACTCACAAGGCCTCAGGAGCCTTCTGTTGCCTGTCTAAATTAGCCCAAACTCTTCGGCCTTGTGGGTGTGGTCTCCATATCAGAAAGAGAAGAATCCACAGAGCAAGACACCCTGTGACACTGTGTTATCATCCCAAGAGCAGGTGTAGCAGTGAACTTGACTACTGACCAGGGTCTAGGTCCTGGGGTTTACACCTGTCTTGGGAAATTCTGCCTTCTTCAATCACATCAGCTTTGTCCTCTGGCTGATTTCCACTGGATCCTATGATGGATGCAGCAGTTCCAGGACAAATATACAGGATACCCTCCACTCAGCAATATCCCTTTGCCATTTTGCTATGTTTCCTGAAATGCCAGCCTTCAGCTTTCATTCCTTTGGGTTAAGGCGTGGCTTCTTAACATGCAAATCAAAATTTAGATTGGACTAATACATTTTCGTATTGATTAATAGCTGGAGAAATTAGACAAGCACAGTAATATTAAGTAATTTTCAGTAATTATAACCTCAGTATGATTCATTTTCTTTAAATGAGGAAAGTATAGTTTAGAGAAGTTAAGTGGCTTGACTAATGCCACTTGGCAATTTGATAGCAGAGCTGCGTAATCAGTGCTTCTTAACTTTAAATGCTGTGTGTGTACGTGCATATTCGTTCATTTGTATTTTCCTTTAGGTGTGTGTTTAATTTCACAGCTTGAAAAAGTGTTAAAATCAGGCCATGCAAAAACATATTTTTGTTGGATGCAGGGAATGCCCTGTGGCTAAACAGTGACCTCCTAAAGTTTGCTTCTGAAGCTCTGAGGTCAGATAGACCTCAAGTTTAATCCTGCTTCCTTTATTTACTGATCTTTGAAAAGTGATTTAGTCTCTCTCAGCCTGTTTCCCCATCTGGAAAACACGGATACTTTGTAAGCCAGGTTTCCTCAATCTCGACATTACTGACATTTTGGACTGGATCGTTCTTTGTTGTGGAGGTGGCGGTGGAGGCCGTCCTGTGTATGATGTTTAGCAGCATCTCTGGTCTCTATCTATTAAATACTGGTAGCACACAACCCCACAATTTGTCACCCCAATTTGTGACAACCAAATATTGCCAGGCATTGCCAGCTGTCCCCTGGGGTGTAAAATCTTCTCAGTTGAGAAAGACCACAGCAAGCATCAACTAACACATGTTCCAAGTCCTCATGCAGTGCCTGGTTCAGGGCAACTGTTCAATGGTGTCAGCACTGCTACCTTCCTGACCCCCATGCCCTTCACCTTCAGGACCAATTCCATCTACCATCACTCCTTCATGACAAGGAGAGCCTCTGTACTCTTGTCTGTGGAAAGAGAGATTTGCTGGGTTTGGAACAGACAATGAATCAGCTTCCTGATTTTGCTTCTTAGTCACCCAAATGGGTTTAAATTGGAAAGCAAAACTGATGGTATCATTCTCAAAGCTGCCTGAAACACTGCCTTTTCCTTCACATTTTCATTGGACTTGTTCTCAAATTGTAGGCTCAGCTAAAAAGTAACATTTATTATGGCTTATAGCTGTGGTTTTATTTGTGGGGGAAGGCACTGAAATTTTTTTAACTCAGAAGCAAATGTATGTTTAAATTGTGGGTTTTGGGTGCAACCAGCAGATTTGGGATATATTGCAGAGCAAATCAGACCAGTAAAGGGCCACTGGTTGCTGCCTGTGGAACAAAAAGGGCCCAGAGAAAATGGGCAGAAGACCTAAATAGACATTTCTCCATAGAAGACTTACAGATGGACAACAAACACATGAAAAGATGCTCAACATCTCTAATTATTAGAGAAAAGCAAATGAAAACTACAATGACGTGTCACCTCACACTGGTCAGAATGGCTATGATCAAAAAACCCACAAGCAATAAATGCTAGAGAGGGTGTGGAGAAAAAGGAACCCTCCTACACTGTTGGTGGGAATGTAAATTGATACAGCTGCTATGAAGAACAGTATTGGAGAGTCCTTAAAAAAACTAAAAATAAGATTACCATGTGACCCAGCAATCCCACTCCTGGGCATATACCTGGAGAAAACCATAACTCAAAACGATACATACACCTCAATGTTCATTGCAGTGCTATTTACAATAGCCAGGACATGGAAGCCAGCTAAATGTCCATCAACAGAAGAATGGATAAAGAAGATGTGGTACACATATACAATGGAATATTACTCAGCCATAAAAAAGAATGAAACTGTGCAATTTGCAAAGACATGGATAGACCTAGAGACTGTCACACAGAGTGAAGTCAGAAAGAGAAAAACGAATATCGTGTAATACCCGCTTATATGTGGAATCTAGAAAAATGATATAGATGAACTTATTTGCAAAGTAGAAATAGAGACACAGACATAGAGAACAGACTTATGAATACCAAGGTGGGAAGGGGGGTGGGACGAATTGGGAGAATGGGATTGACATATATACACTACTATGTATAAAATAAATAACTAATGAGAACCTACTGTATAGCACAGGAACTCTACTCAGTGCTCTGTGGTGACCTAAATGGGAAGGAAATCCAAAAATGAGGGGATATATGTACACGTACAGCTGATTCACCTTGCTGTACAGCAGAAACTGATACATTGTAAAACAACTATACTCCAATAAAAATTCATTTAAAAAAAAGAAGAAAGAGCCCAGTGTGGAAGGATTTCAGAGCCTCTGCTAGCAATGCAATTCCTGAGAAGTGAGAAAAATGAAAGATAAAACTTCATGTGCAGGCATTGGTTTTGGTTTTTAATGGTGGAGTGGGAGAAAGGCCCATCCTCATGAGTGACTGAATGGATGCACCCCCCCAGAAGTGAGTGGTGCAGGTGGTCAGAGATATCGTGGTTCAGTGGGGCTCTCAGGGCTTGGGACAACCAGGCCAGCCTGCCTGGAAAATGGGTCCAGGGCCTGGGCAGGCATCTGGCTCTGGTCATCAAAGCAGAGGCATAGCTCCAAGCTCATCCAGCACATTCCACCCAGGCAAAGGCAGATCCAGGGTGTGATTTAGAAACCATGGTTGTGAGGTTAAAACTAGAAGCCATTTGGGAGGAAAAGCCCCACACAGCAGGTGCTTGGTTCCAATGTGGACAGCTGTGTTTTTCTTAAGCTTTCCTGGAGACTCTGATGGGTGCTCTCTTTAGCTGCATGTGAATCTCAGAAGCATCATCAACTTGGGAGGTCTGTGTAGTGAACACATACTGGGCGCTGGATTCAGCCAGCAGAAACCTTTGGTGTCAACTACACCATCATGCTTCAAATATGTAATTCTAGCTTTTTTTTAAAGGTTAACATTTAAAAATTTTATTTTTTTTAAAGTATAGATGATTTACAATGTGTCAGTTTCAGGTGTACAACACAGTGATTTATATATATATTCTTCTTCAGATTCTTTTCTCTTATAGGTTATTACAACATAGTGAGTATAGTTCCCTGTTCTATATACAGTAGGGCCTTGTTGATTATCTATTTTATATATAATCGTATGTATGTGTTAATCCCAGCCTCCTAATTTATCCCATCCCCCCTTTCCCCTTTGGTAACCATAAGTTTGTTTTCTATTTCTGTTGTTCTATTTCTGTTTTGTAATTCCAGCCTTAAAATGCCTAGGAGGTAGATATTTTTGTACTCATATTACAGATAAGAAAACTGAGTCTCACAAAGGTCAATGGTCATAAACTATAAATAGTAGATTCAAACTCAGTTCTGTTTGACTCCAAAATCTATGCTTTTTTCCCTCCACCCTGCAAAGACTGCGATCAGGCTGTCTGTTCTGGTGAGTAAGACCAGATATAACTAAATTTCAGGGAGGGAGTGGTCTGTTCCACATGGGTAACAGAAGTAGGACATAGATACACCCACACCCCCAGTGCCTCTCCATTCTGATCCTGCTCAGAATCCCCTCTGAGGACCCCCAAAGCCCCAGCTTACACTTTAAGCATCAGCCGTAATAAATTCCTGCAACTCCCAAACCTCAGAGCTGGCTGGCTGCACACAAATTACCTGGCGAGCCTGTTAAAATGGAGATTCTAGGACCCTACCCTGGAGTGTTTGCCCCAGTGTGGGCATGGGGACAGGGCACCTCTGGACAACCGTATCTAGGAAAAGCTCTCGGATAGCTCTGACGTGCCACCAGGTCCCACTTGCTACCTTTCGCCTCTGTCCGGGACTCCTTCCAACACTCCCAGCTGATCCCTTCTCATGCTCAGGACAGCTCACCCCTCCAGCTGACTCACCATATTGATCTCAGTGTCCTCACCCTGTGATTTCTCAGGCCACCACCTCAAATTTCAGTTTCCATCTCAGCAGGTGATGAACTGGACCTTGAAATCATCTGTCACCGTGTCAATCTCTGCTACTTTCTAGGACAGCAGCTCTTCATGGGGGTGATTCTGCCCCTCATGGGACATTTGACAATTTCTGGAGACATTTGGTTGTCACATCTGGGAGAGGTGTGCTACTGGCATCCAGTGGGTGGAGGCCAGGGATGCTGCAGAACTTCCCACAATGCACAGGACAGCCCTTCAACAGAGAACGATCTGGACCCAAATGCCAATGGTGCTTAGGTGGAGAAGCTCTGTGATCAAATCTCTCTTCTCTGTTGACTAGCTGTGCATCCCAAGAAAATTTCTTACATTCTTCTCTATGGCTGGCTTCTTCTTCTGTGACACGGATTCTTAGAGAGCCCCGACTTCATGGCAGTGGGAAGGAAATGAGTTAATACAAGCAGAGTGCTTAGAACAATGCCTGGCAAGCAGGGGGTCAGTGACAGTTTGCTGGACCCACAGTGCAGGCCTCAGGTGGAGTTTAAGGCCTTCAAGTCCCTCTGATCATACTCCATGCAGCATCCACTCTGCTGGACTCCAGTCCTGCTGCCTGGCTCTGTACCACCCACCAAGGATCCTCTTTCCTCTGCCCCACAAATTTGCATTTCAAACCCACCTGGCCAGTTGAACTTGGCCTTCTGTGGGTTTAACCTTGACCCACTGGTTAGGTCCCCTCCAGAGGGCCTGTCCGATGGGGGCGAAGCAGGAAGGTGCTCCATCCCTTCAGAGCCTCAGCGGGTTATTTAGGTGATCTGGGCACCTCCTCCCCACCCCAGGCCTGCTTGGAGGCAGTGTTCCTGAAACCCCCTGCGTGCCGTGGGTACCCTCCAAGCTCTTCAATTATGCCCTGAGGCCTTCCTGCTCAGTCCCTTTGCTATACCTGTAACCGAGCAGGACCCTAGGAGGTCTTCCCAGAATACACCCCTTCCATGCCCTCCACTTGCTTTTTCTCTGTAGAAAAACTTTAGTCAAAGAACACATTTAATCAGAGAAGTGAGAAAATGCAGAAAGAAAGGAAAACAGTCAAGCAAGACAAAATAATAATACTTTAGCCATTAAACAAAGTCAAGGACCTTTAGTTCTTCCTCGAGGACTATGGATAATATTCTGAGCCATGTCCTCTGAGATGTTTTGCAGATACTGAAATCCCCACCAGGTGAGAGAAGTTAACTGCATGCTGCCCCCAAGCACGTAGACCCCAGACCGGTTGGAACCAGAAGGTTAATGATGCTGACTCCCGATGACCTCATCACCAACCAATCAGAAGAATGTTCACGAACTGATCAGGCCCCCCTGCTCCTTGAACCATTATTATAAGACTTTCCTGTTCCCTCCAAGGTGGGACACACAGTCTTGAGGGCACTAGCCTGCAGTGGCCCCATTTGCCTGGAAAAGCAATAAAGCTATTTCTTTCTACTTCACCCAAACCTCTGTCTCCAAGATTTAATCCAGTAACGGTGAACAGAGACCAAATTTCGGCAACATACCCTGGAGATACAAGGCAAAAGAAGACATACCTGATGTTTGCCCAGAGGAAACTCACAGACAAGACGAACACATTGGTCAAACAGGAGGCCTCCCCAGCTAGTCAAACATCTAGGATCTGGTCCTGCAATTCTGGGGCCGAAGGTTTGGCTGGGCAGGAGGTTGCCATCTCATGGTCACTGCTACAGTAGTTGGCATAGCACCAGCCTTCCCCACAAATACCTCACTCACCACAACCCCGGTGATGGTTACTGTTGCCCTCCTGAGTTTTCCCGCTGGGAAGCTGAGGCTCGGGGAGGTCAAGTCCCTTGCCCAAGGAAGTGGAACCCAGCAGAGCCTGGCTCTTTGTACATGTGACATTAATCAGTGCCCTCCTCCCCCCCCCCGCCCCACTGCCATACCCTTTCTGGCTCCTGTGCTTGTGCATTTCCCCAAGGAGGAAATGATCCTGGTTCTTCCCAGATCCTGCCTGTCCTTCTCTGTGCCTGGTGATAACCTGGAGGCCATCCATGTGTGTATAAGCAAGACATCTGCCCCCATCCGGCTGGCCTCAACCACGCCAGCCTGCTCGCTTTGCTTGGAAGGAGGTCTGGTCCTCATCACCAGATTGATTCCCTCCACCCACCGATGCTGTTGACTGACTGGTTTATACACTGCTCCCCACCTTGCAAATCATTGCCTGGTATTGTCCTCAGTGCTGTCAAAACTGCTTATCCGACTAGGAAGGCTGGAGGAGCCAGGCCATAAAATTAAATGAAATTACCGCAGAAGCTAGGGTGTTCGTGACAATGAGGTGGAATTATAACTGGGAGGATGGCAAGGGAGGTTTATGATGCCCCCCCATGCCTGCCTGCAAAGTCATTATTCAAAAGGCTCTTGTTTGCCCTGATGTCCAGGCTTCACATCGTCCTTGACAACTTAGGAAGGCTTGCTGGCCTCCATGCTCAGGTTAACAGAATTGGAACATTGGAACGGTCTCTGGTTCAGCTGGTTCAACCCTCTCATTTGTTGGGTGGGGAAATTGAGACTCAGAGAGGTATTGGGGTCTCAGAATACTTTAGTGATGGAACCAGTATTCAAACTCAGATCCTTTGGCTCATAGCCTGGTGCCCCCTTTCCTATAATTTTGGAATACCTTTTGATATAAAAAATTGTATCCATACATCACTGTGAATTTGTATTTAAACACAAAGTTAGGTGTCCAGACACATGGACACCAGCCAACACCTCCAGGCTTTTCTCATTTCTCCTGTGGAAAGGCACTGGTTAACAAGTGGGCAGTTTTCAGGCAAAGTCACAGTTGGTTTGGAAAATGGTTAGGCCATTCCATTGCAGGAAATAAAAAGGAAACCAAAACCCCAAACGGAAAACCTAATCACTCTCCTAATTTTGAGGGCACACTTGCCTTTGGGACCTGGGATGGATGTTCTCATTCCCTTGCCCACCTCTCCTCTGCCTTCAAGAAGCCCCTTTCATGTTCATCGGTTCCCCACCCCCTCCAGGGACTCTACTAGTCATTCTTTGAACCTGCCTTCCAGGGTTTTGTGGTGTCAAGAGGGAGACAGACAAGTGTGATATGAGCTGTGACAGAAGGAGGCACAAGGCAGGGTCACCTCCTCCCTTTCCTTCTATGACTGTACTTCAGAGACAGGCTCAGCACCATTGAAACAACTAGAGAATTACTAAATTATTCATTTGAGCACCTTGCAGATGCCTTTCTGTGACCTTCTGACCCAGTTTTTCAGGCAAAAAATAGTACCACAGACAGGTGGTGACCACATGAGTGAGGATAAACTACGTGCCCCAAATATAGCAGCTCCTTTGCCTCAAAGGCTCACATAACATAGGTGCCCTGGTCTCACAGGACTTGTCTTTACAAGGGGCTTTTTCAGATTTTAGAAAACCTCTAAACTCACCAGGTTTTCATTGCTGCAGTTATGACTATGAATAACTTTAAAAAAATACTTTTAGGAGAGAAAGGGAATCATAGCTTTTCTCTTAAGAATGGTTGTGTTTTGGAGGAGGAATAATTCTTTTTAGAATTACATTATGTGAATGGCAGTCCCTATTCTGCCTCCTACTATCTGGGAAAGCTAGACATGCTTGAACCTCTCCAGGCTTCACACTCCACATATATGAATGAGGATATTTTCCACTCAGCCATGTATCACAGAGATTTTTCTCTATCAATACATTGGTGGTGGTGGGATGAATTGGGAGATTGGGATTGACATATATATATATATACACTAATATGTATAAAATAGATAACTAATAACAACCTGCTGTATAAAAAATAAATTTCAAAAAAATACATTATCTACCTTATTCATTTTAATGACTATGTACTATATTTTCAATGACTGATGCACCATAATTTACTTAACTATTCTCATATTGATAATTGTTTCTCATTTTTTCTTATCCAAAACAATTCTGTAATAAAGTAGCTTGTCTATAAATTTATGTAAAGTTTAGAGAGAATTTTTCTGGAATAGATTTGAAGTCATTGAATTGGGGGTTAAATGGCAGGCACATTTCATATTTTAATAGTTTCTACAAATTGTCCACCCCAAATGCTGTATCTAATTTACACTTCCTCTGCTTATTTAATTCCCTCACAGCGTTGCAAGTTATATATTACCAAGTCCATTTTAAAGATGAGGAACTGGGGTGAGAGAGGGTAATCTCTCTGGGTCCATCAGCCTTCATGACCCATGCAAAGAAGGGCTCACTCATGATGGAAAGAGAGAAAAGAGCAGAGATCCTTCAAAGAGCACATTAGGATTGGAAGAGTAACATCATGGGGTACATGGAGGGCCACAACCAGACAAGTCTTTTTCCTTTTATTAAATATTAGATACAAAATAATATTTGTGAAATATGTATAATAAATAAAAAAAATAATAAATCCCAGTAAATCCAAACACAGTATAAGAAAGAGAACATCACCAGGATCTTTGAAGCCCAGTGAGTACCCCTCCCTTATCCTATCTTTTCTTCCGCAGAGGTAACCCCTATACAGAATTCATGTTTATCATTGTCTTGCATTTCTTCACAGTTTTAACAACTCTGGCTGAATCTATCACAAGGCTGCTCTATAACACTTCAGAGAATATGCAAGTATATGAGCATGTCTGCAGGCCAGCACCGCTCTGACTCGCAGCCCCAAGAATATAGTGCTAGTGTTGAGAATTTTAAACTTTTATTTAATGGAATTGTACCATATGCACTCGTCTGCAACTTGCTTTAGGCTGCTCAACACACTCTTTTGAGAGTGAGTCATCGTACACTCCTGGCTGTAGTTCATTTATGTTCACTGCTGAACAGGATTGTGCGGGACCAATGGACCAGTCTCTATGCATTTGCCTACCTTCGGGCATTTGGCTTGTTTCTGAAGTTTTGCTATTACAGAATGCTGCTGTGAACATTTTGTAGATATTCCTTGGAGCACATGTGCACAACTGCTTCCATGCAATCCTACGAAAGGAATGTCTGTATCTTGGAAATGTACCACTTCAATTTTACTAGATAATGCCAGATTGTTACCCCACAGCAGTAGATGGATTTTTTGGAACATGTTTGCCAAAACTTGATTTTGTCAGACTTTAAAAAATTCTACCATTCTGACTGAGTGTAAAATAGCATCTCATCGTGGCTTTAATTTGAATTTTCCTGATTAATGATGGGTTGAGCATCTTTTCATGTTTTTAATAGCCATGGATGTTTTTTGGTGAAGTATTCCCTCAAGTCTTTGTACATTTCTCTTTTGAATCAACTTTTTTTCTATTGATTTATAGTAGTTCCTTAAGTAGTTTGCATTCTAATTCTTTGTCAGTTATATATGTTGCAAATATGCTTTCCCAACTTGTGGTTTATGTTCATTTTTTACAATGAATTCTTATGGCAAAGAGAAGTTCCTAGTTTTACTATGTCTACATTGGTTTTTCCTTATGATTTGCCTTTTTTAATCTTAAGAAATTTGTTCGTATCTTGCAGTCATAAAGATATTCTTCCATATGATATTCTAAAATGTTTACAGTTTCATGTTACATATTTAAATCTTTAAAGCATCTGAAATTAATTTTTATGTATTGCATGAAGTAATACTCCAATTTCTTTCTGTTTTTTCTCCTCAGTTGTGTAATTAACTGTCGCAGGACAGATTATTGCAAAGTTCATGCTTTCTCCTTTATACAGCTTATTTCTCTTGTTTAGAAGCCTGTGTGTGGACTCCCTGTTCTGCCTTGTCAGTTCACTAATGCCATACTGTCTTAGTTATTATGGCTTAAAAATTATTTATTTATTTATTTTAATTGAAGTAAAGTTGATTTACAATGTTATATTATTTCAGGTGTACAACACAATTTGATATTTTTATAGATTACACTCCATTTAAATTTATAAAATATTGGCTCTATTGCCTGTGCTGTACAATATATTCTTGTATCTTATTCATTTTATACACAGTAGTTTGTACCTCTTACTCCCCTGCCCCTCTCTTGTCCCTCCCCCGCTTCCCTCTCCCCACTGGTAACCACGAGTATGAGTCTGTTTCTGTTTCATTACGCTTGTTTGTTTCATTTTTTAGATTCCACATATAGTTAATAACATACAGTATTTGTCTTTCTTTGCTGAGAAGGACTCCCTACCTGGTTTCTTCTTCAGGAGTATCTTGGCTATCTTTGCTCCTTAAGGCTTCCGTATATATTTTAGAAGTTGTTGTCAAGTACCCCATAATAGCTTTGAGGATATGGGTTAGATTTGCACTGAAGTGTGTATCATTCTTAAAATAACTGATATCTTTAAGTTGTTTAGTCTTCTGATCCATAAATATGATATATTTCTACATTTATTTGGATCTTTATATATTTTAGTATAGTTTTAGAATTTTCTTTACAAAAAGCTTAAAATCTCGTGCTACATTTATTCCTAGGTACTTTATAATTTCAAGACATTTAAATAGTATCTTTAATTATAATTTTAAAATGTTTGCTGCTGTTTTATATAAATAATTTTAAAATCAGACTACTTTGCTAAATATATTTTTAAATTCTAATAATTCATATGTCTACTTTAACAATCACATTATTTATTTATTTCCTCCTTCTCTCCCTTCTTTCCTTCTTTCTTTCTTGTTTTTATACTTTTTATTCTATGTTTTTTCTTATTATATGGTAAATCACTGGTAAATGTTGACTAGAAATGGTCATAACAGGCATCCTTCCTTTTCCTATTCATAAAGGAAATGCTGAAAGCATTTTTTAATTTATTATGATGCCTGTTTTAAGGTGTTTGTAGATTTTTTTTACCAGTTTAAGAAAGTCCGCCTTTACTTTTAACTTGCTAAGAATTTTTTAAACATGAATGGAATTTTCTTTTCATCAAGCAAAAATTCTTTGATTGTTCTCTTTTAAACTGTTAATGTAGAACTTATTTAAAATGATTTCTAATACTCAATTACCTACATCTCTATTGGAAGAATGCATTATCTTTTCCATATATTTTGGATTCAGTTGGCTAACATTTATTTGATTTTTTTTTGCATTTAAGTTCATGAGATGGCCCTATAATTTTGTTTTTTCATAAAATGAGTTGTAGAGTATTTCCACTGTTTTATCCTCTATACTGTTTGTTTAAGATTGGAATTATTGTCTCTTAAGAGTTAGAACTAATAGGGAAAACCACCTGAGACATATGTAATATTTTCTTTGTAGAAAGATTTCTAAATGTTTATTTAATTCTTTTAATATTAGTGGGATTATTTACATTTTCTGTTTCTTCTGGTGTTGATTTTTATGTTATATTTTAAAGTAATTTGTCCATTTGATGTAAGTTTTCAAATTTATTGGTATAAAGTTATTCATGAAATATTTTTACTTTGTGCAGCATCTGAAATTACATCCATTTATTGTTTCTAATACTGATTATTTCTTTTCATTAGTCTTACAAAGGATTTTTCAGTTTTTATTGGACTACCTTCTGCTCTATATTTCCTTCCTTTCATTTTTGTTGTGACCTCTCAAGTTACATTTTATGCTCATTAAATTTAATCCTTTCAGTTTTCTAACATAAATTGTTAGGCTATGCATTTTCCTCTAAATGCTGCTTTAAGTAAGTTCCATAATTTTGTTAAACTGTAGTTTCATTATTGCTCAACACTATGTATTTTAACATAATTATGACTTACTTGATTCTTAAATTATTTAAACTGTGATATCACCTCACACCAGTCAAAATGGCCATCATCAAAAATTCTACAAACAATAAATGCTGGAGAGGATGTAGAGAAAAGGGAACCCCCCTACACTGTTGGTGTGAATGTAAATTGGTACAGCCACTATGGAGAATAGTATGGAGGTTCCTTAAAAAACTAAAAATAGAACTACCATATGATCCAGCAATGACACTCCTGGGCATATATTTGAGAAAATCATCATTCAAAAGGGTACATACACCCCAATGTTTGTTACAATGCTGTTTACAATAACCAAGACATGGAAGCAACCTAAATGTCCATTCACAGAGGAATGGATAATGAAGATGTGGCACATATATACAATAGAATATTACTCAGTCATTAAAAAGAATGAAATGATGCCACTTTCAGCAACATGGATGGAACTGGAGATCATGATACTAAATGAAGTAAGACAGAGAGAGAAAGAGAAATATCATATGATATCGTACATAAGTGGAATCTAAAAAGAAATGGTACAAATGAACTTACAAAACAGAAACAGACTCACAGAATTAGAGAACAAAGTTATGGTTACCAGGGAGAAGGGTGGGGGGAAGGGATAGTTAGGGAGTTTGGGACTGACATGTACACACTGCTATATTTAAAATGGATAACCAACAAGGACCTGCTGTATAGCTCAGGGAACTCTGTTCAATATTATGTAACAACATAAATGTGAAAAAAACTTAAATAAGAATAGATACATGTATATGTATAACTGAATCACTTTGCTGTACACCTGAAACTATCACAACATTGTTAATCAACTATACTCCAATATAAAATAAAAAGTTAAAAAAAACACTAAAAAAAAAAAGAAAGAATGAAATAATGCCATTTGCAGTAACATGGATTGACCTGGAGATTATCATACTAAGTAAAATAAGTCAGACAAAGACAAATATCATATGATATAGCTTATATGTGGAATCTAAAAAAAATGATAAAAATGAACTTATTTACAAAACAGAAACAGACTCATAGACTTAGAGAAAAAACTAATGATTACCAGGGGGGGAAATGTAGGGGGCAGGGATAGATTGAGAGTTTGGGATTGACATGTACACACTGCTATATTTAAAATAGATAACCAACAAAGACCTACTGTATAGCACAGGGAACTCTGCTCAGTATTCTATGATAACCTAAATGGAAAATAATTTTTAAAAGAATAGATATTAATACACATATATGTATAACTGAATCACTTTGCTGTATACCTGAAACTAACACATTGTTAATCAACTATATAACTGATTCACTTTGTTATAAAGCAGAAACTAACATACCATCATAAAGCAACTATATTCCAATAAAGATGTTAAAAAAATAAAATAAAATAAACTATACTCCAATATAAAATAAAAATTACAAAAAAAGAACCCATTCTTTGAGTATCTTTCTTTAGCTTATAAGACACTTAAAACATTTTAATTTGTTTTCTTGATAAATTCTTAAGTGTATACCTGGTGATAAACTCAAAGATTATCATTATTATTTTTAAACATCTTTATTGGAGTATAATTGCTTTACAATGGTGTGTTAGTTTCTGCTGTATAACAAAGTGAATCAGCTATGCATATACATATATCCCCATATCTCCTCCCTCTTGCGTCTCCCTCCCACCCTCCCTATCCCACCCCTCTAGTTGATCACAAAGCACCGAGCTGATCTCCCTGTGCTATGCAGCTACTTCCCACTAACTATTTATTTTACATTTGGTAGTGTATATATGTCCATGCCTCTCTCTCACTTTGTCCCAGCTTACCCTTCCCCTTCCCCTTGTCCTCAAGTCCATTCTTTACATCTGTGTCTTTATTCCTGTCCTGCCCCTAGGTTCTTCAGAGCCATGTATATATTTGGTATTTGTTTTTCTCTTTCTGACTTCCTTCACTCTGTATGGGATTTTTGTTTTATAAAAATAAACTATGTTAAAAATGATTTTTGTTTATATTTCTGTTATTCATTCTAATGAATTACATTCTGTTATTCATTTATTTATAATTTATAAGAATATAAGAATATATGAGAAATTCATATTTCTAAGAATATTAAGAATTTTTATATTTTGTTTATAATATCTAACCAATTGCATGAGTTTTTTCAAGTTTGAATTATGACCCTATTGATAAACTTTTTAAAGTGCTACATATGTGCCTAAGAAATATTTGTATTTTCTACTGGTTGTGTTAATGTGCTAGCTATGTGTGTTTAATTGTTTGCTAGTTGCATTGCTCAAATTTTATATGTGAATAGTGATGGGTTTTCCTGATATATCTATCATTAGCTGTGAAAATTGTGTTAAAATCTCTCACTATGATGTTGTTATTGTTGTTGATGATGATTTTTTCCTTTTAGTCCTTTTAATTTCTGCTCATTATGTTGTTATGTGCAACAACTTTAAAATTATTATATCTTCCTTGAGAACTATACCTTTAATTGTTTAACAGTAATTCTCTGTTAATGCTTTATGCTTTAAGGTCTATTTTTTCTGTTATTAATATAGTTATTTACTTGTGTTGGTTAGTATTGATACTTGTCTGGTAATTTCCTGTATTTGTTTACTATTATTCTAATACTATGACTTAGAAATGTTAAATGTTTCTTACAAATAGCATAAGGCTAGCTTTTGTTTATTTGCCTTGTCTGACAATCTTTGTCTTTCAATTCTTGAATTTAGTTCTTTTACTTTTTTTTTTTTTTTTTGTGGTATGTGGGCCTCTCACTGTTGTGGCCTCTCCCGTTGTGGAGCACAGGCTCCAGACACGCAGGCTCAGCAGCCATGGCTCATGGGCCTAGCCACTCTGCAATATGTGGGATCTTCCTGGACCGGGACATGAACCCGTGTCCCCTGCATTGGCAGGCGGCCTCTCAACCACTGCACCACCAGGGAAGCCCCAGTTCTTTTACATTTATTCTAATTATTATTCTAATTCCATTTATTTCTATCATCTTTTGTGTATTTATACTTTTTGTGTATTATACATTTCTTATGCTTTTCTTCTTCTCCTTTTCCCTCTTCTTTTTGATTGTTTGAGCATATTTTCTCATTGCACCTTTTCATCTCCACTATTTTGGAACTGATTAATTCTATTTTTGTTCAGTTTATGGTTAATTTAGAAAATTTAAGATGCTTAGCCTTCTCCTGAAAAATATAAGAACTGCATAATAAATTAACTGTGATCTCACTCTTTCCTTCTGATATACTATTGTGGGTGTTTTAGATCTATTTTATTTTCCTCCAAGTGTTGATAAACAATATTATTTTTGTCTTATATAGTCAATATGTGAACAAATCTACCTCCATATTTACCATTTTCTTTGCTCTTCATTTATTCTTGCATCTCAGACATTCTGTGTGATTGCTTTTACTTTGCCTATAAGATAAACGGTACAATATCATAAGTGAAGGTCTTTTGGGTACAGTGCTCAGTTTTTGTTTGTATGTTTTCCTTTGTTCTTTTTTAACTTCATCTCCTTCAGAAAGATATTTTCACTAGGTCAACCATTATTTTCTCTAGTACATTTAAGATATTATTCCACTGTCTCCTGAGTTTCATTTGTCATTCCTTTATTGATTATCTGTCTTTGTGAAGATTTTTAAGACAGTCTCTCTTTCCCCTTGGTATTGTGTGGTTTTACAATGACTTTTTAGGTGTGGATTTTATTTTTAATTTTCATCCTTCTTGAGATATACTTGCTTTTATAAATAGTAATGTTTTATTAGTTTCAAAGTTTTTCATTCATTATTTCTTCAAATATCTTATATCCCCATGTCTGACTTCACTCTTTCTGTGCTTCCAATTAGACTTGTATTGGGTTGGCCAAAAAGTTCATTCAGGATTTTCCATAAGACGTTACAGAAAAACCTGAACGAACTTTTTGGCCAACCCAATATTATAATACTCCATGTCTTCTAAGCCTCCTTTGTTATTTCTTGACTTTGTGTTTCTATACTGCATTATAGGATATCTTTAGATCTAGCTTTTGTTTTATTAAGTATCTCTTCAGCTTTGGAAATTTTTCTGTGAAAATCATCCATTGGGCTCTTTATTTAAATTGCTATACAGTTTTGGCATCCTATTTTTGTCAAAATGGCTTGGATATTTTAATAGTCTTATCAATACCCTGTTTTTATTAAATTAAATCCATTAAAAATACATATTTTGTATTCTTGCTGGTAACTGTGATTAAGAAGTTGATGAGAATGGGTTGCCTCCAGTTATTACTGCTAATTCTCACTTAGGATGTCTGTTTTCCTTGTGTGTGATGTGTATTTCATTTATTTATTTTTTGCATTTGTGAAATCAGAATCCTTGGAAATTCATCTGTGGGGATTCTGTGAAGCTTGTGTTGAATATTGGCTTCTATTGGTTATCTGGGGTTGATACTTTAAACTGAGTTTCAGCTTGAGATTTTTTCAGACCTCCCAGCTCGTGTGAATTTATGCTGCAATTTGAGTGAGAACAGCATTTTCTTAACAATTCCCAGGATAGATATTTACCCCTTTACTCAGTGCCATAATGCAGGACAGATGTGTTTCACTGTTTCCCCCCTAGTGGGTGTGGATGTGTGTAAGTGGAAGTGAGTTAGCATGTAGGTTTATTTCTTGTTCACTCTTACACTGAAGAATGATCGAGTTTCATAAGTTACATATGTGCCTAAGAAAGATTTGCTTTCTCTACTGATTGTGTTATTGTGCTAGCTTTGTGCAT
Organism: Monodon monoceros; assembly: GCF_005190385.1. Lineage (NCBI taxonomy): Eukaryota > Metazoa > Chordata > Mammalia > Artiodactyla > Monodontidae > Monodon > Monodon monoceros. The sequence goes on along the minus strand of NW_021703772.1, from coordinate 106,985,623 downwards.
TTAGTTGGGTTTGCTAACTGCACACTCAATGCATCTCTGGCTCCAGCTTCATGGAATTAGACCTACCTCTCACCTGGGCAGACCCTGAGCTTTGCATCTTGATCCCTGAGCCCTGTGGTGTCACAAATGAACACTGAATGTCCTCGAGGAGAAGGGTGTTTTCTATGTTTGACTTAACTCTATAGATTCCAGATTTACTTTGGCTTTTAATTTGAAGTACTCTTACTTCTGTGCCAGGTAGTCAACATATTAAAAAATAAACTTTCAATGCTTTGTCCAGCATTTTTAGTGTCTTTTTTCTCCCCATTTGGAGGGGTCATCAGTGCTCCTGTTCTGTCAGAGTATCTATTGTGCAAGACACTATGAAAATCATAATGAGTGAACCCAAAGAACATCTGATACCTGATCTCAGAGAGCTTATGGTCTAGCTAATAAGTAATGGGAAACATACCTGAAGCAGTTAGAGAACATGATAAGATGGGCTGAAATTAATTTCTGAGCCTGCGCAAGTGAATGTGATCACTATGAGGGTTTGGAGGAGAGGCGGGAATCTCCTCCAGAGATTAAGCTGGAGGAAATGAGCTTAAAGCATGTGGAGGATCTCTATAGACAGAATGGCAAGAAGAGGGAGAATATTCCTTGTATGGGCAAAGGCACTATGGAAGCCATTAGGGTGGAAAATTCATGATACAACATGGCTTTGGCAGTGGGTTGTTGAGCAGTAGTGCTGGATGTAAGCTGCTGATGGATATAAGCCTAAATAAAAGGCCAGAGTGGGATTGTGGATACAGTTGAAGTCCAGGCAGAAGAGTCTTGGGGTTGTCTTGCAGGCCACCAGGAGGGGTTCTGGAGTAGGAAAGCCACACGAAGGATGGATCAGAGCTGACAGCACACTCTGCTGGCCCATGGGTCAAATCTAGCCAGCAGGTGTCCTGCAAGCGTTGGACCATGTTCTGCTTGAAACATTGGATTGCTTGTCCAATCAACAGGCTTCACATTAAAAATCCAGGTGCTGTCTTTTGTAGAATAGTGGGAGCCAGGGCTTGCAGGCTTGTGGGCAGCACCTGGCTGGGTAGACCAGCACCTGCCCCTTTGAATGTGGCAGGTGTTCCTCCAGTCTCTCTGGTCCCTACCCTCCTGATTACTGGGCAAGTGTTAGCTTTTCATGACTCTTGTCCTTACCATCAATTTGGAACTGTAAATATTTCTTATGTGCGTATCCCTATGATGTAAAGATGAACGGCAGACTGAGAGGGCCAAGTGTTTCAGGAAAAGTGAGAGAGAAGATATTTCCTTACCCAAGTGAAGACTATTCCTATTCATTTAACACACACAAAGAATGTCTAGGTCTAAAGATTTCATCTTCAACAAGGTTCTGGGGAGAAATCAGTGTGACTTGTTACATGCACTCCTTTGCTTTGGCTCCTCCTGAGTGAGAAGGTGAGGGCCTGGAAAGGTGAGCAGAAGGGCTGTCAGTCCCTCAGCTGTGGCCTGTCAGCCCATGGAAGAGCAGTGTCTATCCTTGAGGACCAGACAGAAGGACTAGTGGCTGGTAAACACAAAAGATGATTCCCCAGCAGATGGGATGAAATTGTCCTGTGGGAATACCCACCTCACAGGGCCCTCACCTCTGGGTAAGCCAGCAGGCCAGAGAGGGTGAGGGTTGCCCAAGGCCCAGCTGTCCACTCCTGAGTCTCCCTCTACCTCACAGTACTGGACTTCTCAGGACAGCTGATTAGAAGAAAGGGCTGTCCACTTTTGGAGGTGGGGTACCTGGGGAAGGGGGATTCTGGGAATTGTTGTGTGGACGATTCCCTGAAAGGGTAAAAGAAGACACAGTTGCAGCTGGCTTGTCTCTTGAAGGTGCCCCCAGGCTAGATATGGGATTCTTATTAGGAACATGAGGTTCAGGTGAAGTTTTTCCTCCACTTTGCAAACTTCCTGTGAGATTACTTTGAAATTAACCATTCACAGAGGAGCTTCTCTTAATCCCAACAGGAATGGCAGCAATGACTGCTCTCTGCAAAAGGAAGGTGTTTCTAAAGGGGAGGAGAGGAAGGGGGCACCTGTTCCTTGAGTCCCACATGTTCCATTTAATCTATGAGCAGCCCTGGGGGTGGCTACTGCTGTCATCCCATTGGCCAGACAAGGGATCTTAGAACGGGGCAGGACTCGGCGTGCACAGCTCACCTAGATGGGACCTCTCTGACCCCTAATGCTTCCTCTCTCCCCTTCCCCACCCTGCCTGCCAAGGGATCTGCAGACCAAACTCAGGGTTTGAAAAATTGTTAGACATTTTGGCTTGCTATGATGAGGCACGACTGAGTCAGTTTTTTAAACTGTGGAAGAACTGCCTGAAACTACTGAAGAATTGCCCTTTTCTTTCATTTCCCAAATGCAATTTTTCTTGGAGCTATGTGGGCACACATTGAAATATGGATGTTTACCTTTTAGAACACTGGAGGAGATGAGAGAGGGAGAGTGAAAGGTATGACTGAAAATGAACTATATTTGATGGAGGACTCATCACTGTCACTGGCCTTTTTTATTTGGAGACTCTTCTGATTTATAAATGTGTTATTCAGCAGCCCAGGAAAAGCCTAATGATTGGGCCACTGCAAGCTTATGCGACACATTTCACAAAGAACAATTGTCTTTAACTGTGAATGCAAATGTCAAAGGAGTTCATACTTAGCTGTTTACAATAGCCACACTCTTTATTAGTGACAGTCTCAGGAAATCCAAAGAAGTGAGATCTCCATCTCCGTGTTTGTTTATTTATTTTGTGGAATGAGAGGTCAATCCCAAAGGAAAATTAATTCTTCCAGAGGCTCAGAAGACTAGGGCAACTAAAATGTCTCCTGTTTGTTTTCTAGTTTCTAATGTCACAGTCTTTCTCTAGTCCATATTCTCAGGTAGAACTGGAAAAACCAGTACCTCCACAATTACTGGGACTGGCTGGCTTTACCTTCCCCAGGGCCAAGAAAACACTCCCTGCCTTAGCTGGCAAGGAATGGGGTGGGGGGGGCGGGGGAGGAAGGGAGTTTGCATTTATTGCATTTAAGGGACTTCAAATCACTGCCCAGAGCTCTGTACAAAGTTCATCTCTTTCAATTTTTGCAATTTCGTTCAAAGTCTGAAGCTTTTGAAAGAATCTCCCTGTGGTTTAAATTTACATTTCCCTGATGACTAATGATATGTGCTTATTAGATATCAGAATATCTTCTTTTCTTTTTTTAAATTAATTTTTATTGTAGTATTGTTGCTTTACAATGTTACGTTAGTTTCTGCTGCACAGCAAAGTGAATCAGCTATACATATATCCCATCCTGTTTGGATTTCCTTCCCATTTAGGTCACCACAGAGCATTGAGTAAAGTTCCCTGTGCTATACAGCAGGTTCTCATTAGTTATCTATTTTATACAGAGTGGTGTGTATATGTCAAAGAATGTCTTATTTTTTTAAGCATCTGTTCAACTCAGATATGTTTGCTCATTTTTATTAGGTTGTTTCTCTTTCTATTATTGTTAAGGGCTTTCATATATTCTATATTCAAGCCCATTGTCAATTATTTGTTTTACAAATACTCCCTCCCAATTTGTGACCTGCCTTTTCATTTTCTTAACTATATCTTCTGAATAACAAAATTTTTAGTTTTAATGAAGTTCAATATATGGATTTTTTCTCTTGTGCATTGTTTTAGTGTCATCTCTAAAAAGCCCTTGTTTGCTCCAAGAAGGTATTCTCCTATGTTTTTTAGATGCTTTAGACTTTTAACATTTGTATTTAGGTCTATGATACTTCTTGAATAAATTTTTGTGTATAGTGTGAGGTAGGGGTCAAGATTAATCTTCTGTATATGAATATATAGTTGTTCCAGTACTCTGACACCTTTCTTGAAAATTCAATAATCATATGTGTGTGTGTGTGTATGTATGTATGTGTGTTCCAGGCTCTCTCCTATTCCATTGATAGTATTGGCTATCCTTGTATCAATACCACAACTGTCATATTATTGTATTTTTAAAAAAGTTTTGAATTCAAGAAGTGTGTATTCTCCTACTTTGTCCTTTTTTTTCAAGATTGTTTGTCTTATAAGTCTTTTAAGTTTTCATATAAGTTTTGGAATCAGCTTTTCCTTTTCTATAGAATAGCCTATAAGGATTTCAATTGGGATTGCACTGAATCTATTGGTTTGTGGAGAACTGACATCTTCACAATATTCAGTCTTCTAATCCACAGCCATGTTGTGCCTTTCATTTATTTAGGTCTTCTTTAACATTCCTCACCAATGCTGTGTCTTTTTCAGTGTAGAGCTCTTGTACTTCTTTTGGCAAATTTATTCATAAGTATTTTGTGTTTTTGATGCAAGTGTAAATGGCAGATTTTAAAATTTCATTTTCCATCATGTAACAGTGTAGAGCAGTCAGGGTTCAATCAAAGGAGCAGAATCACTATATGGAAAGTAATGTAGAAAGAGATGTTAATTAAAGTTATTAGATCTTATACAATTACAGTAGGTTGTTAAGCAGTCTGTTGAGCTCTGGGCACTGTGTTTGGTACAGGGTTTCAGGTATGTACAAGGTAGTTGGGAAAGGAAGATAGGCATGAATGGGAGAAACTGAGGACAAACCAGAACCTGTAATAACAAAATGGAACTCTGTCTCCCTCTCATCACTTCTGCTATGGACTGAATTTTGTCCTCCCCAAATTCATACATTGAAACCCTCACTCTCATTGTGACTATATTTGGAGAGAGGTCTTTTACAAGATAATTAAGATTAAATGAGGTCATAAATGTGAGGGTCCTAATTCAATATGATTGGTGGCCTTATAAAATCAGGAAGAGAGATGTCTTTCTCCGTGCTATGTAAGAACACAATGAGAAGGCAGCTGTCTACAAACCAGAGAGTCCTCACCAGGAAATGATCATGCTGGCACCCTGATCTTAAACATCTTAGCCTCTGGAACTGTGAGAAATAAATTTCTGTTGGTGAAGCCACCCAGTCTATGGTATTTTGTTACGGCATCCCCAGCAGACTAGGACAACCTCCAATCTTTATGATGCAAGTGACTTGCAAGATAACTGATGTCCTTTACCATGCAACTGCTCACCCAATTGGCCCAGGATTTTTAGAAGCTTAATAAATATATTGGGAGAGAGCTGGAGGATTTGCCCACCCAGCTGCTGCTCTCTCCAATGAGTAGGCCAAAAAATAAAGAGCAACATGTGCAAGCTGTAACAACCTTGTCCTATGTTATAATTCTGCCTGTAAAAGTGATAACTCTTTCACTTCCATCTTCAGAATATCAGATAAAATCCTCTCACGGCCACTCTAATTACCTTAGCTAGTTTGACATAGTGTGAAGTCAACACACATTGTTTGCTGCTAGTAGGTAGAAATACAATTTAGATTTTTACGTTGACCCTTTACCCTAAAGCTTTTGTAAGTTGACTTACTTGAGTTTCTAGTTTATGTTGATTCTTTTGGAGTTTTACATGCACAACCATCCTGTCTGTTAATAAGGAAAGTTTCACTTCTTCTTTTCGATAAGTATGCCCTTTATTTGTTTATCTTACTATATTTCACTAGGTAGGACCCCCAGTACAATATTGGATAGAAGTGGTGGGAACAAATGCCCTTATTTGTTCCTGAACATATAGGAGCATTATTTGGTTTTTACCATCAAGTATAATGTTAGCTGTAGGCTTTGCATTGATGTTCTTTATCAGATTAAGAAAGTTCCCTTTCATTTCTATTGCTTGTAATGGTTATCATGAAAAATTGTTGAATTTTATTAAATAATTTTTCCATTTACTAAAATAATTATATTTTCTCATTTATTCTGTTAATGTAACAAATAGCATTGATTAATTTTAGAATGTTAAATTGACCTAACATTCCTAGGATAACCCCTAATTAATCATATTATGTTATTCTTCTTACATACTGTTGGATATTTTTTGCTATTATTTTATTAGAGATTTTTGTATTTTTGTGTATGAGTCTCATTGGTAATCACTTTTTATTACTGCTGGTGGTGGTGTAATATCTGTGTCAGGTGTGAGTTTATGCTGTTCTTATAGATTTGGGAAGTGTTCCTTTTTCCTCTGTTTTCTGAAAGTGTCAGTGTAAAATTGCTATTATTTCTTCCCTAAATGTTTGATCTAATTTTACCAATGAAACCACCTGGGTCTGGACATTTTCATTACGAATTTAATGTCTCAATACATATGTCTATTTACATTTTGATATATATGTTATATATCTGTACATTTGACCCTTGAACAACATGGGGATTAAAGGCATGCTGACCTCCTGCACAGCTGAAAATCTGCATAGAATATTTGACTCCCCAACTTGTAACTACTAATAGCCTACCATTGTCTGGAAGCCTTACAAATAACATAAACAGTCGATTAACATATTGTTAATCCACTGTTCTTACAATAAAGAATATGTATTCTTAAAATAAAGTAATCTAGAGGAAAGAAACTGTTGTTAGAAAAATCATAAGAAAGAGAAAATATCAATACATTTACAGTACTGTACAGTATTTACTGATACTGAATAGTTTACACCATCATTTTACCAGATGAATCATCTATCTGTCAGTACCTACATCAGTACTGTCTAATATGATACAAAACACTGTAGATGTTATACGTATTACTAACACTAGACATCAAAAATGAAAATTAATGTGAAAAAGAAATTCATATTTATTTACAGGTATAGTAATTCATGCCATGATAACAAAGAAGCAGCAAAATGATTTCTTCATGGTGGCCTAACCTATACACTAATGAATGAATCATTATAAAAATTTTATGGCATACAGTACTACAATCATATTCATCGTGTAGTATTGGAAATATTGTTCAATTTTTTTAAAAAAACACTTACCTGTGATGTTAGGCCGATTAACAGTTTCCCCAATTATGAGGGAGAGAGGCATAGAGTACGGTAATGGAATTCTTTGAAACAAAGTTATATAACAGTAAGAAAACTAACAATTTATTAACTTTATATTAAATATCACTCACCTTATGCCTATGTAAGGATAAGCTAGTATCTACATATATTTTATGCATTCTTTTCTTAATTTTTTGATATTTCTAGGCTATGCTATTTGTCTGCAAGTTTTTTCAAATTGTTGCAAACCTCCAAAGACTTTTCCAATAGATTTACTAAAAAGAATTCTCATATACGTGAATCTATGCCGTTCAAACCCATGTTGTTCAAGGGTCTACTGTATATAAATGTCATAAAAGTCATATCTGTCTACGTATGTTTATGTTATAGAAGTCCTAAATATGTCTATTTAAATATATTATTTCTTCTTTTGTCAGGTAAGTTTTGCTTTTCAAAAAATGTTAAATGTACTAGAATAGAGTTAACCATAATATTCCTTTATTACGTTTTTAATGTATTTGTCATATGTAGTGAAATCCTTTTTCCCTCCCTGAAATTTATAATTTGTGCTTTTTCTTTTCTTTATTTCTGGATAATTCTTGTAAGGTTTCTATCAATTTTATTAATTATTTAAAGAACCTTTCAAAAGGTTCATTAGTTTTTCTATTATTTGCCTCTTATCTATTTGATTGATTTATTTTGCGTCCTTTATTCAATACTTATTTATTTATTTTTGATAAATAAAAAATTTATATATTTAAGGTGCACAATATATGTATATGTTGTGAAATGATTACCACAATTATACTAATTAATATATCCATGACCTCACCTAATTACCTCTTGTGTGTGTGTTGTGAGAACACTTGAGATCAACTTTGTAGCCAATTTCAAGTACACATTATTATTACGTATAGTCACCATGCTGTGCTTTAGGTCACTAGGATTTATTTATATTATAACTGAAACTTTGTACCGTTTGATAACTACTTCTCCTTTCTCTCCAGGCTCCAACCACTATTCTACTCTCTGTCACTATAAGTTCAACTTTAAAGCAATTTTGACTGTCATCTACATACATATGGGTTTATTTACAGTCATTATGCCTGGCATTTGCAGCATGTGTTAGATCTATAAATTGATGTATTTCACCAAATTTGGACTTAAAAAAAACATATTATTACATCATTTAACTTTCTTTCCCAATCTCTTCTCTCCTTCCAGAACTTAATTGTATGTGTTAGACTACTTGATGCTGTCCCAAAGTCTGTGAGGATTTGTTCGTTTTTGTTCAATTGTTGCTCCTCTCTTTAAAAATTTTTTGGCCACACAGCATGCATGTGGGATCTTAGTTCCCCCACCAGGGGTGGAACCTGTGTCCCCTGCAGTGGAAGCTCGGGACCCTAACCACAGGACAACAACGGAATTCCCATCCTACTGTCTTAATGCAGCTTTATATGTAGCCTTCAAGCAGGTACCGAGAGTCCTTCAAACTGGTTTTACTTTTTACAAATTGTTTTCACCACTCTAGTCCCTTTACTTTATCGTATACATTATAGAATAACTTTTTTAAAATTTCTAAAAGAGCATGCTTGAATTTTGATTGGAGTTGGGTTGTATATGCAGCTCAGTTTGGAGAGATTTAACTTCTTAACAATATTAAGTCTTCTAATCCATGAACAAGATATATATCACCATTTAATTAAGGTAACTGATTTCTTTTATCAGAATTTTGCAGTTTTTACCACAAAGATACTACACTTCTTTTCATATATTTTAATATTTTTTTAAATTTTATTTTTTCTACATCAGGCTCTTATCTATTTTATACATATAAGTGTATATATGTCAATCACAATCTCCAAATTCATCCCACCACCATCCCCACCCCCCCGCAAACACTCTCCCCCCTTGGTATCCATACATTTGTTCTCTACATCTGTGTCTCTATTTCTGCCTTGCAAACCGGTTCATCTGTACCATTTTTCTAGATTCCACATATATGTGTTAATATACGATATTTGTTTTCCTCTTTCTGACTTACTTCACTATGTATGACAGTCTCTAGGTCAATCCACGTCTCTACAAATGCCTAAATTTCATTCCTTCTTATGGCTGTATAATATTCCATTATATATATGTACCACATCTTCTTTATCCGTTTGCCTATTAATGGGCATTTAGGGTGTTTTCATGACCTAGCTATTGTAAATAGTGCTGCAGTGAACATTGGGGTGCATGTATCTTTTCGAATTATGGTTTTCTCTGTGTATATGCTCAGTAGTGGGATTGATGGGTCACATGGTAATTTTATTTTTAGTTTTTTAAGGAACCTCCATACTGTTCTCCATAGTGGCTGTATCAATTTACATTCCCACCAACAGTGCAAGAGGGTTCCCTTTTCTCCACACCCTCTCCAGCATTTATTGTTTGTAGATTTTCTAATGATGCCCATTCTAACTGGTGTGAGGTGATACCTCATTGTGGTTTTGATTTGCATTTCTCTAATAATTAGTGATGTTGAGCAGCTTTTCATGTGCCGCTTGGCCACCTGAATGTCTTCTTTGGAGAAATGTCTATTTAGGTCTTTTGCCTATTTTTTGATTGGGTTGTTTGTTTTTTTAATATTGAGCTGCATGAGCTCTTTATATATTTTGGAAATTAATCCTTTGTCCATTGATTTGTTTGAAAATATTTTCTCCCATTCTGAGGGCTGTCTTTTCATCTTGTTTATAGTTTCCTTTGCTGTGATAAAGCTTTGAAGTTTCATTAGGTTCCATTTGTTTATTTTTGTTTCCATTACTCTAGGATGTGGATCAAAAAAGATCTTGCTGTGATTTATATCAGTGTTCTTCCTATGTTTTCCTCTAAGAGTTTTATAGTGTCCAGTCTTACATTTTGGTTTCCAATACATTTTTAGTTTATTTTTGTGTATGGTGTTATGGAGTGTTCTAATTTCATTCTTTTACATGTAGCTGTCCAGTTTTCCCAGCACCACTTATTGAACAGGCTGTCTTTTCTCCATTTTATATCCTTGCCTCCTTTGTCATAGATTGGTTGACCATAGGTGTGTGGGTTTATCTCTGGACTTTCTATCCTGTTCCATTGATCTATATTTCTGTTTTTGTGCTGGTACCATATTGTTTTGATTACTGTAGCTTTGTAGTATAGTCTGAAGTCAGAGCATCTGCTTCCTCCAGCTCCGTTTTCTTCCCTCAAGATTGCTTTGGCTATTTGGGATCTTTTGTGTCTCCATACCAATTTTAAGATTTTTTGATCTAGTTCTGTCAAAAATGCCATTGGTAATTTGATCAGGATTGCAGTGAATCTGTAGATTGCTTTGAGTAGTATAGTCATTTTCACAGTATTGTTTCTTCCAATCCAAGAACATGGTATATCTCTCCATCTGTTTGCATAATCTTTGATTTCTTTCATCAGTGTCTTATAGTTTTCAGAGTACAGGTTTTTATCTCCTTAGGTAGGTTTATTCCTAGGTATTTTATTCTTTTTCTTGCAATGGTGAATGGAATTATTTCCTTAACTTCTTTTTCTGATCTTTCATTGTTAGTGTATAGGAATGCAAGAGGTTTCTGTGCATTCATTTTGTATCTTGCGACTTTACCAAATTCATTGATTAGCTCTAGTTCTTTTCTGGTGGTATCTCTAGGATTATCTATGTATAGTACAATGTCATCTGCAAACAGTGACTGTTTTACTTCTTTTCCAATTTGTATTCCTTTTATTTCTTTTTCTTCTCTGATTGCTGTGGCTAGGACTTCCAAAACTATGTTGAATAATAGTTGCGAGAGTGGACATCCTTGTCTTGTTCCTGATCTTAGAGGAAATGGTTTCAGTTTCTCACCATTGAGAATGATGCTTGTTGTGGGTTTGTCATATATGACCTTTATTATGTTGAGGTAGTTTCCCTCTATGTCTACTTTCTGGAGAATTTTTATCAAAAATTGGTGTTGAATTTTGTCATAAGCAGTTTCTGCATCTATTGAGATGACCATATGGCCTTTTATTATTTAATTTGTTAATATGGTGTATCACATTGATTAATTTGCATATACTGAAGAATCCTTGCATCACTGGGATAAATCCCACTTGATAATGGTGTATGATGCTTTTGATGTGTTGTTGGATTCTGTTTGCTGGTATTCTGTTGAGGATTTTTGCATCTATATTTATCAGTGATGTTGGTCTGTAATTTTCTTTTTTTTAATATCTTTGTCTGATTTTGGTTTCAGGGTGGTGGTGGCCTTGTAGAATGAGTACGGGAGTGTTCTTTCCTATGCAATTTTTTGGAAGAGTTTGAGAAGGATGGGTGTTAGCTCTTCTCTAAATGTTTGATCGAATTCACCTGTGAAGCCATCTGGTCTTGGACTTTTGTTTGTTGGAATATTTTTAATCACAGTTTCAATTTCATTACTTGTGATTGGTCTATTCATATTTTCTATTTCTTCCTGGTTTAGTCTTAGAAGGTTATACCTTCCTAAGAATTTGTCCACTTCTTCCAGGTTGTCCATTTTGTTGGCATAGAGTTGCTTGTAGTAGTCTCTTATGACGCTTTGTATTTTTGTGGCGTCCATTGTAACTTCTTTTTCACTTTTAATTTTATTGATTTGAGTCCTCTCCCTCTTTTTCTTGATGAGTCTGGCTAGTGGTTTATCAATTTTGTTTACCTTCTCAAAGAACCAACTCTTAGTTTCATTGATCTTTGCTATAGTTTTCTTGTTTCTATTTATTTATTTCTTCTCTAATCTTTATGACTTCTTTCCTCCTAATAACTTTGGGTTTTGTTTGTTCTTCTTTCTGTAGTTCCTTTAGGTGTAAGTTTAGATTGTTTATTTGAGATTTTTCTTGTTTCTTGAGGTAGGATTGTATTGTTATAAACTTCACTCTTAGAACTGCTTTTGCTGCATCCCATAGGTTTTGGATTGTTGTGTTTTCATTTTCATTTGTCTGTAGGTATTTTTTGATTTCCTCTTTGATTTCTTCGGTGATCTCTTTGTTATTTAGTAAAGTATTGTTTAGCCTCCAAGTGTTTGTGTTTTTTACATTTTTTTGCCTGCAATTTATTTCTAATTTCATAGTGTTGTGGCTGGAAAGATGCTTGATATGATTTCAATTTTCTTAAATTTTCTAACGCTTGATTTGTGACCCATGTGGTGATCTATCCTGGAGAATGTTACATGTGCACTTGAGAAGAAAGTGTAATTTGCTATTTTCTGATGTAATGTCCTATAAATATCAATTAAATATATTTGGTCTATTGTGTCATTTAAAGCTTCTGTTTCTTCATTAATTTTCTTTCTGAGTGATCTGTCCATTGATGTGAGTAAGGTGTTAAAGTCCCCCACTATTATTGTGTTACTGTCTATTTCCTCTTTTATAGCTGTTAGCAGTTGCCTTATGTATTGAGTGATCCTATGTTGGGTGCATATATATTTATCATTGTTATATCTTCTTCTTGGGTTGATACCTTGATCATCATGTAGTGTCCTTCCTTGTCTCTTGTAACATTCTTTATTTTAAAGTCTATTTTATCTGGTATGGTATTGTTACTCTGTGTTTCGTTTAATTTCCATCTGCATGGAATATCTTTTTCCATCCCCTCACTTTCAGTCTGTATGTGTTCCAAGGTCTGAAGTGGGTCTCTTGTAGACAGCATATATACTGGGCTTGTTTTTGTATGCATTCAGCAAGTCTGTGTTTTCTGGTTGGAGCATTTAATACATTCACATTCAAGGTAATTATCAATATGTATGTTCCTATTACCATTTTCTTAATTGTTTTGGGTTTGTTTTTGTAGTTCCTTTTCTTCTCTTGTGTTTCCCACTTAGAGAATTTCCTTTAGCATTTGTTGTAGAGTTGGTTTGGTGGTGCTGAATTCTCTTACTTTTTGTTTGTAAAGCTTTTGATTTCTCTGTTGAATCTGAATGAGGTCTTTGCTGGGTACAGTAATCTTGGTTGTAGGTTCTTCCTTTTCATCACTTTAAATATGTACTGCCACTCCCTTCTGGCTTGTAGAGTTTCTGCTGCAAAATCAACTGTTAACCTTATGGGAGTTCCCTTGTATGTTATTTGTCATTTTTCTATTGTTGCTTTTAATAATTTTTCTTTGTCTTTAATTTTTGTCAATATGATAACTGTGCGTCTCAGCATGTTTCTCCTTGGGTTTCTCTGGCCTTGGTCTCTCTGCCCTTCCTGGCTTGGGTGGCTATTTCCTTTCCCATGTTAGGGAAGTTTTCAACTACAATCTCTTCAAATATTTTCTTGGATCTTTTCTCTCTTTCTTCTCCTTATGGGACCTCTATAATGTGAATCTTGGTGCATTTAATGTTGTCCCAGAAGTCTCTTAGGCTGTCTTCATTTCTTTTAATTCTTTTTTCTTTATTCTGTTCTGTGGCAGTGAATTCCACCATTATGTCTTCCAGGTCACTTATCTGTTCTTCTGCCTCAGTTATTCTGATATTGATTCCTTCTAGTGTATTTTTCATTTCAGTTGTTGTATTGTTTATCTGTTTTTGTTTGTTCTTTCATTCTTCTAGATGTTTGTTCTTTAATTCTTCTACGTCTCTGTTAAACATTTCTTGCATCTTCTCCATCTTTGCCTCCATTCTTTTTACAAGGTTCTGGATCATCTTTCCTAAGAATATTCTGAATTCTTTTTCTGGAAGGTTGCCTAACTCCTCTTCATTTAATTGTTTTTCTGGGGTTTTATCTTATTCCTTCACCTGGTATATAGTCCTCTGCCTTTTCATTTTGTCTATCTTTCTGTGAATGTGGTTTTTGTTCCATAGGCTTTAAGACTGTGGTTCTTCTACACTTTTTCATATTTTTGAAAGTGTTATGCTTCAAGTATTTCATATTTTTGGCAGTGTTAAAAATAACTGGTTATTCTAGGAATTACAGTATATATATTCTAATCTTCTCAAGATTAAATAATTTAAAGGTTAAAAAAATTCTGTTTCCATTTTTTCCTGGATAGGACTTAGAAATATCATCAATTTTTGTATATTGACCTTGTTTCCAGAAACTTATCTAAATTCACTTATTACTTCTAGTACTATTTTGAAAATTAGTTGCCATTTTCTATGTGGACAATAATTTGTGATTAATGTTTTAGTTCTTTGTTTACAACTTATGCTGTTTATTTTCTTGTCATATTGTACTTGATAAGCTAGCAATTATGATGTTGAATAGGAGTTATAAGCACAGATATTGTCCTCTTTTTCACGATATTATTGGGAAAGCATTCACTTCATCATGTTTTGTTTCTTCAATGTCAGCAAGGAAGAGAGAGATTCCGGCAAGATGAGTGCTATAGTATTATGTAGTGAAATCACATACATCCTTTTATCATTGCCATATTCTGTTGGGTAGAAGGAAGTCACAGGTCCTGTCCACACTCAAGAGAAAATTATCCCACAAAGATATGAACAATAAGAGATGGCATCAGGGGGCCAACTTAATAGCATATCTGCTGCAGCAACAGTTGCTTTGGGGGTTATAGTTAGCATCTTTTACTTATAACTGTTTACCTATAAGTAATATTATATATGCTACTTCACGTATAGTATAAGAAATTTGTAACAGTATACTTCTGTGTTCCTCTCTAGCCTTTGTGCTGTTGCTGTCATAAATTTTACTTCTACATATTTCATAAATCCCACAATAATTTGCAATTATTTTTTCTTTAAACAATCAATTATGCTTTAAAGAGATTTTTAAATGAGAAAAAGTCTTTTTTTTTTTTAAACCTACATATTTATCATCTCTGGAGCTCTTCATTCTTTTACATAAGTCAAGTATTCCATCTGGTATTATTTTTCTTCTGCCTGAAGGATTTCCTTTAACATTTTTTATAATGCAGGTTAGCTAATGATGAATTCTTTTAGCTTTTGTATATCTTTAAAAACCTTTATATAACCTTTGTTTTTGAAAGATATTTCTGCTGAGTTTAGTATAGTAGGTTGATTTTTTTGTTCTTTCTATACTTTAAAGATGTTGCTCCACTGTCTACTGGTGTTTGTTTTTACCAATGAGGAGACTTCTGTCATTTTTGCCTTTGTTTTTCTGTATTTAAAGAAACTTTTTTCTCTGCATGCTAAGATATTCCCTCTATCACTGGCTTTTAAAAATTCAATTATAATATACTCTAGTGCAGTTTTTGTTTCATATTTGTTGTGCTGTGTCTACTTGAACTTCTAGGATCTGTGGGAATTTGGGACAATTATATCTTCAAATGTAATTTTTGTCTCTGTCCTCTCTCCTCTTTTTCAGGGATAGATTATACATATATTAGGCTGCTTGAAATTGTTTCACAGTTCACTGATGCACATTTCAGTTCTTTTTTTAGCTTTATTCCCCTGTTTTTTAAAATTTTATATAATTTCTATATTTATGTTTTCAAGCTCATTAATCTTTCTTCTGTAATGTATAATCTGTTTTTAATCCCATCCATAATATTTTTCTTCACCAATATTTTTCATATCTAGTTTGAGTTGGGTCTTTATAGATGTTCCATATCCCTGCTTAACATATGCACCCTTTCTCTTCCTTCTGAAAATCATATGGAGTATAGCTATAATCAATGATTTAATATCCTTGTCTACTAATTGTATCATCTGTGCCACTTCTTGATCTTGTCCTACTAATGGAATTTTCTCTTCCGCTTAGCATATGAACATGAAATCGCTTTGTTTCTTTCCAACAGCTGTTCCTCACTGTACTGTTGCAGGAAGATTAGATTGTAGTGTTATCAGTGACCTAAAAGAGCAGTGGGAACACAAGAGAAATGAAGGCAGTCCATCAGGAAGATCAAGGAAGATTTCCCAGAGTAACAAAACCCCTGAACTCAGTTACCAACTCAGAGTAAGTATTGGCAAAGGGGAAAAAAGAGGCAAAGGAAGTTCCTGTGGGCAAAGCACATATGCAAGAGCACAGAAATGAGAAATGGATGCATTAAAGGGATCTCAGGGAGCTCCCTGTGGCTGAGTTATGGGCAGGGAGTGGAGAGAGGAAACAGTAGATTAGTACCTGGAGCCAGCATGTGGTGGGACCTGTGCGTGGCTGGAGAGCTTGAGCTTTACTGACATAGCAAGACTTTGGAAGACTTTAAAAATTGTGCTAACATACATTAATCATAAAATGCACTATCTTAACCACTTTTAAGTGTACAGTTCAGAGACATTTAGTACATTCACATCATTGTGCAACCATCACCACCATCTATCTTCAGAAAATTTAAATTTCCCAAACTGAAACTCTGTACCCATTAAACATTGACTCCCCATTTCTCCCTTCCCTCAGCCCCCCAGTAGCCACTATTCTAACTTCTGTTTCTTTGAATTTGAGTATTCTAGGTATCTAATATAATTGGATTCACACACTATTTGCCGTTTTGTGATTGACTTATTTCACTTAATGTAATGTCTTCAAGATTCTTCCACATTGTAGAAGGTGTCAGTGCTTCTTTTCTTTTAAGCTGCATTTATTCCACTGTATGTATATCACATGTTGTTTATCATTCATACGTTGATGGATATTGGGTTGCTTTCACCGTTTGGTTATTGTGATTAATGTTGTTATGAACATGGGTGCACAAATGGTGTGGTACAGTCAATGCTTTCAATTGTTTGGGTATATACCCAGAAGTGGAATTGCTGAGTCATATGGTAATTCTGTTTAATTATTTAAGGAATGCCATTTTTGACAGTAGCCACATCAATTTACATTCCCACCAGCAATGCAAAGGAGTTCTGAGTTCTTCACATACTTGCCAAAACTTATTTTCTGTTTTTTTTTTTAATCTTAGTTCAATTTTTTGTATAGTAGCTAGCCTAATGTGTGTAAAGTGGTATCTCACTTTGGTTTTGATTTGCATTTCTCTAATGATTAGTGGTGTTAAACATATTTTCATGTGTTTGTTGACCATTTGTATATCTCCTCTCAAGAAATGTCTATTCAAGTCCTTTGCTCATTTTGAAATCAGGTTGGTTGCTTTTGTGATGTTGAGTTGTAGGAGTCCTTTATATATTCTTGATAGTAATCCTTTATCAGATATATGATTTGCAAATATTTTCTCCCACTCTGTGGGTTGCCTTTTCACTCTGTTGGTAGTTTCCTTTGATGCACAAAAGTTTTAAATTTGAATACAATTTATCTATTTTTTCTTTTGTTGCCTGTGCTTTTGGTGTCATATCAAAGAAACCATTCTCAAATTCAATGACATGAAGCTTTTCCCATTTTCTTCTAAGAGTTTTATCATTTTAGGTATTACATTTAGGTATTTGATCTATTTTGAGTTAACTTTTGTATATGGTGTTAAGTGTTCAATTTCATTCATTTTAATGTGTATATCCAGTTTTCCCAACATCATTTGTTGAAAAGACTGTCCTTTCCCCATTGAATTGTCTGTTTCCTCATTGAATTGTCCCTTCCCCGTAGGATGATTTCAGCACCGTTGTCAAAAGTTATTTGGTCATATATGTGAGGGCTTATTTCTTGGCTCTCTGTTCTATTCCACTGGTTTATATGTTTTTCTTTAGGCTGGTACCACACTGTTTTGGTTACTGTAGTTTTGTAATAAGTTTTTAAGTCAAGAAGTCTGAGATCTTACATTGTTCTTTTTTGAGATTGTTTTGACTATTGCAGGTCTCTTGAGATTCTATATGAATTTTATGATGGATTTTTCTATTTCTGCAAAAATTGGGGTTTTTAGGGATTGCATTGAATCTGTAGATAGTTGTGGGTAGTACTGACATATTAACAATATTGTCTTGTAATTCATGAACATAGGATATCCTTCCATTTGCTAGTGTCTTCTTTAACTTTCTTCAGCAGTGTTTTGTAGTTTTCACTGTACAAATCTCTTGCCTCCTTAAGTTTATTACTACATATTTTATTCTTTTTGATGCTCTTTTAAATGGAATTATTTTCTTAATTTCCTTTTTGGATTATTTATTGTTAGTGTATAGAAAAAATGATTTTTGTGTGCTCATTTTGTATCCAACAACTGTGCTGAATTCTTTTATCAGTTCTGACAGTGTGTGTGTTGGTTTATGTGTGTGTGTGTGTGTGTGTGTGTGTGTGTGTAATCTGTAGAGTTTTCTACATATAAGGTCATGTGGTCTGTGAAAAGTGATAGTATTACTCTTTCCTTAACAATTTGGATGCCTTTTATTTCTTTTTGTTGCCTATTTGCTCTGTCTAGAACTTTTAATACTATGTTGAATAGAAGTGGCAAAAGTGATCATTCTTGTCTTGTTCTAAATTTGGTAAGCTTTAAGCAGGTGATTGGCAAGATCCTATCCAAGTTGTCTGATGATCACTTTGGCTGCTGAATGGAGGATGGCTGGAAAGGCCAAGACTGGAGGCAAAAACATTAATGAAGGAGCTTTCCTGTAGTCCATGTAAGGAACAAACTTGCTTAGAGGCAGTGAGGTGAGGCAACAATAGTGACACCCAGTGCCTAGTGATCCTACACAGATGTGAGAGGCTCTAATGGCCAATGAACCATCCATTGCCAAAGCTACAGTTCAGTGTAGGATGATACTGCATTCCTCTCCACATTCTCATTCAGAAGGGGTCAAATTAAAATCAAAACCAAAGACTCTCAGCATGTGTGTTTGGAAGGTGCTTGCTAAGTCAAATATTCTAGCCTATGGTCACTTCACAAGCAGTGTAGATTACATGGCAGACATGAAAGGCAGTAAGGGAAGCAAACCACTCCATCCAGACTACATCCCTTCCTTTCTCACACTCCCCACGCTAACACCTTCTACAGAAAAGTGTAGAACCTTTCTATCCCAGGGTTACCAGAAGCAAGTGGTGAATAGTCATTCTTCAGTGTCCCAAGCTGGGAATAGGAGTTTCTGGCACTGGTCATGTGTCAGTGGAAGGGAACCATGTAGCATATATGTTGAAAATGAACATCTTGCATCAAGAGCCAGGACCAGCAACAGAATATCTTGGGTTCTGGATACTCAAATGATTACTTCTAAAACAGAGCAAGACCATCAAAAATATATATCACTTTGTGCCATTCTGGATACTGGAATCTTTACTGCAATAATCAAGTAGTCCAGGGAATGAGAATTGAATCCAGGTCTTTCAAACTTGAAAGCCCACACTCTATTCTTTGTGGTTCTGGAATCTTCTGACTGTACTACTTTGTTCTGTTTCCTGCTCTGTCTGCATGGTATACAATCAGTAGCAAATTTTCTCAGACTCTGTCTACAGTTGCTCAATGTTCACCTGAAAATTGATATTTCTTTTTAGACATAAGTTTTATACCAGCCAGTATACTTAGAAATGCTCCACAAAAATTACATCTCTTAGGAAAAGCTTTTTTTAAAAAATTAATTAATTAATTAATTAATTTGTGGCTGTGTTGAGTTCTCGTTGGCTGCATTGGGTCTTCGTTGCTGTGCGTGGGCTTTCTCTAGTTGTGCCAAGCAAGGGCTACTCTTCGTTGTGGTGCACGGGCTTCTCATTACAGTGGCTTCTCTTGTTGCAGAGCATGGGCTCTAGGCACGTGGGCTTCAGTAGTTGTGGCACGTGGGCTCAGTAGTTGTGGTTTGCGGGCTCTAGAACATAGTTTCAGTAGTTGTGGCGCATGGGCTTAGTTGCTCTGGGGCATGATGTGGGATCTTATTTCCCTGACCAGGGCTCGAACTCATGTCCCTTGCACTGGCAGGTGGATTCTTAACCACTGCACCACCAGGGAAGTCCCAGCAGACGGATTCCTAACCACTGCACCAGGCAAGCCCAGGAAAGGCTTTTTTAAAAATTGTGGGTACTGTAGTCAAATAGGTATTTTCACTCCAAGTGCAGTGTGTTTTCTGGCCATCTTCTTTTGTTCTTTCTCCATTACATGGCCATGGGAGAATTAATTTCTTCTCCACTAGATAGGAGAAGAATCTCCCTTTTGGGGCCCAGAGTGACTCCTGGGAGTAGTATGGATGTTATGGTGCTGCCTATACAGTACCATCAGACATGGAGCCAGTTGGCTACAGTGGAAGGTGTGACTGCATTTTGCTCCTGCTGTCAAGAGAGCTGCACCAGAGCTGCTCATTCAGAAGCATGTTTTGAAGTCTTAGCTCTCTCAGGGGTAGAGAACTGGAAGGAGGTTGAAGAAGTCCAAAAGTCAGAAGACTCAGGAAAACTGAAACCTTGGCCAAAATTGAGAATGAGGATGATGGTAAGAGGAGCTGAATATTCTTACTGTGGGATCATCCTCAGATCCAGGCTAGCCAAAAATCAAACCCAAGGGAGATGGCATGGACCCTAAAAGTGAGGGTAGTAATGGGTGGCAATTCTCAGAAAGGAGTTACAGTCATGGGGACTTTGTAAGTACCAGTGAGCATGCTCTAACTGTAGTGGAGAATTTATGTGCAAATAATATGCTCCCAAGTGATACCCACTCTGAGAGCTCTGTTGATTATAGCACTTGGCCTTTGAAAAGCTTCATGAGAAGGAAACATGTTTAGAAAAGGTGACTTATTATTCTAATTTAACATTTACATGCCTTTGCCATGCTTATTTTAAAGAAATTAATTCTGATTTATAAATGTTTATTTGATTGATTTTGGTTTTTAGGGGCTAAAAAGCGAAGAGTAGAAATGGCCTGTGAAGGCCCTGGTGACCACCAGACACCATCAGATTCCTTCTGGCCCTGGTCATTAAGGCATTAAGACCAACAGGGGCTGGGAGGGAACAGTTTCAAGTTAAAAGGAATGATGCAAGGATGGCAGAGGGAGGAAGCCGGGCTCATAAACCCAGGAAGATGAGACAGGTTAGGGTTAGAATCCAGGAGGACAAGCAGGGACCAGGAAACCAGACTAGAAGCCTAGAAACCCAGGAAAATGGATCAGAGGTGAAGGCAGACATGAAGAGTTCATTAGAAAGTTCATTGTTTAGGCTGGTGGTTCTCAATCCTGGCCACACACGACAATCACCTGGGAAGTGATCTGTCCTTCACCACCTCTCAGATTTTTTTCAGGTTTTTCCAGTAGGACTTTTATGTCCATACTCCAATGGAGACTTTCCTGCCAAGGGCAATAATATGTCGATATTCAATTTCCTAAATTTAAAGAATATTTTTTTCATTCAACTTATCTAACTTCCAACAGAAGCCTATGCAGTCAATCCTCCTCCTCTAAACTTTTTCTTCTCTTGGCTTCCATAACACCATTCTTGACACTATATATATATATATATATATATATAGTGGCTCATTTTTGAGCTTCTCTTTTGAACCTCTCAGTATTGGGATGTTCCAGGAGCCCATCTCTGTCCTTCTCCCTTCCTCTCTTCTCTTGTCTTCCCCATCTCACCACCCCTCTCCTCTTCTCCCTTCTCTTTTTCCCCTCTTCTTTTACTTCCCTTCTCTTTATTTTTCTCCTCTTTCTAAATATCTATACTCATATCCTGTGTGACCTATCAATGCCCATGGCTTTAAATACCACCCATACACTTAGGAGATCTGAATCAGTCAGGATAGACTAGATTCTGTAGTATTAACAATTTCCAATTTCATCACTGTAACATACGTAAGGTCTGTTTCTTGCTTGTGCTACAGATCCAACTTATGTCAGCAGGAGTTTTTCCTCATTGTAGTCCTTCTGGTTGGAGTCATTATCTTGATAGAAGCTCCCATTCTCACGGCAGCTGTGAAAGGGGTGAATGGCTCATTGTCTCCTCTGAAGTGTTCTGCTCTGAAAGTGCGATGGGTACTGTTACTGTTCCATTTTCCAGATGAGAAACTGAGTCATCAAGAGGCTAAAGTGAGAGGTGAATGCGGACTGTGTATCCAGAGGTTTATTGTGATCACTCATTTATGAATGAGCACTAAGGCTCAGTGAGGTTGGGCACTTGCAGAGGGCCACATAGTTCTCAAGTGCTTATGAGGAACTCTAGTCTGCTGGGCATCAAAGCCCTCGTCTGCCATCTCATCATTCCACCTGTCAGTGGAAATCCATTCTCACTTGTGAAGGAATCATTGTCATCTCCTAAGAGTGTCAAGTTTTACTCGAAGGAATAACTTACTAACAATAGCTAACATGCACTTGTGTCTTACAGGATTTAACTTACTTGACAACAGCTGTATGTAAACAGCACTGTGGAGTAGTTGTGATTATTCCCATTTTAGAGTGAGGATTGAGAGCTGGAGGAGGGAGTCTTCCTCTAAGGCCACCTAACAAGGGGAGGTGGAGCAGGGGTCTGAGGCTGGATAGGTGACCCCTCACCTTATCACATGACCTCAGATAATTCATTCAAAATGTGCTTTTCCACCAAGACATGGAAATGACCTCAATGTCCATTGACAGGTGAATGGATAAAGAAGATATGGTATACGTATACAATGGAATACTACTCAGCCATAAAAAAGAACAAAATAATGCCCTTTGCAGCAACATGGGTACAGCTAGAGATTATCATACTAAGTGAAGTAAGTCAGACAGAGAAATACAAATATCATATGATATCACTTATATGTGAAATCTAAAAAGTGACACAAATATGAAGCAGAAACAGACTCATAGACATAGAGAACAGACTTGTGGTTGCCGAGAGGGAGGGAGTTGGTGGAGATATGGATTGGGAGTTTGGGGTTAGCATATGTAAACTATTATATATGGAATTGCTAAACAAGGTCCTACTGTAAAGCACAGGGAACTATATTCAATATCCTATGATAAACCATAAAGGAAAAGAATATTAAAAAATAGATGTATATATGTGTACAACTGAATCACTTTGCTGTACAGCAGAAATTAATGCAACACTGTAAATCAACTATTCTTCAATACAAAATTTAAAAAATAAATAAGATAAAACAAAAAAAAGTGTGCTTTTCCAACCAGGTACACATTAGCTGTTGAGATCCACCTCCTGCCTCAACATCAGTGGATACCTTATAGTCAGTGTGTGAGATGGGCCAGTCCTGCAAGTTTGGCAGGCATAGATGTAGAGGCATGGTTCTGAGAGGGAGGTCTGGGCTAGAACCGTCAGTGGTCATTTTTCACAGCCAGGGACCCCTCCCCTTAGAGTAGCACATACTTCATAGGTTCAAGGCAGGGGGATTTTGTATGCTGAGGGAACAGCTGACAACTTTCCTAGTCTGGAGAAATTAGGCCTCCTGGGCTTCCTGTTGCCCGTGGGTTGGTTCACCTCCTGAGTGGCCTCATTCCCTGCAACCCCCCACCCAACATGTGTCCTCTGTGCTTCGTCACTCTGGGACTACCTGGCCCCTCCCCCTCCTTTCCCTAATTTCATCACCAGTCGTTGCCATGGCATCCTGGTTTTGCTCATCCTAAAGTGTAACCCTATTTCCATCTTTTTGACACAGCCATTGTCCCATTTTCTTCCCTCTACGTGGCTTTGCCTTCGAATCTGCACAGCACAGGAAAAGAGGACATGGTTTGGGGTCAGACAGATTTGGGTTGGAACCTTGATTTTGTCACCTAGCAGGTGAGTGACCTTGTATGTGTCACTTCAATTCTCCAGCCCCAGTCTCTGCATCCATACAATCGGGTAGTCACATCTACCCTGCAGAAGGCAAGACTATGTATAAAGGCAACACAGAGTCTCTGGTGCAAGTGGCTGGTTCACAAATGTAGGAATGGCAGTCTTTTAGTCCACTGTTTATTGAGAAATTACTATGTGGCAAAAACACACTCGCATATGCACATAAATGGATACGTACATACATATTAAATGCATTTAGTAAGGTTGCATATTCACACATACCACTGCCCAGATGGGTGATGCATAACATGTCCCTTCTTTATCTTAGCTAAGTTTCCTTCTTGAGGTCCAAACCTGGCCAGCTAGTAAGAAAACAAACTTGCCAATTAAAAAATTACCCAAACTTCTTTTTGGTTTCATGTCCTTTTGGTTTAAGTGTATT
Organism: Monodon monoceros; assembly: GCF_005190385.1. NCBI lineage: Eukaryota > Metazoa > Chordata > Mammalia > Artiodactyla > Monodontidae > Monodon > Monodon monoceros. The sequence continues at coordinate 106,961,785 of NW_021703772.1, read as the reverse complement.
GCTTTAGGTCAATGCTAAGACCCTCAGTATCCATTCTTCCCTTTCTCTGTCTCAAGACAGGGGTCAGCGTGTAGGAAGAGCTTACTGTGAGCTCGTGGTGGTGGGAGGGAGAATGCACTTTCTTGGAGCTCTTGCTATGTTCTCTTAGTGCTAACCATTCCTTCCCCTCTGGGTCACTGATCCTACGGTGGGTATTTGCCATTGCTTGGTTGGTGACTTCAGGTAGACCTCAGTGCTCTCAGAGCCACCTATACTCCTGAGACCTGGCTTTGTCTCTCCTTGGGAACCCTTCATCCAGATAAGCTGCCTCGTGACCCACCTTCCACATGCCTGCTCCAGATGGTAACAGAATTACCACCCCATGTGGTAAAGGGGAAAGGGAATAGAAAGTAGAAAGCTTTCTGGAGAACCCTTGTTTCAGGGTGGGATGAGTTAAAAGAGTTTGAGGCCCTTATATATTTTTAAAAAGTTTATTGAGAGAAGCCAGCACAACTCCCTTCAACTAAAGAGATTCTAAAAATAATAAAGGCCTTTTTATCCAATAGGGTCATGTAAATTTTTTATTCCATTTGGAATAAAGCAAGCCTGTGAATTCCCAGCCCTTTTTAATCTGTCACTCGTGTATAATATGTCAAAGGGCTGGCGCCAAAAATGCGGATTACATATGAGTGAGTTGGAAGACTTTTTCTGACATAAGTATGCCTTATATTACATACTGTTCATTTGGTTTTTAAAATGTGGAGTTCTATTTTTTTGTGGTTGTCAAATATGTCTTGGAAAGCTGTAAAATTTCTCAGTAAGGATCAGAAGTTTTCTGCTGAACAAAGTCGACGCTACTCTTTTGGTGCTCCGTGTACTGCTGTTTGGAGATCAGTGAGGTTTATTTGTGTTTCATTAATCATTATTGCTTGAGGTTGAATAATAATCATCACAGAGATAATAAATATCGCGTGCCAGTCTGATTTCTTTGCTTAAGAGTTGCCAAGAGGTGGATGGACATTGCAAACTGAAACCTGACGTCTGGGTACACCGTGCCTGGGGTGGAGGAGGTGGAATCTACACGCTGTGATTTCAGAGGCTCATGGAGATGAGGTATGCTCACACTACAGGGATAATTGAGGTTTGAATTGTCTTTTCATGGGACACACTGAGCAGGAAGTAAGGGAAAGTAAACTCCCTCACACAGGGTTAACACAGAGCAGCATTTATGTTGTATCTACTAAGAACAAGGCAATGGACCGTAGGTTCTGATTCCTGTGTCCTTTTATCCCCACAGGGATGCTGTGAGGCTGCGGTGCCACTGTGGGTCCCGGACGACTGAGACTCTGACAGGTGAGCTCAGGGACCCCGGATCAGGCAGAGGGTGAGTGGCTGAGCTGCCCTGGGCGCCCAGGTCTCTCTCAGTCCCTTCAGGCAGGGCTCATAGCACCACTCAGGAAAGGCTTACTGTTGCATTTTTACAGTGAGGTTTCCAGAAGTGAAAAAAGCTGTCCAGTGTCTCCAGGTGTATTTCCTTTTTTGGCATTTCCCCAACTCAGTAAGTGACAGGGCTTGGATTTCACCTAGTTCTGCAAAGTAGAGCAAAATTTGTCTTCAGGCAAAATCTGTCCCAGACTGTCAATATGTAAAACAGGGATAAAAACAACATTAGTATATAATCATTTTGTAAATCTGTATTATAACATTTACTAGAAAAATTAATCAATGAGAACAATTAGGGTATCTTGACAATCACAAACATTTAAAACCTGTTTAAAATGTAACTAATAGTTTTACATCAACTTCAGCATCCAATTTATTTCTTAGTTTCATGGTATTTGAAAATCTCAAATTTAAAAATATGACCAGTTGAAAATGCTAAATTCTTTCTACAAGGTCCAGGTCCTCTAGCTGACTCAGGGGAAGGTTGACAGGGGGCTCCAGGTCACAGCCAGGTGTGCTGAGCTGCACATAAGCCCTGGACAGGACCCTGGGTGGTGTCTGGGCAGGAAGCCTTCCCGGTTCACCTCTGGGCCCTGGTTTTGGAGTCCCCTCCCTGGCCACACTCACCTGGAGACTGTACTGGCCCTCGTTGGCGGTGTGGCACACCGGCCCCCCACTCAGGGAGACAGATGGGTGTCCCCATCGACCAGCTCCTCTCTAATCTCTGGGGTGGGGCTCTGCAATGACAGTGACCGACAGCCAGCCTAGCCTGGAGGTATCAGAGCCCTGCTTGGCCATTATTGTTTCTTCTGCCCACGTGAGCTTCTGCTCCCAGATCGGGCTCAGACCTGTGTCTGCTTAGATATACACCTGGGAAGAAAGAGATACACCTGGAGGGATTGGGACAAACCCCGGGCAAAAGGGTACCGCCTCAGCCCTCCACATCCCACCCATCCAGCTTTGGGGTATGGACATGACTGGTTCACCCGGCTCTGACCCCACATCAACCTGCTCTTGCTTGAAGCAGACCCACCCCACATGACCCCGCCTTCCACACAAACAGAGAGGGGACATAGGGCTACCTGCGTGGGATCAGAGTGGTGGCCTGGCCTGGCCTGGGCTTCCTTGTGTCACCTTTGGGTCCCTCCAGGCAAATGACCAAAGGTGTCTGGGGTGAGAACTGACCCAACATCTGCAGCATCAGAAAAGGCTGTCACCGCAGGCTTTCCTGAGGCCACAGGATATCAAGACATCAGGACACAGAAGAATATGTCCATTCAAGCGTCTCCACCCCAGTGAGCTGGGTAGGGGACTTCTCTAGAATGTGCTGCATGAATGGTTACCTGGGTTCCAAGTTCTGTTGGGCTCTATTGCCAGGCAAGTGAAGTCACTTCCTGGGGTCGCTTTACCCGGCTTCCTCCTCACACAAAGCTCCCCAAGGGCCCCTATGGGCTGCTGACTGCTCAACCCTCACCCCATGCCGTGTCCATGCACAGTGACACCAGTGGGGTGTCCTGGGTTCATCTTCCCAACACACAAGAAAAGAATAGGCATGGGCCCGTGCCCATCTTATTCTTCTCCACCCAACCAGCCCCATCATGTCAGAAAAACATGTCCCTCTTCCTGTCAGAAGACAAACACCAGGTAAAAGACTTAGATGTAAAGCAGACCAGAATATTGTTTTGAGCTACAGACACTTAAAAAAAAATGGCAGAAATGAAGCAAACAAAGCCCCCAAACAACAGGTGCAAGAAGGGTGGGCTCACCCTTCCCCTTTTCCTCCCTGGAAGCAAGAGATGACATATCCATCACCCACTGCCCCCCTGTGGAAGACGTCCTCCCTCTGCAGGAAGGAGAGTAACATTGTTACTGTCAAGGGCAGAGAGGGAAGAACGGGAGGATTCTGTACTGACCTTGCTCAACAGCATTCTCATCCTCCTTTGCCCCCCTGCATAGTGTAGTTCCTTTTCCACATCTGCCTCTCTTTGTTCAACACAACAGAAAAGCATTTAGGCTTTGCCACTTCTCTGGGTCTCTCTTCACTTCCTTAGGAACCTTCCCCATGTCATATAAAACTTAGGGAAAATAAATGTGGATGCTTCTCTCCTGTGAATCTGTCTCGTGTCCATTTAATTCTCATGACCAGTCATCAACTCTAAGAGGGTAAGGTTTTGCCTTGGCAATGTCTTCCTTGCTGTATACTCAATTTCTACTTCCTTCCTTGGCTTGATTCCTCAGTATGCTGACATGTTCTCAGCTACCGGCTTCAGAAGCTCTGTGAACATGGGCTGTGTCTTTCAAAATGAAACACATTCTTTCCATACCGTCCAGCCTTCAAACTCCTTGGTATCAGTGGACCCAAATGAGCGGAATGCTACGTCCACAGAAACCTGCACACAGCCGTTTACTGCAGCTTTATTCATAACTGCCAGAAATTGGAAGCAACCAAGATGTCCTTCAGGTGAATACACACATAGACTGGGCTACATCCATGCAACAGAATATTCTTTGGCACAAAAGAAATGAAGGGGATATGGAGCCATGAGGAGATAGGTGGGCCACCTTAAATGCACATCACTGAAAGAAGCCAGTCTGGAAAGGTGGCATAGCTTAGGGTACCAATGATATATGACATTCGGAAAAAGGTAAACCATGGAGAGAGTGAAAAGATCAGTGAGTTGCCAGGGGTTTGCAGTGGAGTTGAGGGGTGTGAGGGGTGATAAATAGGCTGAGCACAGAGGATTTTTAGTGAAACTATTCAGTATGATACATTCATGATGAGATACATTTGTCAAAACCCATAGAATGTACACCACCAGGAGTGAACCCTAACGTAAACTCTGGACTCAGGTGATCATGAGGTGTCTACGTAAATTCATCAGTAGTGACCAGCACACAGAATGTTGATAGGATAGTTGGGGACTGGGGGGACCTGGGCGCCTGTGTGGTGGGGCTGGGGCTGACAGCAACAGGAGAGCCAGGCGCATGTGGGACCTCTTGGTATTCTGCTCAGTTCTGCTGTGGACTCAAACCTGTTTTAAAAATGGTAAAGCCTATTTAAACCAAGAAACAAACGGACCTTCCAGTAGCATGCCATGGCTGGTCCTCTTCGAGTCCTCCATGTGTCTGGGCCACTTGAGAGCTAAACTTCAGTGGACAATGTCCTTTCAACATGCACCCTTTCAAAGTTTCATCTGACACCCGCTCTTTATCTCATTTGACACTTTTCTTTTTCTTTTTTTTTTTTTCAGTACGCGGGCCTCTCACTGTTGTGGCCTCTCCCATTGTGGAGCACAGGCTCGGGACGCGCAGGCTCAGCGGCCATGGCTCACGGGCCCAGCCGCTCCACAACATGTGGGATCTTCCTGGACAGGGGCACGAACCCGTGTCCCCTGAATCGGCAGGCGGACTCCCAACCACTGCGCCACCAGGGAAGCCCGACACTTTTCTTTTTTAAGATAGCCTTTTTTTTCTTCTTTTTTAAAAATTGAAGTATAATTGACTGGTAATATGATATTGATTTTCTGGTATACCACATAGTGATTCTACATTTTTATACATTACAAAATGACCACCAAGATAAGTCGTTACCATGCAACACCATACAAAAGTATTACAGTATTATGGACTCTATTCCCTATGCTGTACATTACGTCCCCACAACATCTGTTTTATAACTGGAAGTTTGTACCTCTTAATCTTTCTCACCTATTGCATTCATCTCCCCAACTCCCCCCCACCTCTGGAAATCAGCAGCTTGATCTCTGAATCTATAAGTCCACTTCTGTTTTGTTGTGTTTGTTCATTTGTTTTGATTTGTAGATTCTACATATAAGTGACATCCTAAGATATTTCTCTTTCTCTGCCTGACATGTCTCAGCATAATAGCCACTAGGTCCGTCCATGTTGTTGTAAGATTTCTTTTTCCTTTATGGCTGAGTCATATTCCATTATATATATATATATGAAAAATACATCTGAAGATATATATTCATATGTATATATGAAATCTTTATCCATTTTTCAATCTATGGACATCAGGGTGGCTTCCATATCTTGGCTATTGTCAATAAAGTTGCCATGAACATAGGGGTGCACATATCCTTTTTAATTCGTATTTTTGTTTCCTTGAGAAAGATACCTCCAAGTCTTATTCCTGCCTCATATGGTAGCTCTATTTTTATTTTTTTGAGGAACCTCCGTACTGTTTTCCATAGTGGCTGTACCGATTAACATTTCCAACAAAAGTGCACGTTCCCTTTTCTCCACATCCTTGTCAATACTTATTTGTTGTCTTTTGGATGATACCCATTCTGTCAGGTGTGAGGTGATATCTCATTCTGGTTCTGATGTGAACCTCCCTGATGATAAGTGACACTGAGCATTTTTTTCATGTGCTTGTTTGCCATCTGTATGTATTCTTTGGAAAAATGTCTGTTTAAGTCTTCTGCCCATTTTTTAATTGGGTTGTTTATTTTTTGGAGGCTGAGTTCTATGAGTTCTTGGTCTATCCTTATCAGATACATTGTTTAGATATGAACCCCTTATCAAATATATTGGTTTCTCTTGTTTGGTAGGCTGCCTTTTTGTTTTGTGGATGTCAGTGATGGGGAGTGGAAAGGAGAGAGTGGAAAAGTGGCATGAGGGCTGGGACTTGAAGGGTGACTAGTGCTTTTCAAAAATGTATATAGTGACTTTATTCATGTTGCCCCAAATTGGAGAAAACACAAATGCCCTTCAACTGTTGAATAAACAAATTATGGTTTATGTGTACAATGCCATGTTAGTCAGTTAGTTAAGAAATAAAAGCAATTAATCAATAAAAACAAAGCAACTATTAAGACATGGAACTAAATGATAAATCTCAAATGCATTTGCTGAGTGAGAGAAGCCAGATTCAAAACTACCCTCTGTGTGACTCAGTCGATATGACATTCTGAAAAAGGCAGAAACATATAGACAAAAATCAGATTAGTGATTACCACTGGGATAAGCATTGACTACAAAGAGGAGAAAGGGAACTTTGGGGGAGATTTTTTTGTCAATGAACCTTTTGGGTACTTATACAGGTATATATGGGAGGGCGGGGAGGAGGTTGAGGCAGGGGTGGGCTGGGGGCTCCTTGGGACTCCGTGGATGATGGTGGGACCCCAGCACAGGCTGATGGAACAGAAGGAGCATGTACAGCAACGCTCGTGCCCCCTCCCCCCACAGCATCCCTTCTCCCGAGCCTTCTGTGATGCTGACTTAGATTCTTCCTGGGGGTAGGCACAGCCCCAAGTCCGGGGCAGGGTCCTGGATGGCTGAGTCCCAGTGCAATCTGTTGCCTCAACTGCCCCTGACGGAAGCTCCCTCACCCTGCTAATACCCTGGCAGCAGAAATGGTACAGCGTGTTCTAAACACGATGAGGAAATCCCAAGATAATTGCGATAATGCATCTGGTGTGATCAGTTGCTCTGCACCTGGAATGGAAATACAGCGGGAGGCTGTTTGCAAATATGTAAAGTCTTATGAAAGGATGCCTTGTGCAGAAGTAACAGAGCAGCTTCTCTGGAAATGCTGCTGTAGCAGTAACAACGATTATTGATTACCTATAACTTCAGACACTTTGTAGCATGTAATTATCACAAGACGTTGGTGGGTATTGTTTTTACCTTTTTACATCCCAGATATCTGAGTCCAGAGAAATTAGAGTAAAGCACAAGATCATGCACCAGTAATGGACAGAGACCATCTCAGCTCATGCCCGCCTGACTCCACTATTGCTTTTAATGCTCAGTACCACCCCCAGACCAGAGCTTCTGTGTCTTGCTTGCCTATACATACTTTCTCTGTAGCCTTAGGGGTCCTGATACTGGAAAAAGCAGAGGAAATCAGGGTTCAGATGATCGATCTAGTGCTGTAGCGATCAGGGACAGTTTGGTCTGGAAAAACCTCACAGAGGCATATGCAGGGTCCCCTTCAGTGCCACGGAGGGACCTGGAGATGCGCCTGCTGGGAACTGGCTATTGGAAGCTCAGAAAACCCCAGTGTGGCCTGTGGCCTTATCCTTGATGCTTAACACAGAGAAGGGAGGCACTGAGTAGGCTGACATATGAGACACAAAGAGAAAGGGAAGGTGCATTTAAAAGACTGAGAAAGACCCACACTGCTCACCATCGCCAATTAACTTAAGCCTTGCTCCTAAAAAAACACACACACATACAGTATCTATGCCTCAATTACATCACACTTCCTACCCTGCGTTGTAGTTAATTCATTAGTGTAAGTAATGTTTATTGAGCATCTACTGTGTGCCAGACACTGTTCCAGGCACTAAGGATATAACAGTGAGCCAAACAAACAAAAATCCCTGAAACTATATTCAACTGAACAATTAGACAGGAATAACCAGTGCCACAAGGAAAGGTAAATATAAGTGACTATATAAAATGCCAAAAAGAGTTTATATTGTGATATTATGAAGAAAGGCAAATACTAACTCACAGACTGAGCAAATACAAATTGCAAACTATATACCAAGGATTTATGTGTGATATACACTTGTCAAGTTATTTCACATCACAGCACACATGGAAGTGAATAATATGAATTTAGTATCCTGGGAAAAATGAATGGGGCTGGGTGCAGCCTGAGCAACGAGGCCTGTGGGGATGATGCCTTAGTCCCCACCAGGCTACCCGAGGACCAAAGCGACATACATTTCACCATGCTTCTAATCCATGTGTAGCAAATACTACTGTGTACCATTTGGCAAGCCCTGCATAATACACCCAAAGCTCCTACAAATTGAACAACCGATATTCCAATAAAATAAGAGGAAAATATGATGAGTAGACAATTTACAGAACTCACAGAGAAGACAGCAAGGCCTCAAAATCATATAAATAGATGCTCAGCCTCACTAACAACTAGAAAAATGCAAAAAAGAAAAGATAGCATCTTTCCTGTTGCCTGTTCCTGTGATGCTGGGGAAATGGGTACCCTTGACCTTCCTGGTGGAAATGTGAGTTTAATATTCCTGGAAAACAGTCTGGTATGTTATATTGAAATGAAAAATATGCCTATTGCAAACATGGACAGTCATTAGAACCTTGTTTGTAACGTCAAAGGACTAGAAAGAACCAAAATACCCATTGATTAAAGACTGGTAGAATAAAGACGCACCCAAGTACTGTAGTCCTGTGCAGGTGTGAAATGTCATGAAGCATCACCCTTTTACTGGAGTGGAGAGTGTGAGGATAGGATGCCAAGAGAAGAAAGCAAAGTTTAGACTCTTCTGTTTGTCCAACAGTTGAGCAGTCTTCACGCTCATGAAATTGTCTGTAGAATCCTGGACATTGGAGGACCCTACAGAAGCCAAGTAGTTTGTGGTTCCAGGTCCCTCGTTAGACCGAGAGCTCCCTGGAAGAAGGACTGGTCCTGATGAATGTCTGTGGAGTGGATGGGTTCATCCCGAGGGAGGGTGGAGTTCTGGGGAAGTTAAATATAAGCAGAGCAAATTCTGTTTTGAAAACTGGCTTGGACCAGAAGGTCAGCACAGCACAAGGGCAACAGATATGCACAAGGACAGCAGAGGAAGGAGCCTGTTTTCCAAACCACCCAGGGAAGCAGGGAGAGGAAGGTCAATGTGGGGCAATGGGGCAGGCTCCTTCCTCGCTCTGCTCAGCATTTCTCAGCATCCCTGAAGCCAGGAGGCCTGCTTCTTGGGAGAGGGTGTCTCTTATCAGGGAGATAGATGAGGGCTATGGATGGGGCAATGGGAGGGTCCTCTTCTCCTCTGCATCTATACACAGTATTTTTAAAAAATTTTATTGGACTAGATTTGATTTACAAAGTTGTGTAATATTTAGGTGTACAGCAAAGTGAATCAGTTATACATATATCCACTCTTTTTTAAGATTCTTTCCGCATATAGGCCATTACAGAGTACTGAGTAGAGTTCCCTGTGCTATACAGTAGGTCCTTATTAGTTATCTATTTTACATCTAGTAGTGTGTATATGTCAATCCCAATCTCCCAACTTATTCCTCCCCCCACTTATCCCCTGGTAACCATGTTTGTTTTCTACATCTGTGACGCTATTTCTGTTTTGTAGATAAGTTCATTTGTACCATTTTTTTAGATTCCACATATAAGCGATATCGTATGATATTTATCTTCCTGTGTCTGACTTACTTCACTCAATATGCCAATTGCACATATGGTCACCTAATCTATGACAAAGGAGGCAAGAATATAAAATGGAGAAAAGACAGTATCTTCAGTAAGTGGTGCTGGGAAAACTGGACAGCTACATGTAAAAGCATGAAATTAGAACACTTCCTAACACCATACACAAAAATAAACTAGAAATGGATTAAAGACCTAAATTTAAGGCAGGACACTATAAAACTCTTAGAGGAAAACATAGGCAGAACACTCTTTGACATAAATTGCAACAAGTTCTTTTTCATCCACCTCCTAGAGTAATGAAAATAAAAACAAAAATAAACAAATGGGATCTAATTAAACTTAAAAGCTTTGGCACAGTAAAGGAAACAATAAACAAAACAAAAAGACAACCCTCAGAATTGGAGAAAATATTTGCAAACGAAACAACAGACAAGGAATTAATCTCCAAAATATTCAAACAGCTCAATATCAAAAATACAAATAACCCAATCAAAAAATGGGCAGAAGATCTAAATAGACATTTCTCCAAAGAAGACATACAGATGGCCAGTAGGCACATGAAAAGATGCTTAACATCACTAATTATTAGAGAAATGCATATCAAAACTACAATGAGGTATCACCTCACACCGGTCAGAATGGCCATCATCAAAAAATCTACAAACAATAAATGCTGGAAAGGATGTGGAGAAAAGGGAACCCTCCTACACTGTTGGTGAGAATGTATATTGGTACAGCCACTATGGAGAATAGTATAGAGGTTCCTTAGAAAACTAAAAATAGAACTACCATATGACCCAGCAATCCCACCCCTGGGCATATACCTGGAGAAAACCATAATTCAAAAAGATACATGCACCCCAATGTTCATTGCAGCACTATTTACAATAGCCTGGACTTGGAAGCAACCTATATGTCCATCAACAGAGGAATAGATAAAGAAGGTGTGGTACACATATGCAGTGGAATATTACTCAGCCATAAAAAAGAACAAAGTGATGCCATTTATACATAGTTTTGAATGTTTGCTTTTTAACATAAGGTACATAATGATTATGTTATTACAAATACTCCATAAAAATGGGCTAGTGTTAGGGGCTTACATTGCTTATATTATTTTTCTTTACAACAAATCAAACTGAATTGTACATCTTTGAACAAAAGAAACCTTTTATTTTACAGGCTTTCCTTAGGGTGGATTGTAAGAGGTGGAATTAGAGCAATATAGGACAGGTTTATTTTAGGTCTCTTTGTCTATATTTAATGAATATATTATACTGGAGACCTGAAGCCAAATTAGAAGCAACACCAGGCATGTTTTGAAACTATTACCTCAATCTGGGCCATTTCCACAGTCCAACTTAAAGACTGTGCATCAAGTAAGAGGCACGGAAAGAGAGAGGCTAGCTGAGCCATGGAGGAGGGTGTGGCCCTGGGGCTGCTCAAGTCCTCACTGGTCCTGGAGACAGTCCTGCACAGCAGAGAGGTGCCCACCCAGGTGAGGATGAGGACAGGAGGACTAAGTGGAGAGGGATGCTGTTGAGGACCGACTGAGGTTGGAGCGGTGGGAGAGATCAGAAGTGATGCTTGGGTGAGCAAAGAAGAAAACTGATAGAAGAGAAGAAGGAAGAATAGGGTAGCGGCCACAGAGAGGAACCAAAGACCCAGATATGGGTCTTCATGTACTTCATGTACTCACCCAGGTTTATGGCGGACATGGTTGAGAGGTCTATCTGGCCTGTGGCTGCTTAGGGGGCTAGAGAGAGTGAGGGTCTCCCTTTTCCATAAGTCATGTGGAAGGGAGTATGTGATTTGGGAATCAGGAGTAATGGGTATAAAATAAAAATCTTTGGGCTTCCCTGGTGGCGCAGTGGTTGGGAGTCCGCCTGACGATGCAGGGGACACGGGTTCATGCCCCAGTCTGGGAAGATCCCACGTGCCACGGAGCGGCTGGGTCCGTGAGCCATGGCCGCTGAGCCTGCGCCTCCGGAGCCTGTGCTCCACAACTGGAGAGGCTACAAGAGTGAGAGGCCCGCGTACCGCAAAAAAAATAAAAAAAAAAATAAATAAATAAGTAAATAAATAAATAAGTAAATAAAAAATCTTTCAGTTCTCAGGCTCCAAAACTCACTCAGGCCAACCCAAGCATGCTGTCTCTCTTTGAAAGTGTCAGGGTGACCCTCCTTGGTGTTGGAATTTCCACGTGGCAGTCACGTTCTAACCCTGCCCAAGTGCCCAGCATGGTCCCAGCTAAATGAGGATTAAGACATGGCCTCTGGCCATGAGGAGCTTGCATCCTAGCAAGAGAGGCAAACCCAGGGGCACTGTGGTCCTGCAGGGATCCCTGGGAAGTCTGCACTCTATTGTGCCAGCAAGAACTGAGTCCCAGCGTGGAGGGTCTGCATGTCACCGCCCTTGGCGTGTGTCCTTCTCATTTGGTTCTGCAATTTTATTCACTCACCAAATATCCACGGAGCCTCTGTTCCATGACAGATCCTGTCACAGAGTAAAAAGCGCACAGAGTGGAAAAAATAGTCGTTCCAAGCACGAACCCTGTTCTCATGAGGTTCACAGTCCAGAGGAGAGGCAAAGAGATAACTACCAACAGTGTAAGATAGGCAGTGTTAAGAGAGGTTTGGTATGTGGGTTCTTATTTTCTCGTGTGGCTGGGACTGTCTGGGGGTCAATGTGGAGAGGTGTCAGGGACAGCTTCTCGAAGAAAGAAGTTTACACTGAGTTGTGGGAGTACAATTAGGTTTTGGCGTCTACCAGAAGCATAAGCTAATGTATAGACGAATGAAGTAACTGTGTTTCTGGCAGGAGGCACATCCAGAAGAGCACGGCAGGGTGCATTCAGGGAGTGTGTGTGAGTGTGTGCACCTGTGTGTGGTGGATCCTATGTAAAACATTGAGCTCGCTTGTTTATTTACATTCTTATTTACCAAGAGGAAGGTTGAAAATGCTTCATTTCGGTCTGGCTTGGACTGGTCAGATAGATGGGAATCCAGCAAATTTGATGAGACATAAATGTCCACACATTAAAACTCCACAAATGCTCACCTTCAAGGAAGTCTATCAATTCATATTTTTCTTATGGAAATTTTTTCTTATTTATAGTTACTTATGTATTACTTATATTTTCCTCACAGATGGAAAGATAGCAAATTTAACTTTCTTTTAAATAATGTATATATTCTCACAAGTTTGACAGTCACAAAGCACGTTGCATATACATAATCTTCGATCCTCACCTCTTCTTTTGCTTTTCTCCTGATGGATGTGCAAAAAATTAAAAAAATTACTTTTCTCTTTGATCAATTCTGCCAGTTGATAACTGGGCAGTCAACTCAGTGGCTATGTAAGATACTTCCTTAAACTTTTACAGTCAATCACGTCATACAAGAATTTCTGACCCAGAATAATTCTTTAACAAATACAATCGATATTCTAAAGTAGCAGATGTGGAAATTTACAGTATATTTTGAAACCTAATTGATTTCTAAAACCACATACATGGAGTGCCAAGGACATCGATTCTTATAATTTGTTGGGATATGCGTATGGTCTGGGAATGGGCTGCGGATGACCAGGAGTCTTGTCTGGAGGGAGAAAAATACAAATAAGACCAATATTCTAGACCTGACTCTGCCACTATATGGTCCAGAAATTCAATCCTGATCCCTTGGTGCTCTGCCTGCAAGATGAGAACTTTGGTATGATTACGGGCAGCTTGGTATACATTTAGAAAGCGATTTAAATGTGTTCTAATCACTTTCACATACTTTGGTCCTGTGACGTAGCTGGACCGTGACATAGCATTTATAATAATAAAAAAAGGAAAGGGGCGTCCAGAGAAGTGTTGAGGCAGGCTCAGAGTTGCTTGGCCAGAGCAGGGTCTCCTGGCTTCCAGGCATGCACATACACTGCTGCCATCCAGCGCTCTGGAGTCCCCTGATGGTGTTCCAAAGGGAGATCCCACATGCAAGCAGGCACCTGCTCAGTCTCCTGACCTGGCAGTTCTGCCAGCTGTATAGTGCAGACCCTCCTTAGGGCCAAAAGGAGATTGAGGCAGGCCTGCGGGGGGGAGGAAGCAAATGAGGACTTTAATAAGATGAAATGTTAACTTAAAAACCACACTTATGTGATCCAGCAATCCCACTCCTGGGCATCTATCCAGAGAAAACTCTGATTCAGAAAGATACATGCACCCTAATGTTCATAGCAGCACTATTTACAATAACCAAGACATGGAAGCAACCTAAATGTCCATCGACAGATGAATGGATAAAGAAGATGTGATACATATATACAATGGAATATTACGTAGCCATAAAAAAGAATGAAATAATGCCATTTGCAGCAACATGGATGGATCTAGAGATTATCACACTAAGTGAAGTAAGTCAGAAAGAGAAAGACAAATACCATGTGATATCACTTATATGTGGAATCTAAAATATTATACAAATGAACTTATTTATAAAAACAGAAATAGACTGACAGACATTGAAAGCAAACTTATAGTTACCAAAGGGAAAAAGGAGAGAGGTAAGGATAAATTAAGAGTTTGGGATGAGCAGATACAAACTACTATCTATAAAATACTTAAACAACAAGGTCCTACTGTATAGCACAGGGAACTATATTCAATATCCTGTACTAAACCAAAATGGAAAAGAATATGAAAAAGAATATGTACATATATGTATAACTGAATCACTTTGCTGCAAAAAAAATAAAATAAAAACAAAAATAAAATAAAAACAGGGCTCATTTTCTCTAGGTTTTTAATGTTTACAATTGCCAAAATTTGCAGCCCTCAGATGCAAACAGTTGCTTCTGGTAGGGGAGGGGCTCTCTCAGTCAAAATCAGAGTCAGACAAACTTCAAAAAATAAAAATTAATTTAGTCAACAACTTGGGCTTTTTGTTGTTTTTAATATGAGTGCATTATTGAGCTATAATTACAAACCTTAGCAATTGACTCATTTAAAATGTATAATTTGATAGCTTTTAGTATATTCACAGAGTTGTGTAAACATCACCACAAATCTAGAAAATTTTTTCACCCCAAAATGATATCCTGTAACCATTATCAATCACTCCCATTTCCTTTCAAACTCCCTCCCTCCCACAGCCCCAGGCAATTACTAATATAATTTCTGTCTCTATAGATTTGTATATTATGGACATTTCATATGAATGGAATCATATACTATGTCATCTTTTTTATCTGGCTTCTTTCACTTAGTGAAATATTTTCATGGTTCATCAGTGTTGTAATAGGTATTAGTACTTCATTTTTTTATATTGCCAAATAATATTCTGTTGTTTGGACATACCACATTTTATTTATCGATTCATCAATTGTTTCCACTTTTTGGCTATTACGAATAATGCTGCTATGAACATATGTTGCACAAGGTTTTTGTGTGGACATATGTTTTCATTTCTCTTGGCTAATGCCTAGAAGTAGATTTGCTAGATCAAATAATTTTTGTTTAACTTTTTAAGGGACTGCCAAACTTTTTTGTTCTAGAGCAGCTGCACCATTTTATATTCCCACCAGCAATGTCTCAGGGTTCCAATGTCTTCACATCCTTGCCAACATATGTTATTATGTCTTTCTGATTGTAACCATCCTAATGGGTGTGAAGATGTATCTCATCATGGTTTTGACTACCATTTCCCTGATGTTTAATTATGTTGAGCATCTTTTCATGTACTTATTGGGCATTTATGTGTCTTCCTTGGAAAAATGACTATTCAAATCCTTTGCACATTTTTAAATTGGGTTACTTGTCTTTTTATATTAGTTGTAAGAATTCTTTGTATATTCTAGATTCAAGTCCCTTATTATATATAGTATTTGCAAATATTTTCTCACATTCTGTGTGCTGTCTTTTCAGTTTCTTAATGGTTTCCTCTAAAGCACAAGAGCTTTAATTTTTATGAAGTCTAATTTATCTATTTTATCTTTTAACACTTGAGGTTATAGTGTCAAATCTAAGAGGAATTTGCCTAACTCAAGGTCATGAAGATCCTGTTTGATAATTTTAGCTCTTACATGTAGGTCTATTACCCATTTTGAGTCAATTTTTAGTTATGGTGTGAAGAAATAGTTCAACTTTATTCTTTTACCTGTAGATATGTAATTATATTAGCACCTTTTGTTGAAAATGCTATTCCTTACCCAGTGAATTGTCTTGATACCTTTGTTGAAAATTAGTTTACTACATGTATGAAGGTTTATTTTTGGACTCTCAATTTTATTCCATTTATCTCTACGTCTATTCATATGCCAGTACTATACTGTTTGGATTATTGTAGCTTTGTAGTTATTTTAAAAATTGGCCAGTTTGAGTCCTTCTCTTTTGTTCTTGTTCAAGATTGCTTTGGCTAGCCTGAGTCCTTGACATTTCTGTATGAACTTTAGGATTAGCTCATCCATTTCTGCAAAGAAGTCAGCTTGGATTTTGACAGAGATTGCACTGAATCTGTAGATAAATTTGGAGAGTACCAACATTTTAACAATATTAAATCTTCCAATCCATGAACATAGGATGTCTTTCCACATATAGAACTTTTTTCATTTATTTCAACAATGTTTCATAGTTTTAAGTGTACAAGTTGTGCACTTTTGTTAAATTTATTCCTAAATATTTTATTCTGTTTTGAAGCTGTTATATATGGAATTGTTTCCTTATTTAATTTTTCAAAATTTTCATTGCCAGTGTATATAATTATAACTGCTTTATGAATGTTGATTTTGTACCCTGTGAACTTGCTGAATTTGTTATCAGTTCTAATAGTTTTTAAGTGGATTCCTTAGAATTTTCTATATACAGGATGAGGTCATCTGCAAACACAGTTTTATTTCCTCCTTTCCAATCTGGATTCCATATACATATTAGACTAATTTCCCTGACTAGAACCTCTAGTACAATATTGAATAGGAGTAGTAAAAGCAAACATCCTTTTCTTGTTCATGATCTTTGGGTGAAAGCATTTGATCTTTCACTATTAAGGATGTTACTTGTGAGTTTTCACACATGCCCTTTATTAGTTGAGGAAGTTCTCTTGTATTCTTAGTTAGTTGAGTGTTTTTATTATAAAGGTGTGTTCAAGTTTATAAAATGTTTTCTCTTCATGTATTGAAATGATTCTGTGATTTTTGTTCTTTATTGATATTGTGTATTTCATTAATTGATTTTTTAATGTTAAACCAACTTTGAATTCCTGGGATAAGTCCCACTTGGTCATGATATATAATCCCTTACATATGTTGCTGGATTCAGTTTGCTAGTATTTTGTTGAGAATTTTTGTGTCTATATTTATAAGAGATATTAATCTGTAGATTTATTTCTTGTATCATCTTTTTTTAAATTTCCTATCAGGGTCACACTAGTCTCTAAAAATGAGTTGGGACATGTTCCTTTCTAGTCTATTTTTTTGGAAGAGTTTGTGAGAATTGGTAATAATTATTTAATGTTTGGTAGAATTCACCTGAGCCTGGGATTTTTTGTAGATATTTTAAAAATTGTTAATTTAACCTGTCTTTTACTGAATCTATTCAAATTTAATTTTTTTCTTGTGTATTTCAGTAGTTTATGTCTTTCTGGGCATTTGTCCATTTAACCTAAGTCATATACACCAGCGGTCCCCAACCTTTTTGACACCAGGGACCAGTTTCATGGAAGAAAATTTTTTCCACAGATTGGGGGAGGGGATGGTTCAGGCAGTAATGCGTGTGATGGGGAGCAACAGGGAGTGGCAGATGAAGCTTCGCTCGATTGCCCACCGCTCACCTCCTGCTGTGTGTCCCAGTTCCTAACGGGCCATGGAAAAGTACTGGTCTGTGGTCAGGAGGTTGGGGACCCCTGATATACACTGTTACTGTTTTTTTGTTTTTTAATTTTCTAGATAATAAATACTTGGTCTTATTAAACATTTCACTATTAGCTTTAATACTTTCAGTATGGCTCACAGAGGAGTTTACAGTTTCTGGAATGAGACAGACCTAGGTTCAAGGTCTATCCCTGCTCCGCTCTAGTTCTCAGGGGTGAAATTTAAATTCTATGGACCTTGGTTTCTTCATTGAAACAATGAAACTAGTGACAATAAATGGGTTGCCAAATTGATGGTACAAGAGGTTTGGAAGAATTCCAACAGTCCACCATGTGGCAGGCTATATTTTCCAAAGAATTTTATGATAATTTTCTTTCTCCATATGTTTTTATAGAACTTTCCACTCACCCATCAAAAGGTAGAATCTATTTCTCCTCATCTTGAGTTTGGGTATGCTTGTGACTCACTTCTAACCCATAGAATGTGGTAGAATTGATGCTGTATGACATTTGAGGCATTTGCCTTCTTAGCTAGAACATGAGCTAGTGCTTAGAATATTGAGCTTCTATATAAAAACTACTACTACTGCTCTAAGGCCACCTCGATATGAGAAAACAAAGGGTCCATGGAGCAGTCTATTGTAGGTGTTTTATCCCACAGCCCTAACTGAGGCCCCCAACCAACATGAAATATCAACTGCAAGATATGTGACTAAAGATGCCACCAGATAATTCAAGTCCCCATCTGCTGAGTGATCCAAGGTAATGCCCTAAATATTGTTGTACAAAACAACATATCTGAATTCTTAATCCACAGATCCATGAGCACAACAAAATTGTTCGAAAAGATGATCAGTTTGTGGAGTAGAGTAACAATCCCTGAATGATCACTTCAAATGATTGCATTGTTGTAATGACTAAAATAGCAAATGTGAAGATTAGGATATTTCATGAATTACAGGAAATAGGAGGAAATTATGGGAGGAAAGTCCTGTTCTTTGGGTTTCCTCCCCATGAACAAAGCTGTCCCTGCTGTCGTTCTTGCCTGTCTCTCCAGCCCCTCCCCCACATACTCATACTTATGGACCAGCTTCACCCACATCAACATCTTGGAGGTTCCCAAATGGAGAGGGCTTGTTCTCACCTGGGGCCTTAAGTTCCTGTGTTCCCCTTGTCTGAGATGATTTTATCCTCCTATTCCTCTTTGCTGGTTCCTCTTCACATCTGTGATTTCTGAAAGTTGGTCTGCTTTAGGGCTCAGTGCATAGAGATCCTTTTTATCTACATTTACCACCCATGTGGATTCCCTTTGTGTTGGAGCTTAAAACCACCCTTCAATGGTCCCCCTGATCTTGCAGAATATCATTCAAAAGCCTTCCCTCAGGCCTTATGGCCTTCAGTGACCCAGACCTGGCTAACCTTCAGGGTTCTTCTCTGGCCCTAGAAGCACACTTTTTTCCTGACTTATGGACCTGTGTATAGTCCCCCAAAGTATCATGCTCCTTCAGATCTCCATAATTTTACATGTGCTGCTGCCTCTGCCCAAATTTCTCCTCCACTTCTTTGTTTCATTAGGCACTGCTGATTCTTTGAATTTTTGCTCTTCCTTTAAACCCCATCTGATGTCCTACTTTCTCAGATTCATCTGAGTGGCCCTAATGGGTGCTTCTACATTCTGTGGTTTATATCCCTATTTTTTGTCATGCTGTTAGTGCTGTTGATTTGCCTGCCTTCCCCTCTGGATTTAGAGCTTTTAGAAGTAGACATAAGTGTGTTCTGGGACCTAATATGCTGTGCATTCCAGTGTGGAGGCTTAGTAAGTGTTTTTACTGGATATGGTTTGTACATTAAACAAGACACCTGGATGAGAAAGGCCACTTTTCCCTTGCCTTGGAATCTTAGCAGGCAGATCACTGCAAGTTGCCTTTACTGTCTTATCCAGACACCTGGCTGCAATCCATCAGACACTCTCATCCATTAAATATAATTATATGCTTTGTTAGAATAGCCAGATGTTAAGCACAGTGAAAAGATGTCATTTCATCCAATGGAAAGATTATAAACCTATTTATACTGGCAACCAACCACAAGTACTTAAATGATGGATGGAGTGGACAGGTCTTTCTGTTGGTAAACCCTGGAATAATGGGTCCTCCCAGGAGAGGGGAGTTGGGGGGGTGGAGCTGGACTTCTGAGGAGTAGTCATGACCTGGTTAATTGTTTTACCTGCTTGAGATTTTTTTGATGATACATGAATTTGTTACCCCAGGACAGCCTACCCCAACGTTCTAGAGTTTTCAAGGATTTAGACAGGACATTATTTCTTTATAATTCTTTTCCATTATTATTATTATTTTTTTATTTGGCTGCACCAGGTCCTAGTTGTGGCATGCAGGATCTTCTTTGCCTTGTGCGGGATCTTCTTTGCGACAGGTGGGCTCTTAGTTGCAGCAAGCGGGCTCTTAGTTGCGGCATGGGAGATCTAGTTCCCTGACCAGGGATCGAAGCTGGGCCCCCTGCGTTGGGAGTGCAGAGTCTTAACTAGTGGACCACCAGGGAAGTCTCCCAGGACATGTTTTGAATGAGATTCCATCCTTGTTTCAGTTGGTGGTGCCAGCATCTAACCAGGCACCCAGGCTAGAAATATGGAAGTAACCAGTTATCTAGTCCTGCCTATCTTATCTCCCAAATACTTCTCAAATATTCTCATTTCTGGGCCTGTTACCACTGCCCAAGTATACTTACCCTCATCACCTCTTGGGTGAACTCCCTCCATAATTTAGAGTTTAACAAATTCCTTTTGTAAATCAAAGGAGATATTGATTGAAATGCAATTATGGGGAAGAATTTCAATATACACAGTAAGGAAATCAAAGAATTGACATTTTAAATTAGGTTTTTCTAATATGGACATTTTAAATTGAAATTATTTCCCAATACTTTCTGGTAGGGTTTGAATACTCAACTTCCCTGATTCTGAGAAAGGGAGAACTAATTTGGTAAGTGGGAAATCAAATTTGAAAAATAGGCAAACACTATAGAGGTAGAAGGAGAAAGAAAAAAATTTGAGACTAAAATGTGAGAGCTAAGGAGTGGAGCTAAGGGAAGAAAGGAGGGTATTACCAACAAGGAACTTGAAATATTTTCCTAGGAAAATTGATGAAGATGGGAGAAGGCCCTTTACTCAGGGAGAGCCTGGTGGTTGGAAGGATCACTGTTAATAACGTTATTCCAAGACTCCTTGTGGTAGCTGAGTTATTACCCACAATCTGCCATCTTTCTCTTGAGTGAGGTCTTCCCATCATTTGTGCTCATGGACTTTGATCATTATTTCTTTCTTCATCCACAATCATCACCTTATCCATGACTACCTGGGGGATATGGGACCTTCTTTTGCTGCCAGATCCAAGACATTTGTGTGTGTATGTGTGTGTGTGTGTGTGTGTGTGTGTGTGTGTGTGTCTGCATGTGTATTTTGGGAGATCACAGTCAACTAATTAAGTTTGGGAGAAGTTTCTGAACAACTGCACTTTGGTGTGTTTAAAGACACAAGCTGGGGACCCAATGAGTGAAGAAATTGTTAATGAAATTGCCACTGCCTGCTCTTTGCCGTTTACTAAGTATAACCTTAGGAGAATTTCATAAACACTTTGAATTTTCTTGTGTGTAAAATAGGGATAATAATTTCTACTTCTCAGGGTTATCATGGGAGGAATACATGGGATAATACATATAAAGTTTCTTAGTCTGTGTGGAACCTGAGAGATGACCAATAAATTATAGACATTATGATACTCAAAGTTCTTAACGGCCCTGCTTAATCTTCATTAGATTTATCCTGATTTCTCTTTAGGTACTAAAAACATAGACTATTAAATTTATCTTTCTATAAGAATGTTCTTGTGCTTTATGGTTATTGAGGAAATCATCTATTTTTGGGCCAGATTCTCTTGAGTATCCCACCATGATATTTTTATAAACCCAGTGTCTATGTAAATATGTTCTCCAAAACATAGCACCTCAAGATGCATCTCAGAAAAAAATGCTTTCATGGTCAATAAATGTGGGCAATGTTTTATGCTGTATTCAACTTTCACCTTTATTCTGCTCTAATAGAGATGCACTGAACATATAAATATAGTAACACTTTGTTTAGGCCACACGTTTTAAAACCGCTTTGAATATAGAACTAATTTTTCCCCATGAAATACCTAGTAACATCCTAAGGAAGGATTGATGGTTCCACAGATCACATTTTGGGAAATGCATCACTAAGCAAAGCCCATGTTTTCAATATGCTTAATGGCAGCATGAGAGTCAAAAAACAAGGTGGGTGCTATTGGGCAGTAGCTGCCACAAGTCAATACTTTCAGCTCCATGGGATGGCCTGCCACTCTTGATCTACACCTGCTTTGATACCTTTCTTTTCAAGATGATTAATGCATGGAATGATTTCACATTACCCTGCATTAGCAAAGATTTGTTCTGACATTTCATTGGGAGTCAATCAGAAATCCAGTTTGAAGTTAAGTCAATAAACTTCAGGTTTCCCATTCTCTCCCTTGTTTATTAATAGTATTAATGGGATCCAAAAGCCTTTCTTGTTCTTTTCAAAGCCTGCCAACATAAAATAACACATCTTAGGTATAAGACCCCACTCTGTTCTAAATATACTGCATCACAAATAATACTCACATAATTCTATTATAGTATCCAACTTACTAGACAATGAAACAAAGGCTAAGAGAGTTTTAAAAGCTTGTTTATCATCAAAGAGCCAGAATTCCAATATATATATTTCTGATTCAACCACAATGTATTATGTTCCACAGCAAATCATATGTCTTCAAAGCCTTGCCTGCTCAAGTTTATTGGATAACTACAAATATGCTGTGCAAAAAACTACCCAAACACTAAGAGGTTTAAAGCAAACATTCATCCTCATGGATTTGTAAGGTGGCTAATCTAAGTTGGGCTCTGCTCTATGAGTCTATTATCCTTTTTAGAGACCAGCACGTTTTTCTCATGGTGATGGCAGAGACGCAGAGAGCAAGAAAAGCACAAACGTGCTTTTCAAGCCTTGGATCACTTCATGTGCACTAACATTCTGTTAGATAAGGCAAGTCACATGGCCCAAACCAAAGTCAGGGGACAAGAAATCATTCTCTGTTCCTCTTGCAGAAATAACTGCAAAGCCACATGCCCTGTAGTGTAACATATTCACAGGTTTTAGGGATTAGGATGTGGACATCTTTGGGAGCCATCGTTCTGCTACAGTATACGGTTCTTGGACATTCTAATAGCTATTTAGTGGTATTTCACTGTGGTTTTAGTTTGCATTTTCTCTTTTGTTTGCTTGCTTTTTATTTTGGGGTTTTTTTTTGGCTGCAACGTGTGGCTTGTGGGATCTTAGTTCTCCAACCTGGGATCAAACCGAGGGTCATGGCAGTGAAAGCGCCGAGTCTTAACCACTGGACCGCCAGGGAATTCCCTTAGTTTGCATTTCCTGAATGATTATGTTGACCATCTTTGCATGTGCTATTTGTAATCTGTATATTTTTTTTTGGTGAAATGTCTGTTTAAAGTTTTGCCTATTATATATATTGGGTTTATACTTTTCATTTGAATTTTGAGAATTTTTATATAGTGTTGATACCCTACATTATTGATCAGATGGGTGAAATGAAAATATTGTTTGCAAACTGTGGCTTGCTAAGTGTGTCTTTCAAACATCAGAAGTTCTTAATTTTGATGAAATTCAATTTATGATTTCTTACTCAGTATGCTTTTGGCATGGTATCTAACAAAAATTTGCCTAACTCAAGGTCATGAAAATTATCTCCTACGTTTTGTTTTAGAAGTTTTTTAGTTTTAGGTTTTACATTTAGGTCTATGATCCATTTTGAGATAATTTTTGTATAGGGCATAAGATATAAATCAAGATTTCATTCTTTTTACTTTTTTGTTTTGGATATCCAGTTGTTTCAGGATCATTTGTTCAAAACATTATCCTGTCTTCATTAAATTTTCTTTGTCCCTTTGTCAAAAACCATAGAAGTATGAGTCAATTTCTGAGCACTCTGTTCTGTTCTATCTTTTTTCCAGTAATACTGTCTTTATCATTGTAGCTTTATATTATCAGGTAGCATGAATAGCCCAACTTTGTTCATTTTTAGAATAGCGTCTGGTTATTCCAGTTCCTTTGCTTGTCCATATAAATTATAGCTTCAACTTGTCAATCATATACAGTATCATCATAGAATATTGGTACATTGATCCTATTTTCTGTGACCTTGGTAAACTCACTGTTTAGGGTTAGTTTAATTGTAGTAACTAGATTCTTGGGAAATTTCTATACAGAAAATTATGTAATATGTGCATAGAAACAGTTTATTTCTTCTTTTGTTTATCTGTATGCCTTTCCTTTCTTTTTCTTGCTTTGTTTCTCTGACCAAGACCATTGGTACAATGTTGAATAAAATTGGTGAGAACATACATCCTTGGGTTGTTCCCAATTTTAGGAGAAAATAATTCAATCCTTCACCATTACGTATGAAGCTAAGTGTAGAGTTAATTTTTGTTTGTTTGTTTGTAGATGTCCTTTATCAGAGGTAATGGTGGGCTAACATGTATCAGTGCCTGTCTTCCATGGGTAGATTGTTTCTTCCTGTTTCCTTCCTCTGCTGTGGTAGGTTTTCTCAGAATACTGCTTTTTTTGCCCTTTCTACTACAGATTAAGGTTTTTGTTCTGTAGGAAGGATTGAAAAATGGATGTGGACAGACCTCAGATAGTGCCTACTGTCTAGCACCCCCCAAACAGCTTCATGATGGGGCATTCTCAGGATCCTCCCTGATCTAACATGTGAGCAGCTGGTGGGGTCCTGGAAGAAAAGCCTTTGAGAGGTTTGGACCTCTCTATGTCTGTGCTGTAGGGGCTTCACACTCTCACACTAGAGCTCATTCAGATCTTAGTAATTCATCAAAATTTTCTTGCTGAATCTTCTTATTGGCATTCAGTAGTGTTTCATTGGGTCCTATTTCTTTTCGTAGGTGACTCTTTCTCCAAAGTCTCATTTTTTTGCCCTATGACCTCAGTTATCTAATGAGTTCAATAAAATAAATTAAAGGGCTTTTTTCTTATTATAATGGTGAGAGCAACACTCTTCTAGCTTTGTACATCTGAAACTGGGTGTTTCTTCTCATATCTAGAGTTGGGGAGGAGGAAAAAAATATGAAAAGATAATGTGTTATTAAGAAACTACTTTGAGCCATGCACTGTGCTAACTTGCCCATCCTATCAAATTTAGACGTTAAACAATTGCATAAGGCAGGAACCATTATTATTATTATTACCGCACCAGTTTGTGCTCTTAACCACTTTGTGTACTGCTTTTGCTTTATCTCTTTTAATCATCACACTAACCACCTGAGGAAAGGGATCATGATTATCTTACTGCTGTTACACGACCAACCCTTAGCAGAATCTTTAGCACATAGTGAATGCAGAAGGAGTCCCTGTTGAATCAATTAGCGCAAATGCAGCCTTCAGGCACATGTGCGATAGTCATTACATTATCTCAGCATTCCTTCCCTTCCCACATCACTGGAAGTTTGGGATGGGCTAAGATGTATGCATTCAGAAAGGTATTCATTCATCTACTGGCTGTGTGAAGCTGAGTGTGGTAGAAAGGCAGTCACAGAGCATGGGGCCTGGGCAGGCGTCCTGACTCTTCCCACCGACTTGTTGGCTCCATGCTAGGAAATTTGTTCCTCCCTTTGTGATGTGGCCTTGGTGCCTGAACTATCTGACATTCTCGTAGCCAAGTCTGTAGAGTTGCATCATTTTAACCGCTGCTTCCCCCTCTCCCCATTCACTGCTTCCTTCTTTCTCAACATTCCAAAGTCCTGCTGCCTTACTTAAAGTGAGTTTTATAGTATGAACAGGATCTCCAAGTAAAGGTGTACATTTGTGATCTGCACAACAGAACATGCATGGGGGTGAAATGCAGCCCACGCTCAGCTCACCAAGACAAGCAGTCAGAGCAGTGGCCATGTCTGCTGGGGGAAGAGCATTTTTCACAGTTTCACAAGGGCACTCTGTGGGTTGATGATGACCTTGATCTTGCATGCGACTGTGCCTAGCAGGGGAGCAAATCAGGAGAAGAACCATTTCCCTTTGAACTGCAGATTTCTAGTGATTTCTCTGCAGTAACCTCTGACCCCTTCTGCTACTGCCCTCTTCTATTTCTTGTGTTTCTTCTCTCATGTGCTTAGATTCTCCTTGGTTTGGCTTCATCTCCCCCTCCCCTCCTACCTCATTCCACTCCACCACACACAAGCGCAAAACACCGGTCCCACTTTCCTTCTCCATTTCCATTTTTTTTTCCGCTGGGATTCTAAAACCAATCCTGATACTTGCACCTGCTCAGGAAATTAAAATGTTTAAGCTTTTTTGGCTGTCACATCACTGTGAGGCCAAACTGACAATCTGCTAACTACAGACTCAGAGCTAAAATAACAAAACGTTTTGCAAGCTGGGCTAGAATCATAAGGGGCGGATTCTTTTTTAGCTCTCCAAAGCCAACAACGCAAAATAAAATACTACACACTTCCCTTCTGCCTCTTCCATTAAACAGTGTGGGGAGAGCCTCCCTGGGGTGTGTCTGTGGACCTCTTGGTTGCCTTCCCCACTCTCTCTCCATCTTCCATCTCACACTTGCTTCTTGTGGATAATCTCCCTCCCTCCCGAGGCGTGTACCCCAGAAGCGATCCTGAGAGGCTGTGATAACCAGGAGTCCCACCTGGCATGGGGTCTGCCTGCCCACTGCCAGGCGTTGGGCCTGGAGACACGTTAGTTCTCTGAGAGAAGCCTGCCTCTCTGAAGGAGGCCAATGCTCTGCTTGCAGATAAAGGGGGTGGGTTTGGAATGCGTCTCTCCAAGAGGTCTGACGGACACGGCTGATGGAACAGAAGTCATCCTGAAGGAACAGAAGAAGGGGAAGAAGCTCTGACCACAGCTGCTTGGACACACCAAGTACACCCCATCTCAGGATCTTTGCTCTTGGTGTTCTGTTTGCCTCAGATGTTCTTCCTCCAGTTCTGTGCATGGTTCTGTCCCTCATCCTTATTTGGATATTTGCTCAAATTTGATCACTTCCCATCCATCCTACATAAAAATGCTTACATCACTTTACACCTTTATGACATTTATTGCTCCCTACCTATAACTTATTTGCTTACCTTTTTTTTTTTTTTTTTTTTTCTGTTATCCTCTCTCAAGTATAAGCTTCACGAGGACAGGAATTTTGTTTTGCTAACTACTACCTTCTTTATACTTAGAACATGGCCTGGTAAATAGTGGGTGAGTGGGTGCTCATTAAATGCTTTTTTTTTTTTTTTTTTTTTGCGGTACGTGGACCTCTCACTGTTGTGGCGTCTCCCGTTGCAGAGCACAGGCTCCGGACGCACAGGCTCAGCGGCCATGGCTCACGGGCCCAGCCGCTCCGCGGCATGTGGGATCTTTCCGTACCGGGGCACGAACCCGCGTCCCCTGCATCGGCAGGCGGACTCTCAACCACTGTGCCACCAGGGAAGCCTTAAATGCTTATTAAATGTATGAACCTTGGGAATATCTCAAGAGGGCCAGGAACCATGCCAGTTGCTTTACATCCTTTATCTCTTTTCATATTCAAATAATCTTGCTGAACAGTTTTAGTCACCCAGACTTCACAGAGAAGGTGGCCGAAGGGTCATGATGTTAGGGATGCCTGGGCTATTTCCACAGTGACTTGACCTCTGGCCTGTCTGACCTCAGAGTCTATGTCCTATACACCAGAGCTTGCTGGCTTGCGAGCACAGGTGACCCCAAGTCTTCCTCCCCATCTTCCTTTCCCAGTCCTCCATCTGTGACAGGAAGGACTTTCAGTTGGGGCCCTTGAACACTTTTGGGGATATATAAGAGTTTCTTGGGCCCTCTTCCTGACTACACCTCCCTGGTCTGAAACTTCTCACATCAGTGTTCCTTCTGACTGACTTCCTGCTTTTCTCAGAACATCCTGAGAGAGGATACCTTTCCCTGTGTACTTCTTCAGCTTCCATCCATAATTTAGCGACGTGTGAAAACACATTTCACCTAAGGAGTTCCACTAAATTCACAAAGGAATAAAATATCAAAGCTTTTAAAATCTTTCGTATTTGCTTTCTCCCTTGGCAGAGTTGCAGCTTTCTGGATCACAGTGTATAAATGGCACAAGTGAGCTCTGAGAAGGTTGAAAAGTTTCTCTATGCATTTGTTCCACCATGGTACCCAGTCCCAGAGGCCTGCATCCCAGTGATGGGAGCCGCATCCTTCTCATGGAAAGGACACTCCAGCCCTGCACCCACATCTGCATGCACGACAATTCTCCAGGCTGCAAGCCTGCTATGCCTGTACCACGGTCACCGTGTATCGGGGCAGGTCCACCCTGCTAGCTGTCATGGTCTCAGTTCTGAACCCTTGCCGATCTCATCCCCCACCTCATATCTTACACTGCTCTCAGCTTGTTAAGCTTCCAGCCTCATTCACTTGACTGTCCTGAAGACTTGAGGCTGTGCACTGCCTTCCTGCTCTTTGCACCTCTTCCTGTACCAGCCCCATTGCCTTGGGCAACCTTGTCCTCAAGTGACCTTGTCGAGAACCCCATCTTTGGCTATGTTCTTTGGGAGGCCCCTCCTCTGGGTTTTTACAGGCCCTGAGCAGGGATAATCCCTGCTCTTCAGAAGTTCCTAGACGGCCTTTAATAGATATTTTAGGGACTTGATTTTGAGTGCCCTGGACCCCTTAGAGTGCAGAAAAAGGGAACAGGAGGTTCTAAAGCCAAAATTCTTAACTTGACAAAGGTTTTAATTCAGTTCATTCATTTTTTCAACAAGAACTTACTGATAACCTGATATACACCAGAGACCGTGCCAAGTGCCGGAGATTAAGAGATAAAGGAGCCTCACTTTTCCTCTCACGGAGCTCAGAGCTGTGATGCAGGTAAGACAGGGAGTAGAATGAAGCAATGCCGGCCAGTATTTGCTGAGCCTGTATGTCCATATTCCAGGTCCTATACCAAAGGGTTAACACGCTCCTTCCCGTCTAATCTGTGCTTCAGATTAGATGGAAAGGAGCAAATGTAAATGTGTATGCTGTCAGAAGAGCTCAGGGATTACCTGTAGACCCACTCGATGGTGATTAATGGGAAAGAGTGCAGGGCCGACGTCAGACAGAACAGGCCATGTCGCTCTGCCTGTAAGTGGCCTCGGGCTGCTATTAATTCCTACCCCCTCCCCCAACCAGGTATAGGCCAGCTGCCCTCTTCCTCCCCTTAACGTCTGTAATGTCTTTCTAACTGATTGCCTTCTAGCCAATTCCCCTGATCTACTTTCCTGTGTAGCAGACTGAGTCATCTTTTCAGACAAGAAATCTGATTATAGTACCCGCAGCTCAAACTCCTTAACTGACTTTCTATTTCTTTAAGGTCAGGTCCAAAATCCATAGCTTGGCTGCTAAGGAATTCACCTGGCTCCTGCCTAACCCTAAC
The DNA here is from genome assembly GCF_005190385.1 of Monodon monoceros. Lineage (NCBI taxonomy): Eukaryota > Metazoa > Chordata > Mammalia > Artiodactyla > Monodontidae > Monodon > Monodon monoceros. The sequence continues at coordinate 106,932,776 of NW_021703772.1, read as the reverse complement.
CTTAACCCTTACCCTGACCTGGCTTCAGCCTCTGAGCTCACCACTGCCTTCTGGCTCACTTCATTCTGGTCCCACAGGTTGTCTGGAAGTTCCTGGAGTGCCATGGTTTTTCCTCCCCCAGGGCTTTGACCATGCTTTCCCTCTGTGTGAAAGCCCCCTTCTCCCTTCTCAGGCTAATTCCCATTATTTGACAGTTTTCAGCTTGAACTGTTTTCTCTCACTTCCTTTCCCTTCCCTAGAATAGTTCAGGTCTCCTATTATATGCTTCTGTGGTACACCATCTTTATTCTTTTAGCCTTTATCATAGCTGCAGATGTTATATATGAGGTGAAATGGTTGGCCATCCACTAGTCTTTGGTCAGAAGACTACCTATAATTACAATAGCTGTTGTTGGTGTATCTAATCTTACGCCACAAGGACTTTGGTTGAGCAGGAAAAACTCTCAATGCATCAAACCACAATGTTGGGTCTATTATTCTTAAAAAGGCAGTTCAGTGCTACTAATAAGTGAATGACCCTATCCCCACATGAGTTGTATTCTGCTGTCTCTAAGTACTTAATAATTACAAAGTAATTACTGCTTGTACCTTGGAGTTGTTACATCACAAATTACAATGTAAAGGGGACCAGTCCATCAAAGATTTTTCATTGAGGAAGGTGGGGAGCAGGTTGGCAGGACAGTAAATTAAAAAGGGAGAATTGGGCTTCCCTGGTGGCACAGTGGTTGAGAGTCTGCCTGCCAATGCAGGGGACACAGGTTCGAGCCCTGGTCTGGGAGGATCCCGCATGCCGCGGAGCGGCTGGGCCCGTAAGCCATGGCCGCTGGGCCTGCGCGTCCGGAGCCTGTGCTCCGCAACGGGAGAGGCCGCAACAGTGAGAGGCCCGCACACCGCAACTGGAGAGGGTCCTCGCACAGAGGCGAGGACCCAACACAGCCGAAAATGGATAAATGAATAAATAAATAAAATTTAAAAGAGAAATCCTGAATGCTAAAAATAACTTAAAAAAATAAAAGAAAAGAAAAAAAGGGAGCATTGTCCTCTTTCTTGTTCATGGACAGGGAGCCCTTTGTCTTCAAAATCATGTGAGACTAAGCAGAGGTATGTGCGCCAAACCCTGAAACTTGATCCCCTTTGCAAGATGTAGGTGGTATAAAACATGCTTATATAATTATAAGGAAAGTCGGGCACTTTTGGGAACAGGATGGGATGATGAGCCTAAGATCTTTGAAGAAGGCACCCCCTTCTTCCAGCAATTTAAGGTGTAGAGAACACCATGCAGTCAGGCTTGGGGAAAAACCATCACTGGGACATTTATAGAAAGCAGCAAGTGGGCCAGTTTTGAGTGTGTGGTTGGGTGTTTGGCCAGGATTGTCACAGTTTTCAGTTTGTTACGTTACAATCTTCCCTTGGTCTACACTCAAAATTTAGTAAGAACAAGAGTTTCCTTGAGTGAATTAATTCTATGGTCTTTTCTGACTCCCAAGACTTGATGATAAGCTCTTTGAGGACAAAACCATGTCTTATCTTTGTTGCCCCAATACTCAGTTCAAGGCTTGGTGCAGAGTGGTCACTTCATGTTGTTGAGTTTGGATGAATGGGCATCTGAACATTTTTCAGTGAGAGGAGAGGAAGAGCCACTGAGAAGGAAGAATTAAGAGAGAAAAGTCTTGATATGGGTGGGAGGAGATGGAGTGCATTGCTCAGATGTTTGACAAAGGGTTAGTTATAGAGAGGAGAGGAATGCCTGTTCTGATGAGACAGACAAAGTGAAAGAAGCAGGGGCATTCGGGGATAAGAGTAGTGTAGAAAAGGGAGGTGGCACGGATAGGCTTGTACTTCTCCATAATGTTGCTTCTTAACAAAACTGTAAAGAAGAGATGTGTGTATGTGTGTGTGTGAGTGAGAGAGAGAGAGAAAGAGAGAGAGAATCCTGGTTTAAGGTCATGAGGACTAAGCATCATGGCACAGAAGGAAAACCAGTGACCCTTAGACAGTAGCTCTTCCACTTATCTGTATGACATTGGATAAGAAGATGCTTTATTTCTCAGAGTTCCTTCCTCAGTAAAAGAAGATTAATTTAGCTCACTGATTTAATGTGATGATTTATTTAGCTATCACAAATGAAATCTCTTTGTCAGCTCTACAACATATTGCAAATGTATTTCTTTGAAAGATCTATTTATAGTTTAGTTTAGTTGAGGAAAGAAGTTTAACCCATCTAAACAGTATGATGAACTAAGTATAAAATGTTAAAGAAAACCCAAAACAACCCTATGAGAGCACAGAAATACAGAATATCAGCTTGGTGGATTTTTGGAAATCATTGACACAATCTCCCATATTGTATAAGAGTATTTTCCTGTTGTAATTATTTCTATATATACCTCTATTTGTCTTTCCCCATCCAGTTTCCTAATTCTCCCCAAAAGAGATAATATCTCTGTATGTCAGCATCTATTAAAATCTTATTTATAAGCTAATTGCTTAATACCTGTATATTGAATTGACCTGTTGAAAGCTCTCATTTTACAATTGGAGAAACAGGCTCAAATATCTCAAGTGACTCTGCAAATCTCACACAACTAGGTCTTCTCACTGCCAGCCTAGTGTTTTTTTACAATCTGATCTCAGGAAAGAGATGGACCTTGAAGCTGCATAGCACAAGGAGATCAGCTCGGTGCTCTGTGACCACCTAGAGGGGTGGGATAGGAAGGGTGGGAGGGAGATGCAAGAGGGAGCAGATATGGGGATATATGTATGTGTAGTGCTGATTCACTTTGTCATAAAGCAGAAAGTAACACACCATTTTAAAGCAATTATACTCTAATAAAGGTGTTAAAAACAACAACAACAACATAGGAGCAAACAGAAAACAGGACATTCCTGGAAAACAAAACAGCTTGAGCAAAGGCACTGCATCAGAAATGGGGTTTGAGTGTCCAGGGGCCCTTTGGAGGACCAGCCTGGCTGCAGTGGAGGGCACACACATTTTTATGGGGCTTGCTAACCTCTCATGAGTCCTGAGAAAAAGAATCAAGAAATTGTCAAACAGAATAATAAAAATCTTAATTATTTAGCAATTTGTCCAGTACTAAACTCTAAGGTGGGCAACACTAGTGTCATATAAAATGAATGCAAAATTGAACACATCAAAACAAATAAATGCTTCCTTCTTGCCAAAGTCTCCTTGGAATTACATCACAGACAACTCTCATGATAATAATGAATCAAAGAAGTCCTTAATTTATTTCAAAGGCAAATGCCATTGGATAAGTTTGAGGTCACTAGAGGCCCTTCATGGAGTCTGACCAATCTTAACGGAGCACCCACTTACTCCAGAGGGAAAAGTAGACCAGTGTCTATTAGTTCCTGACTTTCCTGAATCTAGTATCCCAGGACCACGCCTTAGCATTGTGTGTCACTAAATTGAATAGAATGCATTTCAGGGCTTATTGAAAAATGTACATAAAATCATGGAGGGCTTTCTGGAGGAAGGATGACTTTGGTAACATCTTAAGAATGGAAAACTACTGTTAGAGCTCTTCATTGTCTCCCTAACGGTGGTGTGCAAAGCCCTCCAAATCCACCCCTCCTTAGCCATTAAGTTTTGTCTCCCAACGTTTCTCTTTCATGTCCATACACCCCAATCATACCAAACTGCTCATAGTTCCTTGAGCTATTTATTGCAGTTTCACACCTCTGAGTTCTTAAATATGCTAATTTTCCACCTGATGCACCATTGCCCTCCTTCTGCCTGGAGAGGATGTCTTCTCTCTGTTCAAGACCCATATGACTATTTCTTCCCCCAACTAAGGTACAGTTGATTACTATTCCTTGTGTCCCACTCTGTATCTTATATCACCTTCCTTATGGCACTTATCTCACTATCCTGAATCCTTTTTTATTTTAATAAGAATTTACTGTATTTATCCCTAGACTGTGAGCTTAAAGGCTAGGCTCCATGTATTACTGGGGACTCTATTCCCACTAAGTCACTGATGCAAAGTAGGTGATCTGTTTGTCAGATGAATGAATGGATTAATGAATGAATGAAAGACGCCAAGCTAACAGTTTAATGCATCCAGGAGCCAGGTGGTTGCATTAGGTAGAATGCAGATGCACTTGGCTGCAAAAAATAGACAAGCCAACTCTATTAGCATAAATGGAAATTGATTCATGCGAAGTTTCAGCAGGGCTGTGAAGCCCAGGGTTGGGTGATTCACAGCTCAGTGATGTTAGCTGGACCTGACTTCTTTCTTTCCTTCTGCTCTGCCTTCTCCTCGCTCCCCCTGGTGGTTGCAAGTTGGTTGCTAGCAGCTCCCAAGACCTACAGGCATCCAGATCCACGAGAGAGATGATGTGTCTCCTTGGAAAGCTCTTGGAAGAGAAAGGACACATTTTCCCCCAGAAGCCACTAGGTAACATTTTCCCAGTTCTAGTACCCAGTTTGGATTGGGTGGTCACTCCTGAACCAGTAACTGTGGCTGGGAGGTTAGATTGGTTGAGAAGTCACATGTTCTGCCTTAGAGCTGGGGGAAGTTGTTTTTGAGGGGAAAAAAATGAGAGAGATGTGGATACCCAACAAAATAAGACTATTTTAAAGAAAGGAAGACAGGATTAGGGGGAGGTGATCACAGTGACTAGAATGGGATGGAAAGGACATGCCCAAAAGCCATTCCTGTGGTCTGTGTTGACCTTGAACTTTTATTCCTTGTTGGGTTGGAATTTGGGGCTCTCGCTCATTGTCTTTTGCCTTATGAAGTGACAGTTTATTAAAAGGGAAAAAGAGAAAAAAAATTCCCAACAACAGAATGTGTGTGTGTGTGTGTGTGTGTGTGTGTGTGTGTATCACATATGTACATCTCCAAAGTTTGACCTGACCTTCTGTTCATGATGTGCCAAGGTAGAGGTGAAAGTCATCTTGAGTCTCTGTCAGGCTGAGGTGCAGCAGAAAGGACCTTCCTCTCCAGAGAAGCTAGTTTGCTGCTCTTGGAATGTACATAAAGGGAACACATTTCTCACTATCAAATGCCTTCTTCTCCACTCTGCAAAAAATTACAGGTGCAAAAATCCTGTCCAATCAAGGGAAGCTTCAGCATTTGAATTCTGGACTCACTTGCTGGGATCAGCCCTGTGGTCACACTAAGGAAAGAGACCTGCAAGGGGATTCACAGGGAAGGCACTTCTCCTGGAAAACAGGCTTGTTCCAGACACATCACCAATCTACCCCCTTCATCTCCCTCCACCTACATGCTGAAGGTTTCTTTTGACACCTTTCTCTTCTGACCATGCATTTCTTTTCCACTTCATCACAAAAACACAAACAAACCAAAAACAAGCACGACCAACCAAACAGATAAGTTACCTCCCACAAAAACAAAGACCAAAAAACAAAAACAAACCAAACTACCACCACCATCAACTCTTACTGGCTTCACAGTAAGAGTATTCAGCATGAATCCAAAGTTTCAATGTTGTCTGGAACAAGTTTACATTCATCTCATTGAATTAAAACAAAATTCAAGTCTGTTTAAAAGGCAAGGAAACTTGGACACACCAGGGAAATGTTTCAGTTGACATATGCTCGTCTTAGCCTCTGTCTGAGTAGAGATGTGTGCTGTCTGGTGGGCCCCTGCTCTGTTCTAGTCTTTGATTTTCTCTCCCATGAAAGGAATAAATTCATTGAGTCAGCAAATACTCATTGTACTTCATGGCAGGTACTAATATTAGCTCTAGCAATATAGCTATGGACAAGATCTTCCTGCACCTGCTCTTCCAGAGCTTAATTCTGGGTGGAAAGATGGACACTAAACCCATGAATCAAGATGTGATCAAGAGAATTTCAGCTGGTGATAATTGCAATGAAGAAAGTAACACAGGGAGATGTGGTAGGAAGTGTCTGGGGTGGAGGGCTAAGTTAGATGAAGTCAGGGAAGACCCTCTGGAAGAAGAGGACATTTGAGCAGAGGCTTACATGATGGGAAGGACCAAGCCATAGGGAGGAATGAGGTAGTGCTTTCCAGGAAGGGAGAAGCAAAGTTGGAGTTTGGAAGTCAAGAGTGAGCTTGGCTTGTTTCAAAAAACCAGAGAGAGCAAGGGAAGAGTGGTGGATGGTTTCTGGATTCTGGTCCTTGCTGATGAGAAACAGCCAAGGAAATAAGCATGTAGGGCAGAGACTACAAGGGTATGAAATGTGGAGTTTTCAGTTGTCCTCCCCAAGGACTCAAGATGACATTTCCCTCCTGGCACTACCCCATGTGACAATGCACATGGAATATTGCTAATCAGGGAAGCTCACCTGAGCCTTGGTGTCCAGAATCTCTATTAAGGCTCCATCAAGTGGGCATGGTTGGTTGATTGCCCTCATGACTTCAGTCTCTAGCCCCTCCAGAGGCTGACTGATATTCCATGACCAAAAGCCTCCACCTCAAATCACATTGTTACTATCAGGTGTGGCCAGCCCCACTCTAAATCACATTCTTTTTTTTTTTTTTTTATCATTTTTTATTTTTTTTGCGGTATGCGGGCCTCTCACTGTTGTGGCCTCTCCCATTGTGGAGCACAGGCTCCGGACCCGCAGGCTCAGTGGCCATGGCTCACGGGCCTAGCCACTCCGTGGCATGCGGGATCTTCCCGGACCGAGGTACAAACCCGTGTCCCCTGCATCGGCAGATGGACTCTCAACCACTGCACCACCAGGGAAGCCCCTATATCACATTCTTAGGCTAACCAGTATGACCCAAGGGCCCCAGTCAAACAAAGACACCACTACCAGGCATATCCCAAGGGCCTGGAGATCACTTTCTAGTAGCGAGGGCAAAGGCCACAGGTCTTTTTGTGGAAGATTAAATTTTTGATTGCCCACTCTATGAACATCTTCCACAGGACATAATTTCAGTGGTGCTCAGGCTTCCGGCACACACGTTGTTCTTCTCTTTGTCCTCTGCATCCTTTTGGATGCATTGGGTGAGGCGGGGAGGTCCTTCCCTGCATTGGCAGGCACACAGGGCAGGAGCACCTTCCATCCACTGCAGGTGGGACATTCTCTCACCTGCCAGGTGCAGGCTCCAGAGCAGACATTGGTGCGAGGTTACCTGGGAGGCAGCCTGGGAACGTAATGGAAATTACCCAACAGCATTCTGCTCAGAAAGGACAGCCTGGGGGGGAAGGCAACAAATTGGCCCTCTCCTACTGTCTCTATGGCAACCACTGTAGCCCAGTACTCTGGGTCCTTCAGATCCATTCCTAAGTTTTATCCCTCCTCCTGACCAAAAAGTTGTCAGCTTTGTTTGAGGGCAGGTGCACTGCTTGTGAATCCCCTCTGGGCCATCACAGTTCAGGCAGGTGCCTTTCCTACTGTGCTGGTAGCTGGCATCTGACAAAGGGAGGGAGGGAGCTGACTTGCCTGTGGACCCACCTGAAATTGGTCCTGTGTCTTATCATGGCTCTGCAGTCCCTATATTAGGACCTCCATCCACCCACCTCACTTTAGACTAAGCTACTTACCTGAATTGGCCCTTCCTTTTCAGCCCTGCTCTCTCCTCCTAGATCTATCCAAATCTGACACAATCTGAACTATCCCTCCAAGTTTCATCAATAGAGAGTCAGTGTGGTGGGCCAATGGGAATGTGAGATCACACAGTGATCATTGGAAAAACCAAGTCTGCCCGTGCTAGCTTAACTCATTTGGAAAATTACTTGGAATCTCTCAGCCTGTTTCCTCCTATCTGAAACATCACAGGCTTCTTATGAAGGAGTCTGTACACACAAGTGCTGAAGGCAGTGATCAATACATTATTAGCTATTATTGTTGTCCTGGTGGCTGTGAGTGTTCAATGAGGGGATACATGTCATTAGTACACAACAGTTGCTCATTGCACACATTTCCTTTCTTGCCAAGGTCTTCTTTGTCCTCTTTGTCTGAAACTGTATATAAGCCCATGTTCCTGTCCTCTGAAGTAAAAGACTTTTGCTTTAGTCTCCCACGCCTCCCTTGAGTCTCAAAAGGCTGACTCAGGGGTTAATGATCAGGAATGTGAAGATGTAGAAACAAAGAATAGTTAGGCTGGGAAACTGGTAACAATTTAGCCTATAAATCCACCGCATAGCAGAGTCAACAAACTCCCAGTTCCCTGAAAGATATAGTTGAAGGCCTGACACACATTCCTAAGTTGTTTTTATAGGAAGCTGACCCCCACCAGATGAAAACTGCTGACCACAAGAACATAGACCCTAGGCTGATTGAAACCAGAAAGTTGATGATGCTTGAAACTTCACCTTGATGCCAACCAATCCAAGAATTGTGCACGAGCTGATCATGCACCCTGCAGCCCCTCCCTCACATGGCCTTTAAAACTCCTTCCCTGAAAACCGTCAGGGAGTTTTGGTCTTTTGAGCATAAGCTGCCCATTCTCCTTGCTTGGTGCCCTGCAATCAATGCTGTGCTTTCCTTCACCACAACCCAGCGTCAGTAGATTGGATTTACTGTGTGTGGGTGAGCAGACCCAAGTTTGGTTTGGTAACAAGCCTAGCTCATCATGCACAGCACTTTGGGAGCTGAATGCACACACACACACACACACACACACACACACACATACACAATCTTCATTCTCTCATCTCCAACCACAGCACACTCCTTGCTCTTCCTCAAGTGTCTGAAATGAGCCCATCTCCAGACATTTGTTCTTTTATGTCTTTTGCTTGTAACACTTTTCCCAGGATAGCTGTGTGGATCAACACTTTATTTCAATTGGGCCTGTGCTCAAACACCAGCCCCTGAGAGGTCTTCCCTGACCTCACCACTCTTCCCCTTCCCCTGCTTGTTTTCCCCCATGACATGTATCACTCCTGATGTTATATTATACATCTGATTGTTTATTTTATATCTTCATCAGAACTTATGTTACATCAGAACAGGTTATTTGCTCAGTACTCTGCCCTCTATTCCTAGAATAGTGCTAGTTACGTAGGAGGTACTCATCTGATATTTGTTGAATAAACTAAAACATATTCTCTTGCATCATATTCTCATGGTTTTCATGTTTTGTTTACACATACAGGCCTAGGAGATGGTGTCCAGGACTTACTTGTTTTCTGTCTCCACTTAGTACACTGAAAAAGCATTGGTTTATATCCCGCACTCAAGGAAGACATCTATAATTCACTTATATTTATCTACCCATCAGTCTCTTTTTACTGAAAGCAGATTTACTGATGTCTGTGTTGCACTTAGTCCTATGCTTGATTTTCTAGGAATTGAAAGATGATTGAAGTGTCATCCTGCCTTCAAAGAGCTCATAGTTCAGTAAATTGAAATAACACCTCAGAAGAAGAAATGTGTTTTCCATGGTAACTCAGTATATTATATATAAACACATGCACACACATGATGAAAACAGATATTTTAGGAAGCGATGCTCTCTGCTGTTGTCTATTCATTCTTTGGCACTTTTCAAAAATGCTGCTGGCAACTCACTATACTGATTTTATGACTCACTAATGAGTATGGCCCATAATTTAAAAAACACAACTGTAATACAACTTACTTATTTTCCCGGATTACACAGGAAATTGTGTAATTATTATTTCCCAGATATTCCATGTCTGCCTTCTCCACTATGATAATGATAATGATATATACTACTATCTTACCCTACACCAAACACTGTTTTAAGCACATTTCATGGACTATCTTGTTAAATATTAATAACAAGACTTCAAGACTAGGCCTATTGTTAACCCCATTAAACCAACTGGAAAATAAGCCCAGAGAGATTAGAAAGTCATATTTTTGTTGTTGTTTTTTTTTTTTTGGCCGCACCCTGCGGTATGCGGGATCCCGGACCAGACCAGGGATTGATTGAACCCCTGTCCCCTGCAGTAGAAGCATGCAGTCTTAACCACTGGACTGTCAGGGAAGTCCCTAGAAAGTCATCTTATCTAAAATCTTACAACTGGTGAGAGGCAGAGAGCTGGAATCTGTCTTTGGAGCTCTGCTCTTAACCACTACACCACACTGATTCTCTAGAGCCACTGGACTTGGTCAAGGTCCATATCTGTTTTCACCTGTATGCCCAGATTTGAAAGCTCCCAATTCCCCTGGGCTCTTAACCCCTTTTAGTGATGTTATTTCTCCATCTCATAGTGTAGTATGATAAAGTATATATCTGATCTTTGCGCCCAGTTCCTGGCACAGAGCTTCAAATGCCCTTGGAATTTCTTAAGTTACTAGAGTGTTTGTTATGCTAATGAGGTGACTCACGGTGTATTCTTAGATGGCTTCAGGTTGCTGGGTGCTCATCAGAAAGACCTACTTCATAATTAGAGGGTTGTGGCCACATTGCACCTGGTCTCATGCACCTTGTTCATGAGAAGCTGCCTGCCATCTCCATATGAGACCGGTCTCACTACAGATCACTATTTTTTTTGTCTGCTGAGTTTTCTGATTTTTAAAGAGTGTTTATATCATTCATCGATGGAGAGTACAGAGGTTAGATTTAGCTCTCAAGTGGGCACTATGTTTTTAAAATCCAGAAAAATTTCCTTAACCTGGATTTGTGTCTTCTCTTGGGACATCAGCTCTGGCAACTCTGGGAGCACACTTCCTCAACTCCAACAATGGACCAGATCAGAAAGTGCCTCCATACACAGCTCACACTTACTCTCACGTCCCCTGTCCCCACCACCCTTCACTGCCTCACCTCAACTCTACTCATTCACATTAACTGCCCAGCTTCATCCTTTCCCTACATCAATGTTATCTCCCACCTTTTCTGTCCAGAATGTTAAGTGGAAGTGGAATCCAGGGAGTTTCATTCTTTTCTTCCACAGTCATTCATTTGTTTATTCAACAAATAAAGAGTGAGTGCCTGCATGTGCAGAACTATTCTAGATGCATGGATGTATTTTAACATGAGTATTTAAATATGAGAAGCCCGCACGCTACAACGAAGAGTACCCCCCACTCGCTGCAACTAGAGGAAGCCCACGCACAGCAATGAAAACCCAACGCAGCCAAAATAAAAAAAAAAATAATTAAATTTAAAAAATTTAAAACTTATGTTTAAAAAATAAATAAATAAATGACCTAACTGCCTCTTTACTGCACTCCTCCTCATTAGGGGGGACGCCCACACCATTTCTCTCTGGGTGTACATCTCTGCCTTGCTTCTATCTTAACTAAACAACCTGTTTCTCTGTGTGCTCTCCCACCTGTTGTTGTGCTGTGTCTCTAATAGTAAACTTTGTACCTGTTTTTACAGTTTTCGCCTCTGTGAGAAATGCGTTTTTCACTGGGGGCAAGAGCCAGGGAAAAATAGCTTCTAGCCTCTAGCCCTTGCCTGTCTGTTGGCTAGGATTCCTGGTTTTCATCTAAGCTACCCAGGTTCAATTCCTGGGCAAGGAATTAAGACCTCGCTTCATGCCACCGCTCACGGCTGCTTCTCTGAGATCAACAGTAGAAGACGGGAAGAAAGTCAGGTGATGTGAGCATTGTACCCGGGTATCACAGTGATGCAAACTTCTACTGGATTCCAAATCATCCCTGACTCCTATCAACCCCAGGTTGTATAGTCCCTCTTCCACAATTCATTAGCTTTTGACCTGAAGCACAGATACCTTAGAGACTGAAATTTAGTGAGAATATTTGACATTTTTATAATTCCATGACCAAAGCAGACCTTGCAGGACAAAAGTCAAATTGTTAGTTTTACCCCTGAGGCCCTGAGGATTTCATAAGAATGTGAAAAAATGAATCCCATGACTTATATACTCCTCAGAAGAAACATTTCTCCTCCAAGCTATTTTGTGACGTTCTAGGAGATGGAAGGGGATAAAACAAAACTTCTCTTGAGATGGTCAAAATAAAATTAATTCCTATTCTCAGGATGAGGTTGAGAAAGCACAATGGAAAATTTTCTCACCGAGCCCAGAGGCTGCTTGGTCTCTCTGACGATTTGTAAGAAGTTGTTACCTTCGTACACATTTACTTGTGCCCTCGTGCACAAGGGGCTGTGTTTGGTGCTGGTGCTTTGATTCTGACAGCAGTGAGCCTTGGTGGGGAGAGAAGCCTTCCCCAGTACAGCAGGACACAGGCAGCCCAGCTTCTTGGGGGAAGATGACTCCACAGACTGTGTTGAAGAAGATGGCTTTACCAGAGTGGAAAAGAGGTTATAGGGCTTTTCTGGAAGAACAGAGAAAAGGAGGGAGACCAGAGCTTCTGCTTTCAGGCCGGGTGTATTTGCGACAGCTCCAACTCTGACAAGAGAACTAGACATTCTATCTACCAGCAAGACATTTTGGTGGCTTCAGAAGCCCACGAGCTACCATCTGTGGCCCTCGTGGCCAATCACAGTCACTTGAGACACAGTGTATGCTCTTGCCTGCCCTCTTCTGTAATGTGAACTTTGTAGATTTGTGCTCTTTTCTTTCTTTCTTTTTTTTGTTTTTGTTATCTAGATTTAAGTGTTTTATATATTAAAAAAATACACAGTTCCTGCCTTGCAATTACTTGTGTTGGTGCTTTGTTTGCATACTAGATTGTAAACTACTAGAGGGCAAGGGCCACTGTTTATGCATCCTTGCTTCCCCCGTAGCATCTGAAAGCATTATACAGAACACTGCATCTGATGGCATGGGCCAGAATACAAGATTTGAAGCAGGAAGAGCTGGGTGTGCTTCTGGTTTTATCTCCTTCTTGCAGTGTGACCTTGTGCACCTGACCTAACTTTTTTGAATTTCAGTTACGTTATCCCAAAAGTGAAGATACCAAATTCAGCTACTACAGGGCATTATTGTTAGGATGAAATGGCATAAATGATAATAAATCGATAAGTTAATATTTGGAGGTTAAAATTTGATCAAAGTCTTAGGTTTAGGCTATGTTAAACCAAAAGCCATAATTTCCTAGTTGTAGATCATTAAGTTTCACTAGGAATGAGGTGAAATAAGGACTCAACAGGCATTCAGACTGGTGTCCTATTTTGAATCTTTCACTTTTTACTGGTAACTTAGTCAAAACCACAGTATCTGTACTTACCTATCACAATATTATGTACCCAATAATGTACCTAAAGATGTTCCTGTAAAAGAAGAGATCGCATAGGTAATTGCCCACTCTGGTTCCATACTTCTCTTCTGTTTCCACTTCTGTGCAATTTGTCTGCAGAGATCTAGACTTACATTTTAATTGGAATCCTGCAAATATTAATCACACATATATGATTACTGTGACACTGTATATTATATTAGGATGTAAGCTCCTTGAAGGTAGTAATTTTTGCCTGATTGTTTTATTTCTGTGTCCTCATCACTTACAATGGCTTCTGACTTATGTGTTCAATGAATATTGAATGAATGAGTGAATGAATGAGTGTCCTCCCAGTGTTCGGCCAATCATAGTGATTCCTTTCGATGCTAAGGCAGCTTGGATTCGGCATTGTCAAGGGCAGGTAAAATGAATGAAGTTTGGTTGTCCAATGTGCTTGCCTCTTGCAGTTGAGTTAAGTTGATACCTGAGGTGTCTCCTGGAGATTATGTCAAAATAGCTAGTTTCCTAGGCAGACAGGCAAGGCTCATAAATCTGCTCCATGCATTCTCACTCTCTTTAACAACAACAAAAATTCATTTTGAGATAAAATGTCCTGAAGGGACCTTCAGTAATATGCATCACCAAAATGGAGAGAGTCAAACGCATCACCTCAATCCTGGGAGGCATATTTCATTGCTAGTTAGTGTCAAACATTATCTCATTTGTCAACAAAGCAGTGTGGGGAATAAATACTACCAGGCAGGCAAGTGGAACAGGTTCTCTTTTTAACCAGGAGAGTATGTGTTCAGAAGGAAGATGGGTCTAGCAATGGGTGAGTTTATCACTTCCTATCATTGAAATTCGATAGGACACGTGCTCAGACCTTGACTGAGATACCATGAAGCTGACATCTAATTAGTACACTTTTTCTAGTGATAGTAAACAGTTGCATTTCAATTACTCTGAAAACACCAGAACAAACACAGAAAATGTGTACTTTCAAAGGGGTTATATATTCTTTGTCTCACATATAACTGAAAAAAAAAGAAACCAACTGTGAATTATGCTGGGAAATTTGTTGCTGGCTTTATTCAAAGTGTTCAGTGAAGGTCAGAGAGAATCAAGACTGTACTTACAGGATGAACATTTATTTGTAAAGAAGGGGAAATGTGGGTAAAAGACATGAATTGTATTTTTACTACTTGGGAGGGCAAGGTGGTCTACCTTTTTTCTTCATTTAAAAGTTTCACGCCGTTTCCTAAGCATGTTCTATGTTTGTAAGGATTTTAGGAGTCAACTTCCATGACAAATCTTGTTGAGTTTGTAATTACTCTTAAATTATAGACAAAGTTGGATATTATTTTTAAAAATTCTCTCATATTTATTCTAGTAATTTACAATTTCTTTAACTTTGATTCATACAAAAAGTAAAGTAGGCATCTATCTTCCATTACTTTCCAGAAGGTCAGCCATTTGTCAAAACACCAGGTATCAATCAATCCCTCTTTATTTAACTGGTTTGACCTAACATTATATCTTTTACTAAATTTTATCTTATTTTTGAACTCTCTTTTCCATTTCATTGATGTATGCCTTCTATTTATGTGCCAATATTAAGCTTGTAATTACTATACTTTATAATACTTGTGATCATCTTCTTTAGAATTATTTGGGATATAATTTTATGTCTGCTTTTTCATATAAAGTGTTGAATTAGTTTGCTTTTACTAACTCTCCTTCCCTTTTAAAATGTCAAAATCATATAAATATACATTTATAGATTTACAGATAGGATGTTGACAGCTTTACAGATTTGTATAGATTTATTTATGAATTTATAAAGAGTCTTCATAGATTTATAATACTGACTTTTTCTCCTCAAAAATAGAGTATGACTTTCCATTCATTAAAATAGTTTTTTTTTTCTAATTCTCACTAGCATTCACAATTTTTTTTCATACAGTGCTAGCATATTCCTTGTTAACACATATTTTTATTCTTTGTTGTTATTATAACTGCAGTCTTTTTCTCTTTATATTTTCTAAGTGGTTAATCGTTTTAGAGTGGTTCACTATTGAATTTTAAATGTTCATTTTGTAATCAACCACTTTACTGGGTTCTTTTTTAGTTCTTAATAGTGTTCAGCTAACTTTCTTGGGCCTTCTAGACATGCTCTATTATCTTTAGAAAATGACAATAATTTTGAATCCTTTCCAACCTTATGTGTCATATTTCTTTTTCTTGCCAACTTGTACTGGCTAAGACCTCCAGAATAATGATAAAAATAGTGAAGAGAATGGCCAATATTGTTTTACTCCTGATTTTAGTAGGGATGCTTTCAGTGTTTCACCATTAAGCATTATGCTGGCTTTGGCTTAATTATTGGTACTTTATTAAGAGCTTTATTTTAATTTTAAAATCAGGAATAGGTATCAAATTTTATTGAATATTGTTTGTCCAGTAGGTACAGAAATATTTATGCCTTTTTGGTTACTATGATGAATATTGTATAAGGCATTTGGTGGCTATATATTCCTGTATTAATGTCCTGTAGGATTTCTTATTAATATATCATATAGGACATTTACAGTCTTTACAATCTATTTACAATAATGCAACTTATTAGTGAATTTTGTCTATGTCTTATGTCATTTTATGTCATCATACTATTTTTGGTCATATTTTCATTTCCAGAGTATTATGGTTTTGTAAAACTAATTTGGGAACTTTTGGTGTTCATGCTCTGAAAAAAAATTTGAAAGCACTTGGGCAATCTGTTAGCTGAAACATGGATAGAATTCATCTGGAACCTGTGATGCCTGGTATTATTTATCATGCTCCTTTGCACCCTGTATTTCTGTTCATTTAAGCTTAACTCTAGAGACTTTATTAAATTTACATTTAATTTTACTTTTACAAGACTACTTCTTAAGAGTTGCAGGGTACTTCCATTAGAATGGCCTGATTTTCTCTCCTTTTATGATATTAGTAGCCATTGATAATCATTGTCTAGACCCATTAATTAATTGGGATTTCAATTATTGATATCATTATTCTATCATTTATTCCTTGTTTATTTGATGGAATAATTTCATAAACAGGCAACTTCTTTTATCAATATTTGGTTATTGTGAGTTATAGTTCATATAGTAAATATAGTAAAGTAAGATTTTTCTTTTTACCAGTTTTCAAAATAATGAACTGTTTCCTTAGCGATGACAGGTGTTTTGTTTGTTTTGTTGTTGCTGCTCTTGTATCTTTATGAACTCCTGGATTTAGACTTGATGTGCGCAGTTATTAATGTAACTAACACATTTTGTCACCTCTGAACAATAAAACCTTGTGAAACTTGGTCCGTGAATCCTTTTCACAGAGACTTTCTAGTATTTGATATTTTTCTGGCTTTCTGATAGGAAAAACTGTTATATAGCTTCATTTTGTACATTTTCTTTTGCTTTAGATCTGGAATCCAGAGTCATTTTCCCATAGTCCTGGTTTATCTCAGTAAGAAGGTATTTACAGAAAATACTCTGTGCATGAGGTGTGTTACTGTCACTGGACAATTATTGTTTTTAGGACTTTTCAGTGTATAGAGTAACAAAATTTTTTAAGACATTATGTTGTAAGTTCATACTGAAACTTCAAGCTATAATTATTATCTGTCATAATTATCAATTTTCCTTATTTCATACCACACACACACCAGTTTCATAATGACAATATTAACACCACTAGCAGAGAGCTATACATGTATGTGGCAATTTGGGGCATCCAGAACTGTGAGAATATAAATTTCTGTTTTATAAGCTACCAAGCCCATGATAATTTGTTACAGTAGACACAAGAAACTAGTACATGTTTTTTTGCACTTTTCAGCTATTATGAATAATGCTGCTATGAACATTTGCTTACATATTTTTGTGTTGACATGTTTTCATTTCTCTCATGTACACACTTTTGTGTCAACATGTGTTTCATTTTTCTTCCCATATATCTGGGAGGGTAATTCTTTATTTATCATTTCTTTTAGCTATGTGAATATATTTAAAATAACTGCTTTGAAGTCTCTGTCTACTAAGTCCCAAATCTGGCTCCTCTCAGGAACATTTTCTGTTGGGCACTTTTTTTCCTGAGTATGTGGTATACTTTCCTATTTCTTTGCATTTCTCATAATTTTGTTGTCCTTGTTGTTGTTGGAAACTGGATATTTCAGATAATATATTGTAGTAATTCTGGTCAAATCCCTTCCCCATCCAGTTTTTAGTACTCTTATTTGTGGGTTTATTTTTTCTGTTATTTATTTTCTTGTTGCTGCTTTTCTGTTTAAGAAATTACCTGGACCAATTCTGTAGAGTCTGTATTCTCTGCAGTTGAAGCCACTGAGTTCTCTGCTACTTTTCTTAAGCTTTTGTTCTTATTTTTATGCTTAACTTCCTGGGATTTATCCCTAAATCAGTATAATGTAGTAGTCAGCCATTTATAGGTAAGAAGATTTCCTTAAATGCCTTTCCTATTGGTCTTCCTCCCTTTGCTAAGGGGAGCTGTGTAAGAGGGCAAACCAAACTTCAGACAGTCTACAGGATAGACCTAGCTTTCACTTCCACCATGTGCAGGGCTTCAAGTTCATCCAGAGGAAAGTGCTCTTATTTTTTTACCATGTTTTTCCTGGACATGTGCACAGCCTCCTGTGTGAGCACCAATTTTGAGATCTGCAGGAATGTCAGAGCTTTTCAAATTCCCTATGTTCATCTTGTTTTCCATAATTCCCTTTTATATTCCTGGCTAGACTGTTGTTTACTACTGACAAAGCAAGTCATAGCCTTAGGCAGCTACAATGTTGTCAAGAGATTGATATTGCTTTGGTAGTCCCCTAAGGGTAAGGTTTTTTTTTTTTCTTCTTAATGAGCTGAGCACTGAGTTCAATTGAATAGCCACAGTCCCTGGGCATAGAGAGTTTTCTGGTAGTTGGAAGTTCATATAACGTATTTACTGTGCTCTGAAGATGGTGCTCTTAATGGAGTATCAGAAAAGTTCAGTCATCCTGTTTGGCTGCAAGAAGATTGGCTTTCCATAGCTACCACACTACTGAGCAGAGCATGACAGGTTATGGGAATAGGCCCAAGTTAAACGGAGGTTGTGTTATGAAGGTTCAGTAGTTTATTTTAGACAAATGATTTTCAGTTTGCTGTAGCTTTGGTTAATTTCCAGAGTTCTGAAATAGTTATTGGCTAGTTTTGTTAAAGCAGGCAGGTAGTTAGATATGAGCAGAGAAAGGGGGGCAGGGGCTAGGTGACAGGAAACCACACATCTTGTAAACAACGGGGGTCCTTGGGCAGACAAAGAAAAGCAGGAGCCTCCAGACTGACAGGAAACTACACATGTTGGGGTGATCAGTGTCCTGGAGGAGGACATAGAAAGGTGGGAAAAGGGGGGAATCTCCGGCGTCCAAATGTAATTTTTGCTCATTATGCTGTCATTACAATAAAATTAGCCTTGCAGATTGGAAGTTCCCATCATACACCAATGCCATGACACTTCCAATAAAGACTAAATAAAGACAAAAATCCCTCCGCTCTTTGGGAAGGTGAAGCTGGGTTGAAAATCAGAGAATAGAACCCCCAAACCCCCCATCCCCAATGAATATGCCGCCTCTTCATTTCTATGCCCCACATAACCTGCTTGGCAAAGAAACTCAGGGCAGCTACTCACCTGAGACTGCCCGCCCTTCCCTGGAGAGTATACTCTTGCTTAAATAAACCTTCATTTTACTTTCTTGACCTCCCTGTCTCCTCTCTGAATTATTTCTGTGATGAGACAAGAACCTACCCACCAGGAACGTCTTTGTTTTGCCAGTATTTTAGTTTTCATTGTTTTTGCAGGAAAGCAGTCCACTGAGGTTATCACTCCACTATCCTGTCAATCACTCCCAGCTATTTTTGACAGTTAAGCTAAATCCTCAATGTCAAAACATATTATCAGTACTAACTTTATTGTATTCCTTATAACAATATTTACTTCCATGGGAAAATACATCTTTCATGTTTACAACATTTCTTGATAATGTGGTTTAAGTCATTTAGGCTGTCCGAGGCTCATTCCTTAGATTCTTCAGGAAAGAATCATGAAAGCAATATTCCCTGTATTTTTGTGTAGAAATAAGACTGTGACTGTGACTTTTGTACTTGAATATCAGTTTGACTGGTTATAAAGTCCCTGGTTTATATTTAATTTTCTTGAATATCTTAAATGTTATGTGACATAAAATGTTGCTATCAAAAAATCTGATGGCTCTATTTTTTTCCCTTATAATTTACTTGGTCATTGACAAAAGATGCTTTCTTTTATGTATTATAATAATTTTAGTTTCATATGTCTCAGTGTTGGTTGTTCTGGATAGATTTTCACAGGTATGTGGCATTCTATTTTACTACATAGAGTCAAGTAATATTTGAATTCAAAGAGTTCTCCTGAATTATGTTTTTAGTTTTTGTTTCATTCATTGCTTTTGCTTTCTTCTTTGAGAACTTCAAATCTACATATACTGAATTTCATTTGTCTCTTTTCTGTATCTTTCACTTTCTCTTGAATCCTTTTTGGGTCAACTTAATTTTTTAAAAAAATTTAAATAATGTCCTCTTTCAATCACAAATCATAATCTGTTATGCTTATTTATCTTGTATTCTCTTTGTCAATTATTTATTTCTGAGATTTTTTTTCTTCTTTAAAAACTTTCCTGAATTCTGTCACCTCTTTTTTTTAAATCATCCTTTACTTAATCACCAAATTTTTGAATATTTTCTAACTGTAATGCTTTTCTTCCAATTTTTTTTTGAGATATAATTGAAATAGAGCACTGTGTAAGTTTAAGGTGGACAGCATAATGATTTGACTTACATACATCATGAAATGATTATCACAAGTTTAGTGAACATCCATCATCTCACAGAGATATAAAATTAAAGACATAGAATAAAAAAGTTTTCCTTGTAATGAGAACTCTTAGGATTTACTTTCTTAACTTTCATATATGACATACAGCAGTGTTAATTATATTTATCTTGTTTTACATTACATCCCTAGTATCTACTTATCTTAATAAATGGAACTTTATACCTTTTGACTGCCTTCATCCAATTCTCCCTCTCTCCACCCACCACCTTTGGTAACCACAAAGCTGATCTCTTTTTCTATGAGTTTGTTTGTTTGCTTGTTTGTTTTTGAAGTAAAATTGACCTACAACACTATGTTAGTTCCTGTTACGCAATATAGTGATATGATATTTCTACACTTTTCAAAATGATCACCATGATAAATCTAGTTACCATTTGTCCCACACAAAGATATTACATCATTATTGACTATATTCCCCACACTGTGCATTTCATATCTTTGACTCAT
Source organism: Monodon monoceros (assembly GCF_005190385.1). Lineage (NCBI taxonomy): Eukaryota > Metazoa > Chordata > Mammalia > Artiodactyla > Monodontidae > Monodon > Monodon monoceros. The sequence continues at coordinate 106,912,345 of NW_021703772.1, read as the reverse complement.
TTATTTTGCAACTGGAAGTTTGTAACTTAATCCCTCTCACCTATTTCTCTCCTCCTCTGCACTCACTTCCCTTCTGGCCACCACTTATTTGTTCTCTGTATCTATGACTCTGTTTCTGTGTTGTTATGCTTGCTTATGGTTTAGTTTTTTGAATTTGACATATAATTGAAATCACACAACCTTTGTCTTTCTCTGTCAGACTACCTCACTTAGCATAATACCATCTAGGTCCATCCCTGTTGTTGCAAATGGCAAGATTTCATTCTTTTTTTTATGGCTGAGTATTATTCCATTGAATATGTATACCACATCCTCTTTACCTATTCGTCTATTGGTGGGCACTTGGGTTACTTTCATATCTTGGCTATTGTAAATAGTGCAGCAATGAACATAGGGGTGCATATATCCTATCTAATTCATGTTTTCATTTTCTTTGGGTAAATACAGGAGTGGATTTGCTGGATTGTATGGTAGTTCTATCTTTAATTTTTTGAGGTCCGAGTGTAATTTATGTTGCCTTTGTTTAATGTCTATCCTCCTCTTAATTTCTTTTGATTCATTTTCTGAGCTCATCTTTCTGGGGTGTTTTAATTAGTTGAAAGTTTCCTATACTTTTGAAGAGAGAAATGCAGCAGGATAGCTTTTACAGCTTTATTTCTCTGGGAATTCCATTTCTTTGTTTCACAAAGAGACAAAAAAAATGCTTTCTGTGATCTGCCTTCTTGGCTCCCATTCCTGTTTCTATTGGGATCTTCTTTATCATTTCCTTCTATTGTTTAATGGAGTCTGTCCCTGGAAGTTTCTTCTTATAAGAGGGATTTAACCTGGAATGGAGATTTGCTTTTTTTTTTTTTTTTTTTGCGGTATGCGGGCCTCTCACTGTTGTGGCCTCTCCCGTTGCGGAGCACAGGCTCCAGACGTGCAGGCTCAGCGGCCATGGCTCATGGGCCCAGCCACTCCGCGGCATGTGGGATCCTCCCGGACCGGGGCACGAACCCGTGTCCTCTGAATCAGCAGGTGGACTCTCAACCACTGTGCCACCAGGGAAGCCTGAGATTTGCTTTTTGAATTTGGAGATTTCATAAAACCTATATTGTTCCAGCATTAAGGTTCTCTGTTAGTAATCTGAATCAGACATTTCAGGGCTTCCTCAAAATTTTGACTTCTCTTCTTAGTTGATTTGTCATACTTTGCAGTGAATATTTGTTGTCAACTTTTGAGTTTGTCTGTTTTCAGGGTCATGATAAGCCATGTTGTCTTTCTCTATGTGGTTCTTGTAGGTGTTTGTGGTTTTTCCTTGCTCCTGTTTTGGGATCTACAGGATACCTGCTTACTGGATTTTGTCATATATGTTTTCTGTATGTTTTTATTTAGCTTATTCTGGTTTCCGTGTGTGTGTGTGTGTGTGTGTGTGTGTGTGTGTGTGTATTTTAAAGGAATAAGAAAAATTTAAAAAATATATTGCCATTCCCAACATTTTCCTGAAATCCTAATGATTATATTTTCATAACCTAGTTTATTTCATTTGTTGTTTTATAATTTTTTATCAAATATTTTGTATCTTTTGCTTGAGTTCTTGCATTATAGAAAGCATATATTATACTTTTCATTTTGTAGAGAAATATTAATCACAATTTTCATCATGTTGATTGTGTAGTATGTCTGGTGTATATTAATCAATTGTCTGGGTAGTCTTTCCCTTTCCTCCTTTTTAACTTTCAATATTTGTAATTGGTATGTTAATATTTCCCTTTCAATTCTCACTTATATCTTAAAGAATAGAGAGGAAGAAGATGGTGGAAATTAAGTCTTAATGGACTTTTTGAAAAAAATATAGTCCTAAGAAAATACTGGAAGTATTTATTGCAGAAATTCAGCAATTTGAGGGACACTTTCTTGTCCATAAGAAGTTCCTCAAGCATGACTTACCTGGGGAAAAATTATAATTATAGAGTACAGAGTAAAGTGATTGTATTTGTGTGATTTAACCTGTACTTCTCTTGGCTTGACAAAGATCAAATAGCTGCATAGTTTTTTGTTGTCCACAATGTTCCTTCCATCACTCCATGTCAACGGTGATTTTTTTCCTTGAATATCTGGTAGCTTCTTGTCTAGCACCACATTAACTGCCATTCTATGGGTGTCAAACAAGGTTCAGGAATACTTTCTAGATTGTTGGACCACTTAATTTTCTTGTTTTAATTAAAAGAGGAATGATTTTTTTTTCCTTGGGGCATAAAACACTTTTTGCAGACTTTCAATTCTTTCATAGACTTGAAGAGAACAATATTTTCATTAGACAGCCCATATCATCCTGGACCAATATTTACAGTATTGGCATGGTTTGTTCATACATTGTACTTTGTGATTTTAGGCATTTCCTATTTTAATTGTTATTATCTGTAATTGTTTTTCTTTCTTCCAAGTTTATTTATAAGAAGATATTTTTATTCTGCTATCTTCAACCAAGGTTATCAGAATATATTCCACAGAACATATTCTTTTGCTATCAACATTATCATCAGCTTTATCAGGTGTAGGAATCACTTTGACTTTTGTCCTGCAGTGGATTTCTTTGCCAAGGATAGCATATTGAACATAGAAGAGATTTATGCCCTTCCTATGAAAATTTTCTTTTCTATTCTTTTAAATAAATCTGATACATCTTTTCTTTTTTATTGCTAGGGAAAATTAGTCATATAGCTTTCATTCAGCTTTTATTTTATTTTTTTTATTATTATTATTTTTTGGCAGTACGCGGGCCTCTTACTGTTGTGGCCTCTCCCGTTGCAGAGAACAGGCTCCGGACGTGCAGGCTCAGCGGCCATGGCTCAGGCGCCCAGCCGCTCCGTGGCATGTGGGATCTTCCTGGACCGGGACACGAACCCGTGTCCCCTGCATCGGCAGGCAGACTCTCAACCACTGCGCCACCAGGGAAGCCCCAGCTTTTCTTTTATTGACTCCTTACTATGCACAAAGCACTAGTTTAAGTACCAGACAAGAAAACCCTTGTCTTCATGGGCTTTCATTTCAGTGAAGGATGAAAACTAAACAAGTCAGCCTGCATGACTTCCACAGGTTTCCATGGTAAGTGTTTCTTAAACTGCTAACCTTAACTGCCTTCAAATTCTATTATTTTCTTTTTGAACTTTAGTCTTATCGGGGTTTTATTTACTAAGATACTACTTTTCATAATTAATTACAAATACTTTTGAACATTTTATAATGTACCTTTCAGAAACAGATTGAACATGTCAGGGCTCCAAGGTGACATAATTTAAGCTTGTATCAGAATACAGATACAAGTATATGTACTAAATTTAAGACGTTTAAAAAGAGAAACACTGAAACAAAATGAAGCAGGTTGTGTGATATAGGCCACTTGGCATTTAACTCAAAAGGACATTTTACAAGCTGGTTAAAGGTGAATCCTGTATCTACAGAAATATTGACTGCTGCTTCTCATATCAACCATTCATCAATATGTCCAGAGGTTTCCAACAGAGAGTTTGCAATGAATTTAACTTTCCTTCTGTTCAGATTGCTAGCACAGAATCAATGGAAACCAATTGCTCTTTGTCAGAGTATAAGATAATGAAATAACTGAGAGTTATAGTAATCTTCAGTCAACTGGTTAATTATTAGTATTTTGGTTACTTTTTAATTTTGAATTTTCTCTGTAGTGAACTCTTGCTCTGTATTTTCCTCCAGTGAGATGCTCTACCTTAGTGATTTCCAGAAGGTAAGAGTAAATCAAACCAATTAGAATGAGTGCTCTTTTGAGCCCAGAAATCATTAAAGACAGCAAAACGGAAACTTTCTCAGGTCTATCCTGAACTCCTATCTGCTCCGTCCACAAGCTCTTGTGTGCCTGTTTTTATAATAGGCTTATTATCAAATCTGGTAAATAGACATTTAGCTTCAATAAATCCCTGTTGTTCACTCAACTGTGTTTATCTAGTAAACTAAAGAACTGAGCTGATTAAAAATTTGCTTAGGTAGGTACGTCATAATTTCCTTACCAACATTTTTTTCCTACTTTGGCTCAAATTGCCCTTAAGCAGGCAGGCCACATATAAGCAGTTGGATGTCATGTGTTTAGGGTTGAAGAGAACATTATAGAAAGAGACATCAAGCTGGTATGGGGACTAGGAAGTGCAGTGGTCACAGATAGTAGCAAACATTAGGTCAATGCCTTAGAGTAAGTTCCCTGAAAAGAGACTATGAGATGGGAATGGCATGCAAAAAGCTTTTTTTGTGGTGTGATCACAGAAGATAAACCTCTAGTGAAGTGAGAAGTCAGAATTAGACAAAGGGAAAAGCTGACTTGCAATGTGGTCTCAACTAACGTCCCAGTCAAGCCAAGGAAGCTCTTGAGCTGGGACAAGTCTTCACACGGACCAGACCTTTGTTTCCCTATATCAGGTTCCTTGGTGGTGGTGCAACGTTGGACATGTAGTTTCCTTTAGCTAAGAGTAATGCCCAGGAATAGATATAGCTGTGAACTTTCAGTGTCTAGTATTCACAGCAGCTGGGATGTGTGTATTTGGATTATAGAAGGCATCTGGTTGGAGCACCAGAGAATCCATCACAGTCAGTAAATTAGGCAGGCTTAAAGTTAGGGAGTGTACAGTTGTGTTTTTTATGCCACTAGAGGTGCAATGATTAAACAGTAGCACTGCCAAGCTCTTACAGCCATAAGGGAAAATTTAATGGTATAATGACATCCATGTTTCTTCAAAATGAGTGTTTTTCAACCCAGACCCCAAATAGGCAATGGTGCTTCCCATAAGAAAGTATGAACTATAATCCTTTGTATCATCCCAAACTGAAGATAATGGAAGTCAGAGTAACAATCACTTGGGTAAAGGGGCAGGGAGAAAAATAACACAGAACCAAGACACACAGAGAAGGGTGTTTTTGCCTTTCCTGGGTATTAAGTAAAGCAGGAAGCTGACTTTTCACAAAGCATTTGGAGGAATCCAACTACTACCAGAATATTGATCATAAAAATTAGAGTCTATAAGTTATCTTTGGATTTTCCTTCTCCAGTAAGAGCAGAGAGCTGGTTATACGGCAATGCTCCTACTAAGAACAGCTACAGAATATAAACAAAACACAAAACGAATCTCTTTGAAGGTACTAGAGGACTACTAAGGCAGCCAGAACTTAAGAAGCCAGGAGCTGAGAGAGAAGGAAAGCACATTGAGATGGGTCCACATTCCAGAGAGATTTTCCCATTGAGACATTGGACAGGTCATAAGTGGAGTGGGGCCCAGAGGCTCAGAAGCCAAGGAGAAAGCAATGAATTTTGGTTGGGAAACTGACCAGATTCTTATGTAGTCTCGTGAGTCTGTGAAATTAAACTTGGACGCTGGACTCAGGCAATCATTTGAGGATAAACCAAGATACCAGAGAAAAGGGAAGCACATTGAGATGCACAAAATCATCTGCCTATTCTTCCTCTTAATATGTGCTTATCTTTAGGTAGAGAGGTTAGGAAGGCAAGAGGACAGCACAACAGATAAATAAATAGGGGGATCAGCAGAATTCTTAGCTGTCCCCTGGGCTAAGGAGATAAACAGGAATTCTGGACCCACTAAAGAGATGGAACTATGGTAAATACCCCACTTTCAGGCATAGGAATAAGGCTGAATTCCAGTAATAGGAGTAGAGATATAAACCAACTCTCAGAAAACTCTGAAGCCCACGTTCAAACAAACCCAAACTAGACTAGACCAAGTTTATCTCCCCAAGATTGATCCTTTGTGGGAAGAAGAGAGTATCAGCCAGACCTTTAAGTTATCTGTGTAAATTTTAATGCACACTGTGTGACATTCAATTAAAATTACCAGGAAAACCATGGGTCTGGACTAAGTTGTCTAAAAATGGGGGGAAAATTCCATGTAAACAGACCCATATGATACCCCAGTTATCAAAATGGTCAGAGACAAGCTTTAAAATAACTGTAATTAATATGTTCAACAAAATAGATGACAAGTAGGAGAATTTCTACAGAGACTTGGGCTTCATAATATGAGACAAAAAGAAATTAGAGAGATGAAAAATATAATATATGAAATTAAAAACCCATTATATGAATTAAAGGCAAATTAAAAAATAAACAGCAAAAGAGAAGGTTGAGAAAACTATAAAATAGAAAGTATCTGAATCGAAACATGGAGAGAAAAAAATAATAAAATGCAGAAAAGAATAGAGATGACACATGGGAAACAGTGAAAATGATTAATATACATGTGACTGGAGTCCCAGAGAAGAGGAGAGTGAAAATGGAGCACAAGCAATATTTGAGGAGATACTAGTAAACAATTTGCCCAAACCATTTAAAGACATCAAACCACATATATAATAAGATTTACAAACACTAAGCAGAATAAATGCAAAGGAACACATAACTAGGCACAGCAGAAATGAACTGCTAAAAATCAAAGTCAGTGAAACAATTTTAAATGAAATAGAAAAAATACAGCATATTACATCCAGAAAGCAAACAGGTGTTTTCTAAATAGAAATTACTGAAGCTAGAGACATGGAACACCATTTTAAAAGTGTTAATATAAAATAAATACCAACATATTTTATATCCAACAAAAATATCCATCTTTAGACAAACAAAAACAGAAAATTCATAACCAGATCTGCATTAATAGAAATTCTAAAGGGAGTTATTTAGGCAGAAGAAAAATAATTCTACATGGAAGTAAGTAAATACAGAAATGAACAAATAGTATCTGGAATAATACATATGGAGAAAGTAAATCTAAACATATTGATTATAGATAACAATGTCATACACTTATTTAATGTCAATGTACAATTAAATACATAAAAATAATGCTAAATTTGTTTAGGGAGTTAAAATTATTTTAAGGTATTGATGGTGTCTAAGATATCTATAAAGGACTCATTTATATTATGCTGTAATATGTCAAAGACCATATAGCCACTGAAAGAAGAGCAAAACAATTTGTCTATGCAATAAATTTATGAAATATTTATCTACAAAATGAGAGATAGAAGAAGCAACAAATAAGAAATATGTTCTAGAGTTTTCATGAAAATTAGATGCTTGCATCACTAAATGGTTTTTGCGTAATTCATTCAGCAAATATTTATTACATCCTTACTCTGTGCATTGCTTTTGGTGCTGGGGATACAGAACAGAATAAAATAGACAAAAATCCTTGGTGTTTAGAAGATAATATTCTTCTGAGGAGAGATAGTTAATAAGCAAATAAATAAGTAAATGTTAAATATGAAAATGGTTCATGGCTATTTTACACAGGTTGATCAGGCAAAATCTAATAGGTGGTATTTGACTAGATACTTGAAAAAGGTGACCCTTTTTAAAATTCTAATACCAGACATTTTAAGGCTTGTAGCAAAACAGGCATGTTACCAGGAGAATGCCACATTCACATAATCTGTGAATTATATGATTGTTCACATAATCAGAGACCACAAAGAATTATGAGTATAAATGCATGCTCAAGCTTAAGAGGTGGCCTTGGGAATGCTACCTCTAAATAAGTCATTGAGATAAGAAGTTGCCTTCCATGTGCTGCTACCAAAACCTGCAGGGAGAATGTGGTGACTGGAGAGACCACTTCAGGTTGTAGTGCTCTTTTAGGTTTTTGAGCATATAATAGACTCTTTACATAGTCTATTGTATTTTGGAGGGGGAGTTGTTTTCCTGGGAGGCTATGATATTTTTGTTCATCTTACAATGTTTTCAAGCAATGTACACTGTTTTTCCACCCTAACTGAGTTCTGGGTTAGACAAGCAGAGACAAACACCTGGTGTCATTCCTTCAGATAACCCCTAGACAAGTTTGAACAGACAAATACAGTAAATTGTGAATAAGATCTGCACTGCTCTCTCTGGAAGCAGAGCTTAGGGTCCCACACTGTGAATGTAGGCTTTCATCTAATAGATTGCCACTGAGCTGGGGAGAGGGTGGGGCAAGGGCAACTAAAATAAAACACGATTTTATACCATTTTTAACTTGCTTTTTTCTTGATTCAGTGTTCATTTGGTGTAAAACTTTCTCTGTTTTCCAGTTTTGACAAACTTGGTTCAGACAATTTCTGCTGGGTTTTTGTGGCGGGTCAGGAATTTGGAGTTGCCTACACTGCAGTTTTTCTGACATGGACATTTTTGAACTAAAAAAACTAACAATTTGTACTTAGATTCTCTTGTATTTTAAATGTAGATTGACTTAGACTCTTACAGTAATATTTTATTCCTTTTTCATATATATAGCTATATATAACTATATGAATATGTTATATATATGATACTATATATTATGTTATGGATATACACACACAATAACTAGTTAGTTAGCTCCCTAGTTAATTAGATATCGCACGGTATTGGTTAGAACTTCTAAAATGATGTTATTTATAAACAATGCTAGAATACATGTATTTGATAGATATCTTTAAGGGTGGTCCTTGTATGCCTAATTTGCTGACAGTAATTTGTTTTAACCATGAACACGTTTTAAATTTTATTTAATGAACTTTCTACATATATTCGGACCATCCTCTTATTCAATATTTTTAATCTGTTAAATATATCAATACTTTTTCTAATGGTAAACAACCCCTGCATATTTGGGTTAATGCAACATGGTCATTGTTTTTGTTTGTTTGTTTCTGTTTTTACAATAACATGTTGGTTTATGTTTGCTGTCTTTCGCTTAGCAATTTTTATTCATACTAAAAATAAAAATTTACTATAATTATCATTATTTTCTCTTTTCCAGTTTTATTGAAATATAGTTGACTTACAGTACTGTGTAAGTTCAAAGTGTATAGCATAATGATTTCATTACATACACCATGAAATGATTATCACAATAAGTTTAGTGAACATCCATCATCTCATATAGATAAAAAATCAAAGAAATAGAAAAAAAATTTTTGCCTTGTGATGAAAATTATTAGGATTTACTCTTAACAACTTTCATATATAACACACAACAGTGTTAATTGTATTTTTCATGCTGTGCATTAAATGCCTAGTACTTATTTAATCTTTTTTCTTTTTAACAACTTTATTGGAGTATAACTGCTTTACAATGGTGAGTTAGTTTCTGCTTTATAACAAAGTGAATCAGCTATGCATATACATATATCTGCATACCTCCTCCCTCTTGCATCTCCACCCCCCCTCACTATCCCACCCCTCTAGGTAGTCAAAGCACACCAAGCTGACCTCCCTGTGCTTTGTGGCTGCTTCCCACTAGTTATCGATTTTACATTTGAGAGTGTATATATGTCCATGCCACTCTCTCACTTCGTCCCAGCTTACCCTTCCTCCTCCCTGTGTCCTAAAGTCCATTCTCTACATCTGCCTCTTTCTTCCTCTCCTGCCCCCTGGGTTCTTTAGAAGCTTTTTTTTTTGTTTTTTTAGATTCCATATATATGTGTTAGCATACAGTATTTGTTTTTCTCTTTCTGACTTACTTCACTCTGTATGACAGACTCTAGGTCCATCCACCTCCCTACAAAATAACTCAATTTCATTTCTTTATATGGCTGAGTAATATTCCATTGTATATATGTACCACATCTTCTTTATCCATTCATCTTTCGATGGATACTTAGGTTGCTTCCATGTCCTGGCTATTGTAAATAGAGCTGCAATGAACATTGTGGTACATGACTCTTTTTGAATTATGGTTTTCTCAGGGTATATGGCCAGTAGTGGGATTGCTGGGTCGTATGGTAGTTCTATTTTTAGTTTTTTAAGGAACACGCATACTGCTCTCCTTAGCGGCTGTATCAATTTACATTCCCACCAAAAGTGTAAGAGATTTTTTCATGATGGCCATTCTGACCATTATGAGGTTATAAACCTCATTGTAGTTTTGATTTGCATTTCTCTAATGATTAGTGATGTTGAGCATCCTTTCATGTGTTCGTTGACAATCTGTATATCTTCTTTGGAGAAATGTCTATTTTAGGTCTTCTGCCCATTTTTGGACTGGGTTGTTTGTTTTTTTGATATTGAGCTGCATGCAAATTTTGGAGATGAGTCCTTTTTCAGTTGCTTCGTTTGCAAATATTTTCTCCCATTCTGAGGGTTGACTTTTCATCTTGTTTATGGTTTCTTTTGCTGTGCAAAAGCTTTTAGGTTTCATTAGGTCCCATTTGTTTATTTTTGTTTTTATTTCCATTTCTGTAGGAGGTGGGTTAATAAGGATCTTGCTGAGATTTATGTCATAGAGTGCTCTGCCTATGTTTTCCTCTAAGAGTTTTATAGTGTCTGGCCTTATATTTAGGTCTTTGATCCTAAATGTGAGTTTATTTTTGTGTATTTTGTTAGGAAGTGTTCTAATTTCATTCTTTTACATGTAGCTGTCCAGTTTTCCCAGCACCACTTATTGAAGAGGCTGTCTTTTCTCCATTGTATATTCTTGCTTCCTTTATCAAAGATAAGGTGACCATATGTGCATGGGTTTATCTTTGGGATTTCTATCCTGTTCCATTGATCTATACTTCTGTTTTGCCAGTACAATACTGTCTTGATTACTGTAGCTTTGTAGTATAGTCTGAAGTCCGGAAGCCTGATTCCCCCAGCTCCATTTTTCTTTCCCAAGATTGCTTTGGCTATTCGGGGTCTTCTGTGTTTCCATACAAATTATGAATTTTTTTGTTCTAGTTCTGTGAAAAATGCCAGTGATATTTTGATAGGGATTGCGCTGAATCTGTAGATTGCTTTGGGTAGTAGAGTCATTTTCACAATGTTGATTCTTCCATTCCAAGAACATGGTATATCTCTCCATCTATTTGTATCATCTTTAATTTCTTTCATCAGTGTCATAGTTTTCTGCATACAGGTCTTTTGTCTCCTTAGGTAGGTTTATTCCTAGGTATTTTATTCTTTTTCTTGCAATGGTAAATGGGAGTGTTTTCTTAATTTCACTTTCAGATTTTTCATCATTACTGTATAGGAATGCAAGAGATTTCTGTGCATTAATTTTGTATCCTGCTACTTTACCAAATTCATTGATTAGCTCCAGGAGTTTTCTGATAGTGTCTTTAGGATTCTTTATGCATATTATCATGTCATCTGCAAACCGTGACAGCTTTACTTCTTCTTTTCTGATTTGGAATCATTTTATTTCTTTTTTTTCTCTGATGGCTGTGGCTACAACTTCCAAAACTATGTTGAATAATAGTGGTGAGAGTGGGCAACCTTGTCTTGTTCCTGATCTTGGAGGAAATGGTTTCAGTTTTTCACCATTGAGAATGATGTTTGCTGTGGGTTTGTCATATATGGCCTTTATTATGCTGAGGTAAGTTCCCTGTATGCCTACTTTCTGGAGGGTTTTAATTCATAAATGGGTGTTGAATTTTCTCAAAAGCTTTATCTTCATCTATTGAGATGATCATATGCTATTTCTGGATGAGGCTGAATCTTGTCTTTCTGGTAGGCAGGACCACGTGCAGTGGTGTGTTTTGGGCTATCTGTGACCTTATTATGATTTTAGGCAGCCTTTCTGCTAATGATTGGGGTTGTGTTCCTGTCTTGCTAGTTGTTTGGCATAGGGTGTCCAGCACTCTAGCTTGCTGGTTGTTGAGTGGAGCTGGGTCTTAGCGTTGAGATGGAGATCTCTTGGAGACCTTTCACCATTTGATATTTTGTGGAGCTGGGAGTTCTCTGGTGGATCAATGTCCTGAACTCGGTTCTCCCACCTCAGAGGCACAGGCCTAACACCCAGCCAGGACATCAAGACCCTGTCAGCTACATGGCTCATAAGAAAAGGGAGAAATAAAGAAGAAAGAAAAAATAAAATAAAAAGTTATTAAAATAAAAAATAATTAAAAATGAAGAAAAAATTTAAAGTAATAAAAAGAATAATAAAAAGAATGAAGAGAGCAACCAAAGCAAAAAGCAATTCCACCAATGATAACAAGTGCTAAAAACTATAGTAAAAAACACCAACAGACAAACTAAAAAAATGGACAGACAGAACCCTAGAGCAAGTGGTAAAAGCAAAGCTTTGCAGACAAAATCACACAAAGAAGCATACACATACACACTCACAAAAAGAGAAAAAGAAAAAAAAAACCAAAACATATCATTGCTCCCAAAGGGCACCGTCTAAATTGTGGGATGATTCATTGTCTATTCAGGTATTCCACAGATGCAGGGTACATCAAGTTCATTGTGGAGATTTAATCCGCTGCTTCTGAGGCTGCTGGGAGAGATTTCCCTTTCTCTTCTTTGTTCGCACAGCTCCCGGGGTTCAGCTTTGGGTTTGGCCCCACGTCTGTGTGTAGGTTGCCTGAGGGCGTCTTTTCTTTGCTCAGACAGGATGGGGTTAAAGAAGCCGCTGATTAGGGGGCTCTGGCTCAATCAGGCCGTTGCGGGGGAGGTTTACAGAATGCGGGGCAAGCCTGTGGTGGCAGAGGCCTGTGTGACCTTGCAACAGCCTGAGGCATGCTGTGTGTTCTTCCCGGGAAGTTGTCCTTGAATAATAGGACCTGGCAGTGATGGGTTGCATAAGCTCTTGGGAGGGGAGGTGTGGATAGTGACCTGTGCTTGCACACAGGCTTCTTGGTGGCTGCAACAGCAGCCTTAAGGTTTCATGCCTGTCTCTGGTGTCCGCGCTGATAGCCGTTGTTTAGGTAGTGCTCTGAATCCCCTCTTCTAGCGCATCCTGAAACAATGGTCTCTTGCCTCTCAGGCAGATCCAGACTTTTTCCTGGACTCCCTCCTGGCTAGCTGTAGTGCACTAGTCCCCTTCAGGCTGTGTTCATGCAGCCAACCCCAGTCCCTGGGATCTGACCTCAGAAGCCAGAGCCTCAGCTCCCAGCCCCCACCTGCCCTGGAGGGTGAACAGACAAGCCTCTTGGGCTGGTGAGTGCTGGTCACCACTGATCCTCTGTGCGGGAATCTCTCTGCTTTGCCTTCTGCACCCCTATTGCTGTGCTCTCCTCCACGGCTCCGAAGCTTTCCCCCTCTGCCACCCTCTGTCTCTGCCAGTGAAGGGGCTTCCTAGTGTGTGGAAACTTTTCCTCCTTCACAGCTCCCCCCCACTGGTGCAGGTCCCATCCCTATTCTTTTGTCTCTGTTTTTTCTTTTTTCTTTTGCCCTACCCAGGTACGTGGGGAGTTTCTTGCCTTTTGGGAAGTCTGAGGTCTTCTGCCAGCATTCAGCAGGTGTCCTGTAGGAGTTGTTCCACATGTAGATGTATTTGTGGGGATGAAGGTGATCTCCATGTCTTACTCTTCCACCATCCTGAAGGTTTCTGTCTCTATATATTTTTAAGTCAAGTCTGTATTTTTGTATGTATAATAATTTTTGTTAAAGGCTGGACCATGTATTTGAAAATGTTTAGAGATAATTTGAAGCTCTTAATAAAGTTATCTTTGCTCATAAAGGATTTAGATTTGCCTTGGCAAGTAGCTAGAGTAGGGACAACATGCCTTATAACTGGGCATTAAGATGATTAAAAGTTGGGATCCATTTTCTGTGAAGTCTTGTCTATTTCCGGTTCTTTCCTACTCCAAAGGTGTAACTCTTACAACACCTAATCAGAAGCCTGTCCTATTTACCAGATACTCATCTTTGGCAGTTTAGGGGCCCTCAGCCTAAACTTAGGTGGTGGGATGAATTGGGAGATTGGGATTGACGTAAATACAGTAATATGTATAAAATGGATAACTAATAAGAACCTGCTGTATAAAAAAATAAAGTAAAATTCAAAATTTCAAAATAAAATAAAACATAAAAAAAGAATTGTATTTCTAAGACTATTTAGTAGCATAGGAAAATACATAATATAATAAATGGAAAAAGCAAAATATAAAATTATGGATACAGCATGATTTCTAAATTATATCTTAATATATATATATGTATATATATATATTACATATCTATATTTTTTCTATTGGGCTCTCTACCTGTCAGGCTCTATTATTGTATGATAAATAGATGTAAATTATCTATTTTCATATTATATAACTACATAGGGAAAGTAGCCTCCCCAAAATACAACAAAATGTTACTGAGAGACAGCTTGGAATGGTGGCATGACAGGGAATTTTAATTTTTCATTATTTTATTGTTTGGTATTTAAAAACTTTCTACAAGCAGCATGCCATGATTATAATATTATATACTTATATACATGTATTTATATATCTGTGTGTATGTGTATGTAGGAATAGTAGTGAATACCAAACAAATGTTAGTCTTGTGTGACCTATTAAATAATTTCAAGTGCACGTAGCCTCTAGAATGTCACGTTTTGTCCTTGAAGTTCCAACCTATTTGCAGCCCATACTCACTGAAACCTAAGTCACAGCTCTCCACCTTCCTGGACTGCCATCTGCCTGGCATCAGGCAGAAGACCCTTGTGGGGGGCTATCCTTTCCATTTGTTTCCATCTAAATACACAGTTTCTTTCCCCTTCTGCCCTGCCCCTTTCCATACACTTCCTGTTTGCTCTGTCATAGTTTAACAGTTTTGCCACCACTGGTTTACCTTTCTTCACACATTTAGCACACACAGAGGATGCCTGCAGAAAAGTTTCCTGCAACATTTATAAGTAATTGATTTGTTTTATATTCCCTGAAGCCCTTCTGCTATATATCTTACTGAACATGATGCTTAGATTCTCCTCATAATATCTCAAGTTGAGAATATGTGTATGCATGTGAGAGAGTGTGTGTTAGAATGTGTGTGTGTGTGTGTGTGTGTGTGTGTGTGTGTTGCCCCAGCTATGAGTAAGCACCCATTTCATGGAACATCCCATCTTAGTTGGTTCCTGATGGAATTCTAGTCTGCCACTAACTAGAGAACCATGTTTTTATTTAAGAGACTAAGAAAGGGAACTAAGAACCTAGGGGAATATACCAGCAAAGTATTTTTCTTAGTTGAATTAACAATTTTGATTACCTCCTTTTTCTGGATTGCTAAGCATTTCTGGCAAGTATTAAAAAAAGAAGCCTAGCTCTTTTTGCATTCACATTGAACAGTTAGCTTTTCTATTTTTAATTTTTTAAAATTAATTAATTTATCTTTGGCTGTGTTGGGTCTTTGTTTCTGTGCGAGGGCTTTCTCCAGTTGCAGCGAGCAGGGGCCACTCTTCATTGTGGTGCGCGGGCCTCTCAGTGTCGTGGCCTCTAGTTTTGGAGCATGGCTCCAGACGTGCAGGCTCAGCAGTTGTGGCTCACAGGCCCAGTTGCTCCGCGGCATGTGGGATACTCCCAGACCAGGGCTCGAACTCGTGTCCCCTGCATCGGCAGGCAGACCCTCAACAACTGCGCCACCAGGGAAGCCCAAACAGTTAGCTTTTGAATTTTGTTAATCATTTATTAGAAAATGTTTTTTCCTCTCAGATGTGCGTATATCAAGAAGTTGTTTGTATGCGTAAATGTGGTCTCCAGACGAAACGTTTTCCCAGAAGAATGTATCTCTGAATTTGAGTTTAAAATTTGTAGTCATAGAATTTACAGGGGAAAAAGACTTTCATATTTAGACGGTTTTCTTATGCATTCGTCTCTTCTATAGACTGAGATACTGCTCTAGGATTTGCTCTTACCCACAATGTAGCATGAAATCCTACTGAATTAGGGGTGTGCTTCTCAAAACAAGGATGGCATTAATACTAGTGGGCATTAGATGTCCCTGTAATTCCATCCAGCCTGTATCCCAGCAAGTTATTTGACTGGTGGTCACAGAGAATACTCTTAAAGGAATCTGGAACTCAGGTGCCCTCAATGAAAGGTTAGTTGTTCCCAGGGGTTTTCCTTCCAGCATCCCAGAAAAGCACTTTGTGACTTGAAAGTCTTGTCCTAGTGTCCTTTTACCACATCCCCTTGGAAATGTCAGCTCATATTGAAGATCTGTAGCACACATGACACCAGGGATCGTCTCTTAAGTGCAAGCCCTGGTGAGAGCCATGTGGGTCGTTTCCTTGTGCTGCCTGCAATGGAGATCAGGATGGACTCTTGGTGTGCAGTATCGTGAGGGGGAAGGGAAACGTAAAGCATGGGGGATGGGTGAGTCAGAAGGTTTGTTCATAAAACAGGTGGAGATTATTTATTCCAAAAATGTTTAGTAAGTTTATCTGGATCCTAACTGGGGGTGGGGGTTAGGATGGAAGGCAGGTTTTGCCTGCCCAGAGCTCACAGAAGCTGGTGCTTGTGAAGAAATGCAGACTCAGAGAGCACGTGCTTAAGAGTCCAGATTGGTCAGCGGAAGTGCTGGGGCTAGCATCCAGAGTCCTGTTTCTCATTCCACATTGGCCTTCCAAAGAGTTAGAGGCAAACTGGTCACCGGACAACAGCAATGTGTAATATCTAATGCCCTTCTCCTTTGAGATTTATTCCTTTCTCATTCACACCGCCTAACCTCCTACTCCAGTCAACACTCATTCATTCATTCATTGACTCACTCAAATTAATATTTATCAAGCATCTATGTGTGACACAAATAATGCTCAGTCCTTTTCAAAAATGTATATTTTATGATTTTACAGTTTGTATCCTCATAAGCCATCTCCAGTTTTTGAGAGTGAGATATACAGAAGGAAAAGAGCTAAATTAAATACCTACTGATGTTTCTATCACCTCACCTCTTAATTAAAACAGTTCTGTGAATTCATGCTTTTCATTTACTTATTTAGAGGACTGGAAAAGCCAGCTTATCTGGGTCCCCAGAAACTTTTTCTACATTTTCCTAGGATACATTTCTACTCCTCACACCTCTGTAAAACTGAGACTTCCTCCTCAGGGGCTGCCTGAAAATGATGAATTGAGCATTATTTTCTTCGCAAATGCTACAGCTTCTTGTTTTCTGGAGCCTGTATTTGAGGAGTGCATCCTCCCCACCTCTTTTGTTGCTCACTGACACTTCAAACTACTACTTATCTCCTGCCCTCTGACATCTGCTGGAAATATTGTAAAATGTAAAGTGCATTGTGAGAGGAGCAGTTTCTGGTGCATCAGAGGAACCCGAAGAAGTAATTTCCTAAAAATAGGATGGTGTTAATACCAGCAGTAAAGTGGGGTTTAGAAAAATATCCACTTTCAAAAGACAAAGAGGGGGGACCTTCAAGAGGGCAGAGGAATAAGACTTGGAGATCACCTTCCTCCCCACAAATACATCAAAAATACAGCTACATGTGAAACATCTCTTACAAGACACCTACTGAACGCTGGCAGAAGACCCCAGCCTTCCCAAAAGGCAAGAAAATCCCCACATACCTGGGTAGGGCAAAAGAAAAAAGAAAAAAACAGAGACAAAAGAATAGGGACAGGACCTGCTCCTCTGGGAGGGAGCTGTGAAGGAGGAAAAATTTCCACACACTAGGAAGCTCCTTCACTGGCAGAGATAGGGGGTGGCAGGGGGGAAGATTCAGAGCCACGGAGGAGAGCGCAGCAACAGGGGTGCAGAGGGCAAAGCGGAGAGATGTGCACAGAGAATCAGTGCCGACCAGCACTCACCAGCCCTAGAGGCTTATCTGCTCAACTGTTGGGGTGGGTGGGTGCTGGGAACTGAGGCTTGGGCTTTGGAGGTCAGATCCCAGGGAGAGGACTGGGGTTGGCTGCGTGAACACAGCCTGAAGGGGGCTAGTGCACCACAGCTAGCCGGGAAGGAGTTCAGGAAAAAGTCTGGACCTGCTTAAGAGTCAAGAGACCATTGTTTTGGGGAGGGGATTCAGAGCACTGCTTAAACGAGCTCCGGAGACGGGTGCGAGCCGTGGCTATTAGCGCAGATACCAGAGACAGGCATGAAATGCTAAGGCTGCTGCTGCCGCTGCCACCAAGAATCCTGTGTGCAAGCACAGGTCACTATCCACACCATCCCTCCCTCCCGGGAGGCTGTGCAGCCTGCCACTGCCAGGGTACTATGATCCAGGAACAACTTCCCCTGGAGAACACAGGGCACGCCTGAGGCTATTGCACTGTCATGCTGGCCTCTGCCGCCACAGGCTCACCCTGCATTCTAATTATGACTGCAATTCCCCTCCGTCCCCCCGGCCTGAGTGAGCCAGAGCTCCCTAATCAGCTTCTGCTTTAGCCCCCTCCTGTCAGGGTGGAGAACAGACTCCTGCATAGAGAAGCCAGGCCAAAACCAAAGCTGAACCCCAGGAGCTGTGTTAACAGAGAAGAGAAAGGGGAATGTCTCTGTGCAGCCTCAGGAGCAGCCGATTAAATCCCCACAATCAACTCCATGTGCCCTGCGTCTGTGGAGTACCTGAATAGACAACAAATCATCCCAAAATTAAGGTGATGGACTTTAGAAGCAACAGTAGACTTGGGGTTTGATGTCTGCGACTTATTTGTTTCTGATATTTGTTTATCTTAGTTTAGTTTTTAGCCGTTGTTATAATTGGTGGATTTGTCTATGAGTTTGGTTGCTCTATTCTTTTTTATTAAATAATTATTATTTTTTGAAGTTAATAATTAAAATTTTTTATTCATTTTTTAAAAAAATTTATTTATTTATTTATTTTTTTCTCCCTTTTCTTCTGAGCTGGGTGGCTGACAGGGTCTTTGTGCTCCCACCTGGTGTCAGGCCTGAGCTTCTGAGGTGGGAGAGAAGAGTTCAGGGTATTGGACCACCAGAGACTTCCCAGCCTCACAAATATCAATTGGTGAGAGCTCTCCCAGAGATCTCCATCTCAATGCTAAGACCCAGCTCCTCCCAACAGCCAGCAAGCTCCAGTGTTGTATGACCCATGCCAAAAAGCTAGTAAGACAGGAACACAAACCCATCCATTAGCAGAGAGGCTACCTAAAATCATACTAAGTTCACAGACACCCCAGAACACACTACCGGATGTGGCCCTACCCACCAGAAAGGCAAGATTCAGGCTCATCCACCAGAACACAGGCACCCGTCCCCTCCACCAAGAAGCCTACACAAGCCACTGAGCAAACCTCACCCACTGGGGACAGACACCAAACACAGTGGGAACCATGAGCCTGCAGCCTGCAAAAAGGAGACCCCAAACACAGAAAGTTAAACAAAACGAGAAGACAGAGAAATATGCAGCAGATGAAGGAACAAGGTAAAAACCCACCAGAACAATCAAATGAAGAGGAAATAGGCAGTCTACCTGAAAAAGAATTCAGAATAGTGATAGTAAAGATGATCCAAAATCTTGGAAATAGACTGGAGAAAATGCAAGAAATGTTTAACAAGGACCAAAAAGAACTAAAGAGCAAACAAACAATGATGAACTACAAAATAAATGAAATTAAAAATTCTCTAGAAGGAATCAATAGCAGAATAACTGAGGCAGAAGAATGGGTAAGTGACCTGCAAGATAAAATACTGGAAATAACTACTGCAGAACAAAATAAAGAAAAAAGAATGAAAAGAATTGAGGACAGTCTCAGAGACCTCTGAGACAACATTTAACGGACAAATATTCAAGTTATAGGGGTCCCAGAAGAAGAAAAGAAAAGAAAGGGTCTGAGAAAATATTTGAAGAGATGATAGATGAAAATTTCCCTAATAACGGAAAGGAAATAGTCAATCAATTCCAGGAAGAACAGAGAGTCCCATACAGGTTAAATCCAGGAGAAATACACCAAGACACATATTCATCAAACTATCAAAAATTAAATACAAAGAAAAATATTAAAAGTAGCAAGGGAGAAACAACGAATAACATACAAGGGAATCCCGATAAGGTTAACAGCTGACCTTTCAGCAGAAACTCTGAAAGCCAGAACGGAGTGACAGGACATATTTAAAGTGATAAAAGGGAAAAACCTACAACTAAGATTACTCTACCCAGCAAGGCTCTCATTCAGATTCAATGGAGAAATTAAAACCTTTACAGACAAGCAAGAGCTAAGTGAATTCGGCAACAGCAAACCAGCTTTACAACAAATGCTAAAGGAACTTTTCTAGGCAGGAAACACAAGAGAAGGAAAAGGCTTACAATAACAAACCCAAAACAATTAAGAAAATGGTAATAGGAACATACATATCAATAATTACCTAAAACGTAAATGGATTAAATGCTCCAACCAAAAGATATAGGCTGGCTGAATGGATACAAAAACAAACCCGTATATATGCTGTCTACGAGAGACCCACTTCAGACCTAGGGATACATACAGACTGAAAGTGAGGGGATGGAAAATGATATTCCCTGCAAATGGAAATCAAAAGAAAGCTGGAGTAGCAATTCTCATATCAGACAAAATAGACTTTAAAATAAAGACTGCTACAAGAGACAAAGAAGGACACTACATAATGATCAAGGGATCAATCCAAGAAGAAGACGTAACAATTGTAAATATTTATGCCCCCAATATAGGAGTGCCTCAGTACATAAGCCAAATGTTAACAGCCATAAAAGGGGAAATCGACAGTAACACAATCATAGTAGGGGACTTTAACACACCACTTTCACCAATGGACAGATCATCCAAAGTGAAAATAAATAAGGAAACACAAACTTTAATTGACACATTAAACAAGATGGGCTTAATTGATATTTATAGGACATTCCATCCAAAAACAACAGAATACACTTTCTTCTCAAGTGCTCATGGAACATTCACCAGGATAGATCATATCTTGGCTCACAAGTCAAGCCTTGGTAAATTTAAGAAAATTGAAATCATATCAAGTATCTTCTCCTACCACAATGCTATGAGACGAGATATCAATTACAGGAAAAAAAAACTGTAAAAAATACAAACACATGGAGGTTAAACCATACGCTACTAAATAACCAAGAGATCACTGAAGAAATCAAGCAGAAAATCAAAAAATACCTAGAAACAAATGACAATGATAACACGTTTGCAGATGACAAGATACTACATATAGAGAACCCTAAATATGCTCCCAGAAAATTACTAGAGCTAATCAATAAATTTGGTAAAGTAACAGATTACAAAATTAATGCACAGAAATCTCTTACATTCCTATACATTAACAATGAAAATTCTGAAAGAGAAATTAAGGAAACACTCCCATTTACCATTGCAACAAAAAGAATAAAATACCTAGGGATAAACCTACCTAAGGAGACAAAAGACCTGTATACAGAACACTATAAGATACTGATGAAAGCAGTTAAAGATGATACAAACAGATGGAGAGATATACCATGTTCTTGGATGGGAAGAATCAACATTGTGAAGATGACTATACTACCCAGAGCAATCTACAGATTCAATGCAATCCCTATCAAACTACCTATGGCATTTTTCACAGAACTAGAATAAAAAAAATCACACAATTTGTATGGAAACACAGAAGACCCTGAATAACCAAAGCAATCTTGAGAAAGAAAAACGGAGCTGGAGGAATCAGGCTCCCTCACTTCAGACTATACCACAAAGCTACAGTAATCAAGACAGTATTGTAATGGCACAAAAACAGAAATATAGACCAATGGCACAGGATAGAAAGCCCAGAGATAAAACCATGCACATATGGTCACCTTATCTTTGATAAAGGAAGCAAGAATATACAATGGTTAAAAGACAGCCTCTTCAATAAGTGGTGCTGGGAAAACTGGACAACTACATGTAAAAGAATGAAATTAAAACACTCCCTAATGCCATAAACAAAAATAAACTCAAAATGGATTAAAGACCTAAATGTAAGGTCAGATGCTATAAAACTCTTAGAGGAAAACATAGGCAGAACACTCTATGACATAAATCACAGCAATCCTTTTTGACCCACCTCCTAGAGAAATGGAAATAAAAACAAAAATAAGCAAATGGGACCTAATGAAACTTAAAAACTTTTACATAGCAAAGGAAACCATAAACAAGATGAAAAGACAACCCTCAGATTGGGAGAAAATATTTGCAAACAATGCAACTGACAAAGGATTAGTCTCCAAAATATACAAGCAGCACATGCAGCTCAATATCAAAAAAACAAACAGCGCAATCTAAAAATGAGCAGAAGACCTAAAGAGACATTTCTCCAAAGAAGATATACAGATTGCCAACAAACACATGAAAGGATGCTCAACATCACTATCATTAGAGAAATGCAAATCAAGACTACAATGAGGTATCACCTCACACTGGTCAGAATCACCATCATCAAAATACCTACAAACAATAAATGTTGGAGAGAGTGAGGAGAAAAGGGAATCCTCTTGCACTGCTGGTGGGAACGTAAACTGATACAGCCACTTGGAGGACAGTATGAAGGTTCCTTAAAAAACTAAAAAATAGAACTACCATATGACCCAGCAATTCCACTACTGGGTATATACCCTGAGAAAACCATAATTCGAAAAGAGTCATGTACTATGTTGTTCATTGCAGCACTATATACAATAGCCAGGACATGGAAGCAACCTGAGTGTCATCGACAGATGAATGGGGATAGAGAAGATGTGGCACATATATACAATGCAATATTACTCAGCCATAAAAAGAAATGAAATTGAGTTATTTGTAGTGAGGTGGATGGACCTAGAATCTGTCATACAGAGTGAAGTAAGTCAGAAAAAGAAATACAAATACTGTATGCTAACACATATCTATGGAATAAAAAAAAAATGGTTATGGTGAACCTAGGGTCAGGACAGGAATAAAGATGCAGATGTAGAGAATGGACCTGAGGACACAGGGTGGTGGAAGGGTAAGCTGGGGTGAAGTGACAGAGTAGCATTGACACATATACACTACCAATTCTAAAATCGATAGCTAATGGGAAGCAGCTGCATAGCACAGGGAGATCAGCTCAGTGTTTTGTTACCACTTAGAGGGGTGGGATAGGAAGGGTGGGAGGGTCACTCAAGAGGGAGGGCATATGGGGATATATGTATACATATAGCTGATTCATTTTGTTATACAGCAGAAACTAACACAACATTGTAAAGCAACTATACTCCAATATTTAACATCCAATAAAGATGTTAAAAAAAAAAGAGACAAAGAAAGGTGAAAAAGCAAATAGCAAGCTTTGGGTACATCCTGTACACAAGACAGGGTGTTCTTCTAAGGAAATTGCTCATTGTGAGTATCTGCAAATAATAGAAACCGGTAATAGCATCATTGCTGAAGATAAAAGAAATTATATGTATAAAAGGACACGGGAAGTTGATAGGAATATTTTGTGAATTTAGGTACGAAACTGGTGAAGTAGAATGAGCTGGACATCTGAGTCTGAGTCACCTGGTCTGGGGTGTCTGTCTCAGTCACCAGTTATGTGACCGCAAGCAAGTCACAATTTTTCTGAGCCTTGGGTCACCTGCATAATGGCAGAAAAGTATGTCAAATTGAGAGAAGTTTAAATAAATGGTACTCAGAATTGTGCCAAGTAGACTGCCAGAGAAATGTAATTGTCTTTTTCCAAATTCCAGTTCCCCGGGATCCCTCTCCGTTGTTGGAATATTTGGAACAGTAAAGACCTTGGACATATGGGCAAGAAATGAGGCAACCTGGGCACTGATAAAAGGTCAACAAAAGGTCTCTTTACAGACACACTTCCAATGATTGGAGCATTTTACCTTGGGTACAGAAAGTTTAGCAGTTTTAATTTAATATAGAGCAGCTGGGCATTCAAAACAGGCTCATTTCAGGACTGAGGTTTG
Organism: Monodon monoceros; assembly: GCF_005190385.1. Classification (NCBI taxonomy): domain Eukaryota; kingdom Metazoa; phylum Chordata; class Mammalia; order Artiodactyla; family Monodontidae; genus Monodon; species Monodon monoceros. Next base: position 106,888,757 of record NW_021703772.1, on the reverse strand, counting down.
AGGGATTTAGAAGGTACAAAAGCACCAGGTATGGCCTTGAGCAAATCCGTGATATTACCAACATTTTCATTGTCCCTGTTCCTGTATCCACTAAAATTGCTTATAGGAATGGTTATTTTGCACCCATAGACATAAGTGTAAGTCACAGACATCCTTCTATAAAGGCAAGTGAGAAAGGTATTTTAGGAATTCAGAAACAGGTAGGGAAAATAATTCTTTTTGAACATGTTTTTCTTTATTACTCAGGATAGCTCTGAAAGGGAAATGGATAGTAGAAGTTGCTTTCAGTTGATTGGAAGGTATTATGATATTATGGAGCAAGACAGTGGAGTTGGGACAATAGTGATTTCTACAGAGTAGGTTGACTCTTGAAGGAGCAGATGTTCACCCAGAAGTTGAGTGAGGTAGGACTATTCCAGGTATAAAGGATAAGAGAACAGTGTGTACAGGGGCTCAAAGGCAAGATAGACTGGAGCTGAGGTGAGGGTGTGTCTGAGGATGTGCAGGTGGCTCAAGCAAACATGTATGCACACAGGAAGGACAGTGGGTGTTGGGACACAAGAAAGAAGAAAAAAAGCATATCACAAAATTATGTTATGGAGTTTGAACTTCTCAATATTAAACCACTGAATCTCAGAGTGAAATAATAGAGTCTGCCTATTAGGAGAATTTTGAGGGGTATGGTTTGGAGATAAACCAGGGGAGTTGAGCCTGGAGGCAGAGAAACCAGTTGAAAGGCTGCTGAAAGATGCTGAGAGTCTGAGGCGGGGCTTGGCAGTGTCACTGGCAAGGAGAGGGCATACTTAAGAGCTATTTAGGAGGAGAGATCGCCATGACTCAGTGACCAATGTTATGTTATGGTGAATGAAATAGAAAGAGCCCCAGCTAGCTCTCAGGGTTCTGACTTACTAGACGGTGGTACAATTAACTCAGCTCTGAAGAGCTCTTTGGGGGGCAGGAGGCAGGGAGTTGAAGGAGATAATGAGTTCAGATTTGATTGTTCAAGTTTGAGATCTCCACAAGATAGCAGTGAACATAATGTTCAGGGTTGAGGACATCGACTTGAGAATGGTTCCTTTGTAGACCACAGGGCTCGCTAAATAAGGTGGTGAATGTGACTGTCCACTGGGTTGTGCCTCCTGAGAAGAGAGGGAAAGGGAGAACATCAAGGTAGGCTGCTGGCATGGGCAGCAGTTACAACCAGGCCAGATGGGTCAATGCAAGGGAAAGTCAGCTAGGGATTCATAAAGTTGTGGGTCCAGAGCTCAGACAGCATTTTGAGCAGAGGTAGTTGATTGCTCTGGTCAGTTTCATAGGAAAGGACAATGCCTACTTTTGTCTGCATGTTGCCTTTTTAAGAGTTATAAGTTGTGGCACATTTTGCTTATTTAAAGCATCCATCATGTGTCCGTCCATCCATCTGCCCATGCCATTCACTGGTTGCCCAAGAGGTGGCAAACTCAGTGCTAAGAATCAGAGGAGTGGCTATGACTAAACCCATTTCATGTCATCTAGAGCCCAATCTGTGTACCCAGCTGCAGAGGTCTGTCTCTCTGTCTGCCAGGAAAAGGACGCGGGCCCCTCTGAGACCTAGATCCTCACACTTCTCTTGGAAGGCCAAGAGGACGTATGCTACTCACCTACTTAAAATAATTTTGCAGCTCCCCATTGCTACAGGATAAAGTGACTTGTCTTGGTAGACGTGGCACTCCATGACAAACCCTTTCCTTCCTGTACATCTTCTACCCCTGAACACCGCCCTTCACACTTTTGCAATAATGAACAGGGCACAGGATTTCAACCTAGGAATCCTTTGCATACATTTTTCCTATCTGTAATTCCTCTTATTTTTATATGCCTGGGAGGCTCCTATTTATTTTTAAAAACACTGTGAAAGCATCACCTCCTTTATGAAATCTCTGCTGTCTAAGCACAGGTGACCTTTGAGTATGGCTCAACATATAATCTCACCTTGTTTCAAATCCCAGTGTGACCACTGCAAGGACATGTGGCTTTGAGCAGTTACTTAATTTCTCTGAATCTGAGGTCCCACTTTTTAAGACAAAAGTGATGATACCCATTTTGTAAGATGGTTATAATTAGATGTGGTACATATATATACAATGGAAAGTTACTCAGCCATGAAAAGGAATGAAATTGTGTCATTTGCAGAGATGTGGATGGACCTAGAGACTGTCATACAGAGTGAAGTAAGTCAGAAAGAGGAAAACAAATATGTAATATCGTTTATATGTGGAATCTAGAAAAATGATACAGATGAACTTATTTGTAAAGCACAAATGTATGGAAACCAAGGGGGCTGGTGGGATGAACAGAGAGATTGGGAGTGACATATATACACTACTATGTATAAAATAGATAACTAATGAGAACTGACTGTAGAGCACAGGGAACTCGACTCAGTGCTCTGTGGTGACCTAAATGGGAAGGAAATCCAAAAAAGAAGGGATACAGTTATACATATGGCTGATTAACTTTGCTGTACAGCAGAAACTAACACAACATTGTAAAGTAACTATACTCCAATAAAAATTAAAAAAAGAAATGTTTCATATTTTAATTATATATACAATATATGAATATGTCAACATCTGTTCCTAATGAGTTGATCCTCAGTCAGCGACAAGTTTTACTTTAATCACTTGAGGACCTCATATGTTCTTCTATTATTGCAGCCTCACTGTCCTTACTCCTTACTATGGTAGCTAGTTTCCATGGTCCCCCAATGAACCAACCTCCCAGATTCATGCCTTTGGGATATAGGGCTGCTCCTCTTAAATTTGAGCTGACCTGGGATTCACTTATAACAACAGAATGAGAGAGAAATATTTTTAGGTGGCTCCCAAGGCTGGAGCTGTGCTTCCTGTGCTCTCTACAATGATATCTTGGAACACTGGTTCTGGAGACAGTCGGACACCATGTAAGATGCTTGAGCATGCCGTACAGAAGGCCAGCCTAGCCATGTGGAGAGATCCCACCAAGGTGGAGATGCTCGGTCAGCCCCAGCTGTCCCACGGTACCAGATGTGAGCAAGGAAGCCATCTCAACATACAGCCTGGTCGAGACCTCAGCTGTCTCCAGCTCTGTCCAGCATCTGCCAGGAACGACTGGAGAAATCTGAAGTGAGAACTGCCTCCCTGGGCCCAGTGAGTCCACACTGTGGTGGGAGATAATGACCCATTGCTGTTTTAAGCTGCTTAGTTTTGGAGTCTGTAAGAGAAAGCTGGAACACTTACCTTCTGCAGAAACTCTCCCCAGGCTTGGTGGGAGACCCCTGCCCTGAGAAGTCCTCCTACAAAATGTGAGAGGGGCTACCCCCTGCCCCCATCTTTCCTGTCCCTGCTTATTTGTTGTCCTCCTGCTGACCTGCATGTGCCACAGGGGCAGAGACCACGCCCGTCTTGCCTACTGTTGTTCTCCAGGACCTGGCCGAGTGCTTGTCAACTAAGTGGAACAAAGACATCCTTTTGACTAAATACTATAATATTCACACTATATCGTAGTTTGATGTCTCCTCCTCATTTATGAGTTCCTATAAGGCGGGACTCAGTAAGATAGGATTAATAATTATACTTTTCTCAGAAATGTGTTATAAAAAATGAAGTGATGTGTGTAAAATATCTTGTAAGGTGTGGCATGTAGCCAGCCTTCAATAAGTATCAGGTGACATATGACCTAGTCTGCGGTGCTGGACATGGGGCCGGCTGTGGTTGATGGTCATTAAACGTTGTTGAGCTCAGCAAAAAATGCACGGACCAGAGAGAGAACCACCACCAATGGACCCAGTGATGCCCAGAGAGAGTTGCAAAATACAAGACCCTTTATTCCTTGGCCAGGGCCTAGGAGGCCCGGCTTGATCCCTGGGGACTGTCCTTTCACTCATTCCACACCCAGGACAGAGCACAGGGTTTACTGGACTGAACGTGAGAACAGCATGGACATCAGGGTGAGGGCGGGTCTGCAGACATCCCTTCCTCCCAGGACCGATAGGAGCTCACAAGGGAAAAATGCGGAAAGGGCCAAGAAAGGCACAGTCCACAGCAGAGAGTGACAGATAAACAAATGCAAAACAATGAATGCAAATACCAGAGTGATATATTTGTTTAGGAAAGACCAGTGAGATGCTGAGCTTGCTGGGCTCCTTGCAGGAGCTGGGGTGCTGCTCCGGGGTCACCAGCAGGACTGCAGGGGCTGATACTCATATTATCAGCGACTTCCTTCACCTGGCCTTGCCTTTGGCCTCCCAGATAGTGAGCAGGTGGCCCACTCTCCCATTTCTGTCCTGTTGTCCCCTCTGTCTTGTGACACAGTATGTCCTTCTTGGCTGTGCTCCTACAAGCACCCCTCAGCAATGGCTCTGCACCTACACTCAGCGGTGTGCTTGTCCCCTGCTCCCTCCTGAGGAGAGGACCAAGCCGTGTTAATAATTTGAAAGCACAGCTCAGGAAAAGCAATGTATTAATCATGCAACAGTGGCCGGGCACAGTGAGTTAGTGGGTCACGGATGATGGTTCCCTCTTCCCCACTCACTGTGGTCCCAAAGCTGTAGGTCCTGCAGTCACTCCCGTGTTCTGTGCACCCCTTGGGAAGAACAAGACAAAACCACCAGAGGCACCATTGTAACCCAAGAATATCTCTGTTGTTTCTCCTCTATTCCCGCCTTCACCCCTGGAAAGAGAAGACCTCATACAGATGCAAGCAACTTTCTAGACCAAATTTCTGCCTTTCCTTCCTTAAGAGCCAAAGTGGATGCCGCTTTGCTTACATCCAGTGTAAACCCTTTGACATTCCCTTGAGTGGATCTGGTCGGCTCACCAATGATGTTTATAGCCCTTATGGCTCCAGCTAGACAGGTTCACCTCTACTAGTGCTCGTGGGTTTGAAGCTAGGTTTTTCCTTGACCACCCCATTCAGCTCATCCATTTTTGGTCTTTAGGACTCTAAGATAAAAGTAACAGGTGCATTCATTTGTGAAGCTTATGTCTTGACTCATCTGGCCCCAGATTTTTTTTCACAAATACATTTTTTATTTTTCTTAAACAAACATCTACATAGTACTTATGGTGTGTCAGGGGCTGTTCTACTACTTCACAAATATATTAATTCATTTAATCCTCACAACAATCTTATAAAGAGGGCCACTATTTGGGAATATTACTACCACTGTTGGGGGATATTATTATCCCCATGAGAAAATAAAAGCACGGTGAGGTTAGAGTCATACAGCAAATAAATGGTACAATTAAGAGTTGTCAGATTTTGCCATACAATTTTTCCCTTCCAGTTGCATTGAGATACAATTGACATATAGCACTGTATAAGTTTAAGGTGATCAGTATAATGATTTGACTTACATACATCATGAAATGATTATCACAAGAAGTTTAGTGAACATCCATCATCTCATGTAGATACAGAATTAAAGAAAAAATATTTTTTCCTGTGATGAGAACTCTTAGGACTTGCTCTCTTAACAGCTTTCGTATATAGCACACAGCAGCATTAATTATATTTATCATGCTATATGTCACATCCCTCATACTTATTTATCCTATAACTGGAATTTTGTACCTTTTGACCACCTTCATCTCCCTCTCCCCGGTAACCACAAATCTGATCTCTTTCTCTATGAGTTTGTTTGTTTTGAAGTATAATTGACCTACAACACTATGTTAGTTCCCGATGCACAACACAATAATTCAATATTTCTATACATTGCAAAATGATCACCATTGTAAGTCTAGTTACCATCTGTCACCATACAAAGATATTACATTATTATTGACTATATTGCCCACACTGTACATTTCATACCTAGGACATTTATTTTGAGACTGGAAGTTTGTACCTCAATCTCCTATATAACTTTTATTTTTAAATTTTCTTTCCCATGTAACTTTTATAACAACATACAACTTTTAGCATATCTCATGTTTATAGACAATAAATAAAGTATATTCATTATTAATCTGAAATTCACATTTAATTGACATCTTGTATTTTATCTGAAATCCTTACAAAAGCAGAATTGAACCCAGGTATTCTGGTTTCCAAGCCACCCCTCTCATAACCCCATCTAACTGTGAGGTGCTGTGGATTTTATATTTTTTAACTCCCATTCAGGGAACTGTCACAGTGCTTTGTCCTGGCCCAAACCAGCCTCACTTCTGGTGCTGCCGCAGCATCCCTTGTTCTCACTTGCTCAGCATGTGTGCTGTGGTTCGGTGTATGCAGTGCTCTCATTAATGTAGGAGGTACCCTTTAGTGTTTCATGAATGGACGTTTATAAAGAGAACAGAGCAGCAATTCTGTCCCAAAGCTTTTTCTGATTTGAAGCTTCCTTTCCAGAGGGCAATAGGAACTCACACATAAGAGAGTGGGGAAAATACTGCTCTCATCTGAACTGGTCTTTTCAAGCCCTTAGAACAGAAAGGTAAGCATTTCTTCACTGAAGAAGGACAAGTTAGTGACATTTTCTCATTTTGTTGCATGTGATATTCACACTGATTCCAATTATGTGCAGTGCAGCTTCCAGGAGTTCAGCTTTAAAGGGCCACAGGTTTTCTGCTCAGTTGGATGGAGGCTTTTTAAATCATTCCCACCTCATGGCAACCAAAGTCATTGTTTTCTTTATAGCTCACTTTCCCTTTTTTTCTCCAAGCACAGCACAAAAGGTGGGAGGTTTCTTTAAAGGAAGGCATTTATTTTTAACAATAAACCAAAATCGGTGGAAAAGGTAGAATTCGAGAGTCCTGCAAAATGAAAAAAAAGACATTACACTAAAAAAAAAACAGCTTCTGCAGAGGAATAAAGAGTTGTTGGCTGAAAAATACAAAATAAAACACAACATTGTATAATTCTGAGGTCACCTGACATTTCTAGGCTTTTAGCATTGGATTCAATGTTAAGAAGATGTGTATCTCAGCAAGAAGCATTAACCGTAGTTTGAAGAATGTAGGCTCCTCTCTCCCATTTTACAGCATATGTGAAATTCTTCTTTTCTGAATGCCCCAGCAGTGTGTTACAGAAGGTTTTGGACGTCTTGTGAGAACATTAAGGATAATCCACATGCTTTGTGGTGGCTGGGGAATAACAGTTTGAGTGAAGCTTTTCATAAAGCTAATTGCCTGGGAAGAAATTGAGGGAAAAGGTCAGAAGGTTTAAAGGGGTGTGTGTGTGTGTGTGTGTGTGTGTGTGTGTGTGTCTTTGGGAGGAGGGGAGGAAAGCTTTTCTGGGATAGAGCGTCTCTTTCTTGTGTAAGAAGACAATGAACTTTAGCCCAGGAAGTGAGCTAGCTAGAACATCCACTCAGCTATTCCTTTTTCTTCTTTTCTTCTATTCAACCTGCACTTGCCTAGTGCCTGAGCCAAGGATGCCCAGTGCCACCTGCTGCAGGTACCGAGGTAAGTCAGAGTTCCTCTTATGGGGGCTGCAGAGGGAGGCATTGGTGGCTGATGAGTCTTCAGTATATTTCTGCTAATTAATGCAGCATTTACTTGTTTCCTGCTTTTTCCTAGACTCTGAGATGCCCCTCCAGTCCACTGTGAATGAGAGGGATATTTCAAGAAGAGCCACAGTGCCACTTCCTAATTCAGAAAGACATGTTTAAGTATCCAGAATAGTGTTTCTCAAGATGTAGCTGTACAGCTACCTTTGCCAGGGTGCTTGCTACATTTGCAGATGCCTCGCTGAAGACCTACTTTACCAGAATCTCTGTGGGTGGAGCCCAGGAGTATGTAAAACACACACCTCCATAGAGATTTGTAGGCACTTCGGCATTCCCAACCACTGATCTAGACTTATCAGTGTTCTGGGTAGAGGTGATGATCCAGGGCTTGGAGCCCTCAGTCACATCCAGGCTGCTCTCCACGCTCATCTCACCAGCCCCAGAAAGCTCTGCACAGCATCCCTGGACTCTCGGTGGCTTTTCAAATTGATGGTGAGCTTCTAAGTGTTTGCATGTCTTTGGCATCTCCTGCCTGCCAAGGGCAGAATGTTACAGGCAGCAGGGACTCAGTGAGGACTGTGGATGATTACTAGACTGACAATTTAGGGAGGAACGATTCAGGAGGGCTCTGTTTTGTCTATCCCTCTGACTTGAATCTTTGAAGGGGGTTTCTTTAAGAGTTTATTTAGAAAGCATGTAATTCTAAAGCACCTACAGTGAACAAACTCTGTGCCAGCTGTAAGAAGCAAAGGCAGTAATGGCCACGCTGGGCTCTTGCTTCCCGAACATCTCCTCTTGGTGGGCACAGAGGCACGGACACAGTGGGTGTGGTGCTGAGTTTGCAAACACTCCATTTCTGGCATTGTTTTGGAGTTGCGTTGAGCAGAATGAGTGACACAGAAAGAAGGTGGAATTTAGGGGGTGGGTCACAGCAACTCTGGTTCAAATCTAAGGATTCTCTGTAAAGAAATGGCAACTTTTTGGAACTTCAGGACTCATATTTCATAGAGAACGATAATGCCAGCTTCACATGGCTCTTGTGAGAACTGAAAGTTAGATCCACTGTGTGAGAAATGTTCTATGATGATCACAGTTTCTGGCATATGGGATACTCTGGGTTAATTGGCTACACCCTGGTCTGGAGGTGCATAAACCAGTCGCTTGATTGATGTGGGGCTGTGGTAAGTAGAATAATGCCCCCCCACCAGATTGTCTGTGTCCTAATCTCATAAACATGTGACTATGTTACCTTACACAGTAAAAGGGACTTCATGGATGCGATTGGTATGGGAAGGCTACCCTGCGTTAGTTGGGTGGGTCCAATGTGATCACACGGGTCCTTATAAGAGGGAGGCAGGAGGTTCAGAGTAAAAGATGGAGAAGTGATGAGAGAAACAGAGGTCAGAGTCAGAGAGATGTGAAGATGCTAAACGGCTGGCTTTGGAGGTGGAGGAAAGAACCATGAGCCCAGGAATGCAGGTGGCCCCTAGAAGCAGGAAAAGGCAAGGAACCAGTGTCCCCCTCCCACCTCCAGAAAGAATGCGGCCAACTCTTAGATTTTGGCAAAGTAAGACCCTGCCAGACTTCTGACTCCCAGAAACACAGTACAGTACATTTGTGTTGTTTTAAGTCACTAAGCAAAGTTTGTGGTAACTTTTTACGTTAGCAACAGGAAACTGGTACAGAGGTATTTTAATTCCTGCTCCAGAGTGTAGTGGCATTTGGAAATCTTTCAATACCTAAGAGACACTGATAGAGCTAGTGTAGTTCTCAATGGTTCAGACCAAGGCTACACATTGGTCAAACTCAAACTGCCTCCTTTGGGTCACCAAGGAAGAGTTTCACCAAGATTTGGACATGAATGCTCACTCAGGTTGTTCTCTAGGAGTAGTAGGTGGCTTAAAATAGAGGAGTTTTAAGGAAAATAATAAAAAATGCAAGAAAGAAGAAGTTGTGGAATTAGGAAACATGGGGAGACATTTGAACTTGCCGGATTCTACTTACATCACTTGGGCAGGTCCAGAGACCAGACACAGAGCTGTGGGGAACAATCACAGCAGTAATGGTGCTCACAGCCATCCCTGTCCGAGCACTGCCGTGGGTAATCCCTTTACACGTATTGACTCTTTTTAAGTCTCCCAGCAACTTCAACAGGGACAATGGATAAGACCATCAATAGCATTTTACAGATGAGGAAAATGAGGCATAGAGAATTTGATTAATTAGCTCAAGCCTAGTTAACAGGGGATGGAGACTATTTTCAAGTCCAGGCAGCCTGGCTTCAGGGCCTCTGCTCATCACCCTGACTCATGCTGCCCTACTCCTTTCCTCATCCATAACCTCACTTGCATGGGGGGGTGCTTTAACCTGGACCTCAGCCCGCTCTAATGGAGTCAGCTCTCTGGCCACTGAAGATCAACTATCCCTGTGAATACCTGCTCTTCAGCCTCTTTGAGCTCATCTTTCTTGAAGAGAATGAGCCATGCTCCAGCTCCAGCCCCAGAGAAATTTTACCTGCCCCTCTGCTCGGCTGGTCTCTGTTGGGATTGCCCAGACTCCTGATGCAGGGATGGCAGAAAAAGATTGTGAGGGGATGCGTGAGTGAACCCAGAGGTGGATCTAGAAAAGGGATCCAGGCTGGAAAAGGGAAAGCGACTTTTTTAGGTGCTGGCCTCATGGTGCCGGAGTCTTTGACTTAGGGGGATTCGGGGTAGGGAATGAACGTGCATTTCAGCAAAGTCTGGTGCTGAGCAAGACTGATGGTCCATAGGTTTTAGATGCTTTCCAGAGCACAGATTTCAGTGTGGAGTAGATGGGCAATAAAAACACTGGGCATTGCCTATGCACAAGAGGCTCAGGCAGGGAGGGACCAGAAAGCAAACCATAAGGCCTGATGCACAGGACCTCTTTTCCTTGGGAGTCTGAGATGAGTGTGAGTAAGTTCTCTTTGTTCAGTAAAGAAATCAGTAACTTATTAACACACTAATTGATCACCTACTATGCCATGTACTGACGGGGACAAGTTCCTTGAACCATTTAAGTCTCTTTTTCTCCTATTTCCACAGTACCTAGCTCACTGAGTTATTCTGGACATCAAGCAGGGTGACGTTTAATGCTACTGCATTTTGGGATGGCTTGCTCTGTAGCAGTGTACAGTGAACCAGTGCTATACAGGAAGAGATGAATAGTGCCTCTAAGAGGCAGAGGGCAATGGCTTCAGGAAGGAAGGGGTGGATCTAGAGACTCAGACTATGTCATTAGGGTTATGTCTCTCTCTATCTCCAAGAGTTTTTTCCTCCATCTCTTTTCATCATTAGTCAGATTCTCTGTATAAAACAACAAAAGTTTCCACGCATTGTTCAGGTCTATATCCTGCTCACTTTGGGTCCCTTAAGAAAAGAGAAAATTTCCTTCCCAATATCGGCAGAAACTTCCTGGCCTTTACTGTCCTTGGCACGAATTGGGTAACGTGCCCAGGTTTGACCAATCACTGTGGACTGGAGGGACCGCTCCCGTGTCCCGTGCCCACGTTGCTGCCTGGGAAAAGGTTAGCCTCACCCAATAACAGGAACTGAGACAGGGAAAGGCTGATTCCCTCAAATAATATCAAAGTGTTATTATCAGGAAAACGGATAACAGATGCTGGGAAAGCAAATGAACACACGCTAGCTCCAGTCATTCTTACCAGGGCTAGGTTCTGGGTTTGGTTTTGGCCCAAGAGTTAAATCGCATGGAAGGATTGAACATCGAAGCATGCACAGCTGCATGGAGGAGACTCGCATGAAAACAAATCAGTGTCATTGAGTCTTGTAGGTGCTGTGGTGCGTGTGCAGGAGAAGGGAGGGCTCTGTGCGATCTGGGGCAGGGGAATCCCTCTGCAATAAGATGTTCCAATTTAGGGATGGAAAGCTAACTGCACTGCTTTCACTGCAGAGCTCACACTCTGGCTACTGTCTCTCCAGTCTGGGTCCTGGAGGGGTCTTTGCATGGCACAGCTTCCACAGCAATGAGAGTCAGGGTGACAATATTGAGAAGGATGGCTTAGAGAATCACCTCCGACCAGGGGGAAATGAATCGTCCCTTTACAAGCTCCCCCCGTAATAAAATATATCAGCTGGATTATTCAGTGATGAACTGCTCTGCTCTCTGGCCAGGGGTTCTCTACAAGTTATTACTGGCTAAAAATAGCTTGTTAACATGCTTGGGCCCAGGAAAATCAAACTGTACAGGTCGTGGGAGAATCTGGTCATATAAAAGAGGGGATTCATTCCAAGCGTGAGCTATTAGTTTTGCTCTGAATATCACCGCTATTAACTGCAGGGCTTTTGTGGAATCTCCAACCTGCCAGCATCTAAATCCTCACCAACTGCCCAAGAAAACGACTGTGACAGGTGCTAATTGGTGATTATAAGAAAGAATAGCTTCGGACTGGAAAAAGTGCCCCAGATGCTAACTAGTCATAATGATATCTCTCCCCTGGGAGGGAAATGATCTCTGAGTGAATGGACTTGGCTTCTGTAGGGAGAGGTCTGGATCCCTTATGCTTCCTGATCATTCCCTAACCCTAAACCTAATCCCTAACCCTGAACCTAACCCTAACCCTAACCCCTAACCCTAAACCTAACCCTAACCCTAACCCCAACCCTAACCCTAAACCTAACCCTTAACCCTAACCCTGACTCTAACCCCTAACCCTAAAACTAACCCTAACCCTAACCCCTAACCCCTAACCCCTAACCCTAACCCTAACCCTAACCCTAACTCCTAACCCCTAACCCTACAAACCAACCCAGAATACGTGGCTTAAACATATAGCCATTTACTTAGCTTACACATTCTGTTGCTTCCTGGGCAGTTTTCTGGGTCTCTCATGCGTCTTTGGTGAGATGGCGGGCTGGTCAGTAGTTGGATGGTCTAGGATTGCCTCATATGTCTGACATTTGGCTGAAAAAATGAGAGTGACAGAGTACCACGTCCATCATCCTCTGTAGGCTTCCCCAGGCTTCTTCTTGGGGTAGCTGAAGCAATCCCCAAAAAGCAAGAGGACAAACCTCACTAGCAGTTTATTGTTCATGCCTCTACTTAGATCACAATAGCTGGTGATCCATTGGCCAAAGCAAGTCATGTGGCCAACCCATATTCAAATGAAGGAGAAATAGACTTTGCCTCTTGATAGAATGGGAAAAACTTGGTAGTTTTTCATTATACAGCAAAACCTTAGTTGATCTGAGTTAACAGTCTAGCATTTAATCACTGCTTGGTGTAGTCTCAAGTTAAACATCTTACTAAAATCCACATAGCCAATGCATCTCCTGAAAAAAAAAAGAAATATATTAAATTTTATCTACTAATATTCATATCCAATAAAAGTAAAATATAATTCTCTATGTTAGATCATTATAATTGCATAATGATATTTTGGACAACATAAGAAAGTCCTCTCATCACTATAGGGCTACTCTTCCACACTCTGCTCTAAATCGGAAGTCAAGAAAAAAAGAAGGAACTTGGGATGGTGATTGCAAGTATCAGTGTGATGGGTAAAAATACAAAGAGTCTTGATTGTTCATCTCTAGGCACATGGAGATAGGTTTAAATTCCTTCAAAGTATGAGGAAGGCTCATAAGTTCAAGAACAATGTAGTGAGTTTTCCTGCTTCATTCAATTCCAATTTAGTAAGAATATACTTCACACCTTATTCACACTTGGGAGTTCACACTGCTCCTTCCTTTCATTAATTCACTTCACTTACAAAGTGCCTGGGAGTAATGACACATGCTATTATCTCGATTTCAAAGATTGCTGAGACTTGCCCAGGGCCCCAGAAAGTCTGTGTCAGGGCAGGGAGAAGAAGGAGAAGAAAGGTCCTGGAAGGAGGAGATGGGGCAGAAGGCCAGAGCATTATCTGGAGGGTGGGCTATTACAGCAATTGGAAGCTTGCCTGAGAGAACTTAACGCTTTGGAAAGTCTAGAACTGTGAGTGTGAGACAAGGCTTTGGAGATCAGAGAGTTATTGATTGTTTTTTTCATAAAGAAATTTCCTTAGGGGCAAGAGGAGAAAAGTAGATGAGGCCAGACATGAGAATGCAGGGGGTGAAGGAAGTTGCGTAATTACATGAGCTGTTGGATGCTCATAAGCAAGTTTCCCAACTGTGGCAAATGGTTTCATAGCCAGCATTATGAATTCTTTTAAAAGAGAATGTTATTGCTTAGAGGGCCAGCTTCCAGGATATGTTAAAACAATTTAGGAGATACATTTCATACATGCAAATGAGGTATTTATATCAGTAAATAGGTCATTTATGTATAAGCAGAAACAGCCTTTTAGGATTCGAGTGAGAAAATGGGAAAATGCATTTGACATCAGACTTTAAGTGCAGCAAGTATTTATGGATAGGGCTTTACTTATTTACTTATTTTATTCATTCAAGAAATATTTATTAAATGCCTATTATATGACAAGAAATGTGTTAATCATCAAAAATATATAGATAAGTAAGATCCCCACACTCAAACAGCCTGGGAAGTGCTGTCTGATAGAAATACATTGCAAGGCACATGTGTACTTTCTGGTAATTTCCCAGTCACAGCACATCTCAGTTCAAACCAGCCATAGTTCACATGGTTAAGAGTCACATGTGGCTAGTGGCCACCAACTTGGACAGCAAAGGTCTACAGGGAGACGGGGATGCAAATAATTACCATACACTATGAAAACTCTTATGACAAAGATTTTGCAAGGTGAAATAAATGGAGACATGGGCCTTAAATTCTTAGATTATACAGAGTGTTTAAGCCGCAGTTTCCTAGATTGTTCCATTTATATCTGGGTTGGAAAAAATGAACTAATCCATCTTCTAATGAGCACAAGAAATGTTTCATGCTACTCCCTCTCTTTGGAATTCAAAACACACATGAATATATTAAAAGCTCTGAAAAGTCTTCAGTATGTGTAACCCCCAATTATCTCACAGTTATTGACAATGAAACTCCTCTACATATATTTTTAATGATTATAAATAACTATGAGAAACACTGTGGGAAAAGTCTGCTTAGAGAATGTGAGCTCTATTTAATGCAATTATGCTGGTTAACTGACGGTTCTATTTCAGCCCTGACCAATCTTCTTTTCTCCCTAAAATGTCTAGTTTGATTTTCCTGCCACTGGGATGTCTCGTGAACACACTTTTTTCCTTCCAGGAGTCTATGCATAGAACAGGCTTTTTTTTTTTTTTTTTTTTTTTTTTTTCTGTCTGAAATGTCATTCTCTTTCCCCTCTGCTGCTAGAAAAATTCCCTGCTATTTTTCAAGATCCAGTCCAAATACCACATTTCCTCTAATGCTTTCCCTGACTCCACATGCCAGAAATAAAGTCCCCTGCGCACTCAAAGCAGTTGCTATAATAAGCTGTGTACAGTTTATCCTCCTTGACGCAGGGCAGGGGGCCAATCGTGTTTGTCTCTATATCCCCAGAACCTGGCACAGTTCTAGGCAAATACTAGGTGTTCTCTAAATTTGTTATATTTTGCCCCACTCACGACATGCATGCCATTAATGAGGGATGCTCAGCTAGAATTCCTCCCCCCAATTTTATTGAGATATTATTGATATATAACATATGCAAATTCAAAGTGGACAGTGTGATGATTAGGTACATGTATATATTGCTAAATGATTACCACATGAGGTTAGTCAATGTCTCCATGTTTTCAGATAATTATGATCATGTGTGTGTGTGTGTGTGTGTGTGTGGTGATAGCATTTAAGATCTACTCTCTTAAAAACTTTCAAGTATATAATACTGTATTGTTCATTAGAGTCACCACGCTATGCATTCGCTCCCCAGATCTTATTTATCTGGGAGTTTGTACTCTTTTACCAACATTTCCCCAGCTCCCCCAGTCCCAGCCCCTGGCAACCACTATTATGCTATTTCCATGAATTTGGCTTTTTTATATTTAGGTTCCTTTTTTTTTATTGGCTGAGCCGTGCGGCATGTGGGATCTTAGTTCCCCGACCGGGGATCGAACCCGTGTCCCCTGAATTGGGAGTGTGGAGTCTTAACCACTGGACCACCAGGGAAGTCCCTAGGTTCCTTTTTAATATGAGAAATCACCTTGCTTCTTGCCCTTCCAGTGCCCATTCCAGGCCCTGTGAGGGTACAGCTGAGGTCTCCTCCCTCACCTCCTTGCCTAACTTCAGGTCCTCCTAATAAGCCTCCTGATATACACTGGACTTCCTTAGTTTTGGCCTCCGCTTGCAAGGCTGGCCCTGTTTAAGAATGGTTAAGGCACCGACTCCATGGCTTGCTTTGACCTTTGTCAAGAGTCAAAGGGCTGACCTCACAGCCCATATGCCTGAGACCCCAGTCTGTGGCTGATCTGTACTCCTCTGTCCCCAGGACACACCTTTCCTGGGACTGTCTCCTATTCCCCGCACTAACCCCCTGCCTGCTGTGACTTGCCCAACACAAGTAACTACCTGGAAGTTAATCCCCTTCATGGATTCTCTAGTCCTAACTCCGTTCCCTGTGTCTGTAACTTTCACTTTGTCCTGTCATCCTTTGAACTGTCAACAAACCATTTTTAGACCTCTCTCCACCTGGTCACTATCAGTCTCTTGCCTTTAATTTGCTGTCTTCCCAGTCTTTGCTAGAGTCTACCGGGTCTCACTTCTCCTGCACCTCTTCATCTCTTTCCATCATGTTCTACTGCATGTGTTGTGGTATCCACTTCTAATCTTTTTGGCATGAGGTGGAAATTACATAGTAAATGCCTTTTTATTTCTTTCGTCTTTTTTCATACAGTAAACCTCTCTTAGAGAACAATGCCTGACAGCCCTGTTCAGTTAGACTCAGATTTTAAGAAAATCAAGAGATAAACAAGTCCAATTATTTTTCTGTTTTGCATGCCTCACTTCATCATAAAGCAGGGGCAAGGGGCTTTTGGATCCTGGGCCTTTGGTTAGTAAAAGCTATGCATCATTGCTCCAGGGATGCATCGTAAAGCGATGGATGCCCTTGGGACTGCAATATTATGGAAATGTGAATTGTTTAATTTACAGTCTTTCCTACACAGGCCTTGTAGATCTGAAAAATTAATTACCAAATGTCTTCTTTTATAAAACTAGGTAGAGAAAGGGAGGTAAACTAATGCAAGAGCCAGGTGCCCTGTCCACTCAAAGTCCAGAGAGAATGGGCAGACTAGCCGGCTTCTTTCCTGCTGCTGACTCTCACTGCTCTCTCTCCTCGGAGAT
Organism: Monodon monoceros; assembly: GCF_005190385.1. NCBI lineage: Eukaryota > Metazoa > Chordata > Mammalia > Artiodactyla > Monodontidae > Monodon > Monodon monoceros. The sequence goes on along the minus strand of NW_021703772.1, from coordinate 106,872,034 downwards.
GAAGCAGGGAGAGGGGAAGATGATCTTTCAAGTCCAGCAGGAAGGCTGGTGAGGTATTCTCACTCTCTCCTTAACTAGCCACATACCATCGGCAAGGCCCTCACCTCTTTTAGGCTCAATCTGCCCATAGGTAGCATATATGAGTATTAGCATTTATTCCATAAAATTCCTGTAGGAATTAAATATGGAGACATGTAAGAAGCTTTTAGCCAAAGGGAGATCCCAAGAGATTTTCAACCATCATTTCTTGTTCCCATCCTGCCATGCTCGTTTCACCCTGGAGCCCATTGCTGATCCCAAGGCTCCTCTCCAAGCTCCTCTCTACTGCCCCCTACCACTACCTGTCATGACATTAGCCACCAGGAAACCCCACTATCCACACATCCCAGCCAATCCATGTTTTCTCCACATTTTCCCTGAAGTTTCATGACCTGTGTTGATTCACTTCTTTTGGTTAAGGCCCTTGTCACTGGAAAATGAACCCCTCTGCCCCCAACACACACACACACACACACACACACACATACACACACACACACACACACACACACACAGGTCAAATGTTCATTTCGGAACTGGAAGAGAGTTTAGAGGTAATTCTATCCACCCGCTTAGACAGATGGGGAAAATGAGGCCTAGGGAGGGGATGTGAGTTGCTAAAGGATTTGCGTATAAAAAAACTCAGGTCCCTGACTTTCTCTGTATTGTCCTCAGAGTATGGACTTTGTATTCAGAAAGTCCAAGTTCCTAAGCCTAGTTCTGATGTTTACTAAGTGTGTGATGGTCACCAAGCTGCGCGTATTCCTCAGCCTGTTTTCTCATCTGTAAAATTGGCATAACCTTCACTGGCTTGAGCACAAAATATAATTATGCTCTTTGGAACACTCAGACGATTCAGGGTTCCCTACCCAGATGATTAGGAGAATGTTGTTCTCTGTCCTTATCATCCTTCCTGCTGGCATAACTTTGGGGCATCAGGTGAATTCACTCAGTCCAAGAAGCCACTTCTGGTTATCATCACCTCTCAAGGAGGGGATGTAGTTGGCAGGCCACGTACAGTCCTTTTGCCTATTTTAATGACCACACAGTGTCTAACCCCGTGAGTCTGGTTGCCCACACCATCTTGTTTGTCCCTGAATCAACTTTGATGCCTGATGGCCAGGTGCCATCTCCATCTCCTACAGATGAGACCTGGGGAGTCTATGGCTGCTGTTGGAGCTTGGATCTGAAGGAAGCATCTCTCTTCCACAGTGTTAGGGTATTCACCCAGTGGTGTTCTACCATGGACCTTGGCTCTAAAAGTTACAGCTCTTTAGTGGCCCACTTTTCCTGATTTTTGCTCTCCTATACAATCATCTTCTTAAGGCATGGCCACAGTCTCAGGATGGCTGGATCTGGAGGGTTTCTAGTCACAGGGACACACAGAGCCCTGAACCATTTCTAACTCCTGACCGCCTAGCCCCAAATGTTGAAAGGGTGCCAAATCCATTCTTCTTTCCCATTCCAACATAAATGGCATTTTTCCAGGTGAAGATCCCATTATCTCAGACTGAGATGGCACCTTCCTTCTAGGGGTGCTGTGGGGGTTAAATGGTGCAGACATCTGATGAACGTAGGAGTTCTTCTTTCACTTCTGCCACGCAAGATGAAGGAAAGCTTAGTTAAATAGATTTAGTTAGAAGAAACATAGGGAGAATAAATTTTAAAATATCAAGTTTGTGGGCTTCCCTGGTGGGGCAGAGGTTGAGAGTCCGCCTGCCGATGCGGGGGATGTGGGTTTGTGCCCCAGTCCGGGAAAATCCCACATGCCGTGGAGCGGCTGGGCCCGTGAGCCATGGCCGCGGAGCCTGCACTCCGCGGCGGGAGAGGCCACAACAGTGAGAGGCCTGCATACCGCAAAAAAAAAAAAAAAAAAATCAAGTTTGTTACCTGTAAGAAGACAGTGGGGGGAGGTCTGGGCTGAAAGGTACATGAGAAAGGAACAAATTTCTGAGTATAACTTTGTCATGTTTTGACTTTCTAAAGCCTTTCAATGGTTTACATATTCAAAAAATAAAATCAAATCAATAAGAATGGAAAGAAGACTAAAATGGAAAGAAAATTGAAACAAATGAATTTAATTATATTTCAAATGAATACCTTAAACACACTTGAAGGTGAACAGAAAGAAAGAAAGAAAAGAACTTATTCTAATCACTAACTGTGACAGCATTTGACTCTAGATCCATAATCTGGGGCGGGATGGGATGTGTTTTGGTGTGTGCATGGGGGGAGGGGACAATATACAATCATTATGAACTTTTGAGTAGGTTTGTTTTAGTTTTATAATCATAATTTTGGAGTTATTTTAGATGTGATATAGGATTGAACAAATAAGTAAATGTGTTGAGGCTGTTAGGAGCCAAGATACTCCCTATAGGATAAACTAATATAGAATGGGAGGTGGATTAGAACTGACGTATTGGTGTGAACTTAGGACTTCTAAAATATGTATATGCATGTGCATATGTATACACATGTGCATGTGTATGCATATGTGTGTGCATATGCATATTTGTATTGTATGTGCATTCGAATGTGAAAGATGTGTAGCTATTTCCTACCTCTGTTTGCCAAAAGAGCCAAGAAGCAATGCCATCCTGATAGCAATGAGCACACCTAATGCTCAGATCTTGGACTCTAATACCATTTCCATTAAAATACACCAGTGCCAGACAGAGAAATGGCTGATTTCAAGGCATAATTATCATACTAAGTGAAGTAAGCCAGACAGAGAAAGACAAATATCATATGATATCACTTATATTGCTTATATGTGGAATCTTAAAAAAAAAAGGATACAAATGAACTTATTTACAAAACAGAAATAGAGTCACAGACATAGAAAGCAAACTCATGGTTACCAAAGTGAAGGAGGAGAGAGGGATAAATTAGGGGTTTGGGACTGACATATACACACTACTATATATAAAATAGGTAACCAACAAGGACCTACTGTATAGCACAGGGGACTATATTCAATATCTTGTAATAACTTATAATGGAAGAGAATGTAAGTATATATATATATATATATATATATATATATATATATATATATATATCTGAATCACCTTACTGTACACTGGAAACTAATACACATTGTAAATCAACTATATTTTAATAACATTTTTAAAAAAGGAGCTTGGAACCAAAACATGAGCTTGGAACATCTTGCATGCCAGAGAGTAAGAACTGTGAAAAAAATGATAGAAGCTCGTTGCAAACACATAGAAGGGATTTTCAGAGGCCAACTATGGGACAATGTGAGAATCAAATATTTCAATGCAGTAATGAATTATAAACCATTTCAAATAGTAATTTATGAGTCAATATTTATGATAGGCTGACAGACAGATGAATGGTAGAGAGGAATTACTGTAGGGTGCTGAAGGCCATCTATTAAATGTGGAAGTAGTACTAGGGTTGAAAAAAATGATTTTGCAACCAAGATGGTAAGGATTGCATTAGGGAAGACTCATCAACGGATGCCAAATGTAGGGAAATTATGATGAAGAGCTGGATATTTGCATGGTCTAAAAATGTCTCCCTACAGTCTGCATATTAGTTGCAAAGAGTGGAAAAACCGTAATTCTGTGGTGGACAAGTTGGGAAGCTCCTTGACTGGGTGATCAACATTAACATCACCTTTGAAGGACAGATGGACACACAGGTGCGGTACCCTGAAAGGAGCACAAGGTCAACTCTGCAGTGTTTCAAGAATGCATAACCTTAATCTAATCATGAAGAAACATCAGACAAATACAGAATGAGAATCATTGTATTTAATTGAAAAAGGGAGTTTGTATTCCTCAAAAATGACAAAGTCATAAAAGTCAAAGAAAGGCTATGGAAATGTTTGGGATTAAAGGAAGGCAAAGATAATAACAACTAAATGGAATACTAAATGGAGAAGTGGATCCTGAACTAGAGGGAAACAATGCTGTAGAGGACATTATTGGGTTAACTGATAAAATTAGAACAGAAGAGTAGGTTAAATCAAAATGCAGTACCTGTAAATTTACTAAAGTTTGTCATTGTATGGTGGTTGCATAAAAGCATATCCCTATTATTAGAAAATGCACACTGAGGTACTTAGGGGAAAAGGATTGGTGTATTTAACTTACCTCAAATTAGGTAGGTAGATAGATAGATTAGACAGATGGTAGATACAAAAACAGATAAATGGATGACGAAGCAAATGAAGTAAAATGTTAACCTCATTCTGGGTAAATTCTACATGGGTAGTTTTCATACTGTTTTTATTTTTGCAATTTTTCTTTTCTTTTTCTTTCTTTTTTTTTTTTTTTGTGGTACGCGGGTCTCTCACTGTTGTGGCCTCTCCTGTCACAGAGCACAGGCTCCGGATGCACAGGCTCAGCGGCCATGGCTCACGGGCCCAGCCATTCCGCAGCATGTGGGATCTTCCCAGACTGGGGCACGAACCCGTGTCCCCTGAATCGGCAGGCGGACTCTCAACCACTGAGCCACCAGGGAAGCCCTGCAATTTTTCTTTATATTCAAAATTCTTTTCAAGTAAAATAATGTTTTTGATGTGGTTGTGTGGAGAAAGCTAATGAGGATCTTGGCTCTTATTCAGGGTTCATGAGGAAGTGGAGTAGAGCTGACAGGAACCTCCGAGGGAGGGGACTACAGACAAATTTCCAGTTTGTCACATCTGCCCCAGGTCACATCTCCCTTTCTTATATAAACAACATGCAAAGTGATGAGTCCATATTTTCCAGTTCTGCACTCTGAGTCACACTATAAATGTCAGAAATAATCCCACACTTAATAAATCAAATCTACTCCACACTTACTTGTATCCTTTTGTTCTCACAAATCCCTTATGCTCAGAAATACTTTAGGGGAAGAACGACCATAAAACAGCTGGCTGTTTGCTCTTGACATAAATGTAGTGTCTGACTAAATAGGCCTCTCATCAGCTGGGGAGAGTGTGGCCTTGGAGGAAGCTGGAGGTGAGGTATCAAATGCCATGATTCCCAGAATGAGCTTCACAACATAAAGTTGGGGTCTTCTTCTTGCAGTCAAGGTCATTCTTGCCAATAGAATGTTCTTCATGCCCACATGAGTATCCTCTCTTGACTTATAAAAATTTCACTCTCTCTTTCCCTTTCTCTATGTGTGTATACATATCTATATAATACATACACTGTACTTGCATGCATGGCTACATACATGCATGTGTGCATATATGTATATGCAAAGTTCCTTGATACTTTTACAGAAATGAGCCCTCTGGTTCTGCAGGGCCAGCATTTACACCTTAGGTGAAGAGGAGTTTGTAAACTACCATGCAGAGAATCTCATATTAACTGGGGTGAAAAAAGGACCCCCCATTTGAGCAAACACAAGAATTTTATTATATCTTTCTGATGATATCTTGTGTCACTCACACTCCATCAACAAATCTCATGGGTAGCTAAGGAGGATTAAACTAACAGTTACTTTATGCTCAATAATTCAAAGGCAAAATTAGGCTCTCTCCACATGGAATGATTTCAGTGGTGACTGGGAAAAAGCCTGCTGTCTTCCCAAATCTCCCTCTCTCCTCTGTAGGGTTGTCCCTAGAAGTTTTTATCTAACAAAAAGCTAAATTTCTCTCACCACACAACTTGAAGGAAGCAGTGTTGGCTCCTAAAGATTCAACATATAATTAAAGTAAACCTCTCTGCTTCTTCCCTTTAAGCCAGGCACATACATTTTTGTTGAGCTATGCAATGGTAGAGGAACTAGGGCTTCAGTTTAAAAAACCAGCTTTCCAAAATCCAAAGCAATCCAACTTCTGAGATTAAGGATGATTTTTGACTTTACTAATAAATCCTATTTTTATCAGAGGACTTTCCTTCGAGTGTAAGTCCTAATGTAAAGTTAAGCAGCTTTACCTTAACATGATAATACCCCGGGAAGCTACTTAAATTCATGTGGCTGCTTGCTTCTACATGAGAGGGCTCAAGTCTGCCATGCATTCAACTGATGTTAGGTGTATGCCTATGAAGTCTAACACATATATGAGTCAACGAGGAGCAAGGATGGATAAGACGGTATCTACTTACAGGACTCCCATTTTGGTGGTGGAGATACACCTGTTAACAGATAAATGACATACAGCTTATTAAGTGATACATACAACTGGGATATAATCCAAATTAAATAGAATGTGACAGAAAAGAACATGTGTGTGTACCAAAAAAGAGGAAATTCGAGCAGGTTTTCTGAAAACCTCCAGATGAGTCTGCTAGGTGAAGAATGTGAGGAAAAGAATTCCCAGCACATGGAACGATATGTGAAAAGCCACAGGAGTGGGAAGGGCATGGGTGGCTGGCTGCAGATGGAGGAGAGCTGTGTGGCGGGAACCCGGCCTGTGCTCTGGAGTAGCTGGAGAGGGGGCTGGGAAAGTTGTGCAGAGGCAGAGTGTGAATGCCCTCAGAGCCGAAAATTAAAAAAAACATTTTATTTTCTGTATTTTATAATGCTTTGGAATCGTGGGACCTTGCTGACATGGCAGAGACCACCCTTCCCAGGGGTAGCTAATTCCTAGAGATAGTAAACAGCTTGCCTGTGGACATGCCTTTGATATGCAGTCAACCCATCTCAAGTTCAAACTCCCACCTGCTTCCTTTTATCAGGCTCCTGCAGCCCAGAACAGTACACCCCTTCCCTCTATCACTCCAGGGTCAGCTATTAGACCAGACAAGTAGGAACTGCGCACACAGCCCAGAGCTCCCTGCATTTATTCAAACTATCCAGTTCTAAGCCTGCTCAGCTGCTGACCTACCTCACCTGTTTCTCCTATGACAACCACAATAAAGCCTTTTGCTCATGTTTTCCTCTCATTCCTTCTGCTTTCTGACCAACCCTGGTGCTTCCCCATGTGGCCTTGCATTGGTGGGATGTGACCGTCTTCTTAGGAACTGTAAGTGACAAATGACTTTTTCAATGGCAGTCATTTCCTGATCTGTCACCCTCATCATACCTGAAATAAAAACAAATTTCCGGGTACATTTAAAAACAGTGTCTTGAAGGTAAAAGTAATGCAACAGAAGCATTAAAGTAAACATAGCTTATGATTTCTTTCATAGGAAGATAACTAAGAACAGTTCTGAGAATCAGTTGGAGTGAAGGAAGATTCAGGCAGGATACCAGTAAGAAGTTGTTGCAATAGAAACAAGGCCATTTGCAGCAACATGGATGCAACAATAGATTATCATACTAAGTGAAGTAAGTCAGAAAGAGAAAGACAAATACCATAGGATATCACTTATATGTGGAATCTAAAATATGGCACAAATGAACCTATCTACAAAACAGAAACAGGCTCATAGACATAGAGAACAGACTTGTGGTTGCCAAAGGGGAGGGGTGAAGGGAGAGGGATGGACTGGGAGTTTGGGATTAGCAGATGCAAACTATTACACTTAGAAAGGATAAATAAAAAGGTCCTAATGTATAGCACAGGGAACCTTACTCAGTATCCTGTGATGAACCATATGGAAAAGAATTTTAAAAAAAGAATGTCTGTATGTGTATAACTGAGTCACTTTGCTGTACAGCAGAGATGGGCACAACATTGTAAATCAACTCTATTTCTATAAAAATTATAAAAGAAAGAAGTTGTTGTAATCATCAAAGAGAATAATGAGGGCAGAAGGAATGGCATTAGGGTTGAAAAACTTCTGAACAGAATCACTATCGCTACTATGAATTTTGCTTTCTAGTATCTTATTTTTACTGTTATTCTGTTTTCTTACTTTCCTGTTAGCTGCCTTCTCTTGTTTTTAGAGGGCATACCTCTAAGAAGATTACTATCTTCTCCAATTTGATATTTCTAAGTGGGCATGGGCTGGGATGCCCAGAGCAGGAGCAGGCTTGCTAACTTCCTGTTCTAGCAATGCTGCAGATTTCTTACTTCCTGTGAAACCACCTGGATTGATCTGCCACATGTGGTGCAGGACCTCATTAAGAGCCTACCAACAGAAGCCCAAGCATAATGATAAAAATTAGCCATGGACAAAAATAATAGCCTACCTGCTGAGTCCAAAGACATTCTAACAACAGTTCCCAGTAGAGAACAGGAGAGAAATGGGAGATGGAAAAATTAAAAGAGGCATATAAGGTTAACAGGGAGTTAACCTTATAGAATGCAAGCCTGAAGTCTCAGCTCACATATTTCCACCTGCTGCCTGAGCTTCAATTTCCTTCACTAAGGTAAGAATTGGAAGAAGTTTACTGTGATATCAGATGTAACTTAAGGGTACTTAGGTACTTGCAGTGTGGACTGACTTCATTGTGAGTGATACCCTCAGGGATGTTCAAGTAGAAGGGTCCTCCTAGTGGTGGTGGGGGATGGACTGAACCCAACTGGGAAGGAAGACATCAGAGATGGCCCACCTAAGGATCCATTTCCAGAATAAAGAGGAAAACTGCATGAGAAATAGCTAAGAAAAAGACAGAGGTATATGTCAGATCAAGCAGGTGTATAACGAAAATAATAAGCTGTGAGGTGGATGTCTGGGAGAACAGGAGAGTTAGGGTAAAATGTGAAATATGCGCTGGACTGTGCCTGTGAGGAGCCAGCTTGTAAACAAAGGGTGCATCCATATGCTGATCTTTTAATAAGGATAATAATTGTTACATTTATTTTGTCTTACTATTTAGAAAGCTTGGTACCAGGTCTTTTTTGCACATCATGTCTGATTCTGAAAACGATCATTATCCTCCTTCCAACAGAAGAGGATGCTAAATTGCAGAGAGCCAGATTAAACTGCTCACACAGGTAACTAAAGGAATGAAGGATTCAAGGCTCAGTTGCTTCATGACTTTGCCCTTGATTTCCATGAATTTTATGTGGTGCTTCTTTTTCGCTGCAGAAATTGTTGTGGCTACTGAAAGATAGTACATTGGCCTAGCGTGAAGGAAGCAAATAGAAAAATGGCCCCATTGTACTCCTGGAGGAATTTGCATATAGTTTTGTTGGAGAAATCAGACTTCCCACCTTAAGAAAAAATGATGGAACAGCACAGGATTAAATACACAAAGGAGTTAGGAAAGAGTAAAATGAGATTTGAATGGAGTTGGTGGGACTGGACACAAAGCAAGCAGAACGTAAATTTGGCCATATAGGAAAGTGAGGTCTACCTTGGAAAAATAAGGAGGTGAATCTGCAGGCAGAGCCCTTCCATAAACAAGGTGGAAAACTTAACTTTAGGGGAAGGGGGTGCTCTTCTCTGCCCTGTGCTAAATCTGGTCTGCATACTTCTAACCATCACTCTGATCCACCTGCTCCCCTCCTGCACAAAAAGGGATGTGAGGTCTTTGATTGAGGGAGCTCCAGACTGTATTGGACAACGTTTTGTATCTGGCAAAGCTAACTGTGTCTTAAAAGGTAGAGGTATTCTGTTCCCTCATTCTTCACCCTTCTCCCTTCCACTTCCTCTGCTCTACACAACTGCATGGGATAGTGGACTTGTGGTCACCCTTAGCAGGCTCACAGATCTCTCTGGCCCCAACTTCTTCCTTACTTGTGGCTGGATAAAATTTAGGACAAACCTAAGATTTAACAGTGCTGATGTGCAGGACTGGGGCCCAGGCCAGAGGCAGAGAGACAGGGCAGTAAAGGTCTTAGCCTTAAACTCTTTTCTCCAATCCCACCCTCACAGATATCTGCAGCAGGGTTTTCTGGTAGTGTCCTACCTCACCCAACCAAAATGATTGCTCTGGCCTCTGACACCGTCCTCTCACACTCCAGCCTACCACTAGCCACTAAGATCCATTGGCCAGACTAGTAAGAATGTGAACAGTAGCAGGACTTGTTGATCGCTTACCTTTACATTCACTTCCCGCTTTCATTTTCAAACAGGATACAGACTATATACAGAGACATATCCTCCACCTTAAATCCACATGCTACTAAGGAGGAAAGCCCTGTTTCCAGCTCCAGGGAGTAAAAAATGATTGTTTAAGCTCTGGATGGACTCTATCTGTGTTTTTCAAACTGTGGTGCATAGGCCATCCGCAATAGCATTACATGGGATCCAGAAAATTTGGGGCAGAGCCTACAATCCATGTTTAAACAATCTCTTTAGGTGATTCCGATACATGCATGGTTTGAGAACCACTGATCTAAATGGATGATGTTGGCCCCATTGTTCTCACAAGTAATTGGATCAAATCAGTGGTTTTCAACTGGGGGTGATAAACTCACCTGACTCCCCAGGGACATCTGACAATGTCTGGACACTTGATTCTCATGCCTGAAATTGTTCACCTATTTCCTGAATAATATCTTTTTTTATCCCCAGGTTGACTGCTTGGCCGCATCATGTTGATCAGTGGTTCTCAGTGTGTGGTTACTGGACCAGCAATATCAGCATCACCTGGGACCTTGTCAGAAATGCAAATTTCCCAGCCCTGCCCACACCCACTGAAACTGAAACTCTGGGGTGGGGCCCAGCAGGTAGTGTTTTCACAGTTCCTCTGAGAGATTCTGATCAGTGGTTGAGAACCACTTATTTTGGCTGTTCTGTGACATTCTGCTATTTGGCCTCAAAGTAACAAATCTTGATGTTTCTGCATGTTTTTGTTGTTGGAGTCAATGCCACTTTAGCTGTTAAATATTTTCATTTTCAATTCTATTTACAATGTTTAGTTTTCTAACATGGTTGGTGATTTTAGTTGTCTTTTCATAATTATAAATGAAGAGCTGGGTGAATTCATGAAGGCAGCTGAGCCTAGTCATCTTTGGAGTGGTGTAGGTCTGTTTTCCCCAACAGCCAACCGTGAGCTGTTTATCAGGGATTGGGGCAAGTGGACAAACGGGATTCACTTCAGGGTGTGGGCCAGGAGCAGGCAGAGTGGGACTGGGTGAGAAAGGAATGTGGTCGTGAGTGTATTTCCTCCTGGGCAGGACATTCTTTCTTGGTTTCCCCTCTCTGTCCATCATGGAAGGCCACAAATATCATGACACTGTTTCTCTCTCAGGTTCCAACCCTATCCAGCCAGGCAGCTCACTCCCCTTGTAGAAAGTGTAGACTTTTAGGCTAGAGGCAGAGGTTGCTCTCTCCCCTTGCTCAAGTATTTGTGAGGGCTGCTGTGAGGTCTGACTTGTTCTGCTCTTTCTGATGAAGATCTTCAGTGCAATGCTTCCAAACCTTACAGATTTTCAAATCACCTGGTTAAAACGTAGAGTCTGATTTAGGAAGTAGGGTGGGGCCCATGTTTCTGCATCTTCAACAAGCTCCCAGGTGATGCAGATGCTACTGGGTCACCTGGGAGTCCATGGACCCCACTTTCAGGCAAGGCATTTATTCAGTGCTCTGAACACTGTACCAGGGCCTCTTCCTGTTCTTTGAATTTATTCATTCTTAGCTTCTAGCTCCTCCAGATCTGCTCTCAATAGCCGAGAATGTAGTTTTCCCTCTGTGTGTGCGTTGAGCTTGGGTTTCCTCTATTCTTGTCAACCCAATGACTTTTCCTTTCTCTTGTCAACTGTTCCTATCCATTTCCAATATACTGAGTGAACAAAACTTTCCTGTTTCCCAGTAATGTTTTTAAACTAGTTTTAAAAGCATACACTTTATAGGATATGAAACAGATGCATATGCTAGATACAATTAATTCTGACTTCTATATAAAAATTACATTTCAATGCTCTCCTTACTTTATGGGTTTGATAGACACTATTGCCTTGCAAGCTAAGGCATGCTGCAAGGCATGCTCTTGTCTTCTCAAGAATTATTCTATCGATCTACCTTAATTAAGTTGCCATTTGACATCTTGGGTTAACTGTACTGGTTCTGCCGTAGCCTTCAGGGCTTTGTGATACTGAGTCAGTTCTCTGGCGCTCCCAACATCCTCACCTTGGCCCCTTGAATAACTTGCCACTTTGCACAATATTAATTGAGAGAAAGGTAATCAAATGTAGCCAGTCATCCTAATAGTAATCGCTGAGTACCAGCCATACTGCACAGAATCTGCATCCTGTGATATGTCCTAGTTCTATCTGTTGCTGGCCTCCAAGAAAGATCCTGTCCCCAAAGGGCAGCATCGAAGTTACAGTGTGATGAAACTAGCAAAGAATGTGGATCTCTTCTTTGCACTGGAACTACTTTGATATTTTCTTCTTGAGGATATTTATGAATGCATATATGTGAATATTTTTTTAAAAAAGCAAAGTCTGAAGGCTGATGGTGTAAAATTAGCAAGGCTCCAAGGAAGAGAGTGAAGAAAGAATTTTCAAAACTTTGTAGGCTGAGCTCTCACTGAGTAGCAAATCCCCTTGAGAAAGAACTTCCTCTTCATCTTGAAGCCGTATCTAATTGCCTCTTTGGCATCTTCAGATTAAAACCAGCAGCAATTGCACCATATAGGGGCTCTTTATATAACAAGGTTAGATACTGGCTTGGCAGAGCTGCATGGTTTTTCAAAGGCTAATAAGGTTGAACTTGGCATCACTTGTCACTAACTGTGGCTTCATTTTTGGCTCCTGTTTCATGTTCTGCCACATTTAATTTACTGCTCTCTCGCTCCGGATGACACTGATGATGCTGAAAGTCGGCGGGGCAGGTGGGGGAGGGGGAGGGGAGGACTGTGGTTAATAAATGTGGCTCTAGCAGTCTGGTGTGTATCTGACCTTTATTTTTCAAATAACCTGTGTAAATTCAGACCAGTCAATGGACTCAGATAGATGACTGTGTTAAAGGAGACAATTAAATGAGGTGAGCAAATTCCACTACAAGGAAAAATTGATGTCGTGTTACAGTCCACAGCAACCAGTTCTGCTGTTTGTCTTAAGTGGATTCCTTGGGTGATGTTGAATGACTAGGACTAGTTGCTAATGGGAATGGATGACCAATTTTCTTATAGGGAAGGATGATGAATACTGGATCTCAGAGGTTGTTTTCAGAAGAAAGGAGATAGAGTTATGGTTATGAACACGAAGCAATATGTTGTGGACATCTTCTATCTAAAATGGGGTGAAGAAAACAAACCCACCTGTGTAGCATGTTCCTGATGGCTCATGGAGAAAAATTTAAGAGTCTGATGCCTTTTTGTTTGTTTGTTTTTTTCATGGAAACTGTTTAGCTCACCCCAGTACCACATTCACACTTACTTGTTCTTGTCTGTGTTCCTAGGGCTTCTTCCCCCCAGTACAAAATTATGCTTTTCTGCATAGCTTTTGACTTAGCTCTTTATTTCAGCTTTATCATCTTCCATGCATTGAATACCAATGACAAGTTCTATCTCAAGTTGTAAAGAAACCATTCCTGCCAGAGCCAGTTGCCCTTCTTGTGACTGAGATAGATTTAGACAAGGCACAAAGGGAACATGTAGAAGACAGTACCTTTTGATTGTACCTTTGTCTACACCCATTTTCCCAGAGCCTTCTGTTTTTAACCTATTAAAACATGTCCCAGATTACTGTTTTAGAAATGTTATAGACCTTTATTAATTAAGGCAGCGCTCACTGCTGTGAAAGATGAATCTTTAAATCTCAGTGACAACACAACTGTTTATTTCTCATTCACACAAAGTCCAAATGGAGGGGGTAGAGGAAGAGGAAGATCCTTACAATTATGCAGGGTCCAGACTAACAGAAGATCTGCAATATCAACATGTGTTTTCTAGGATCATCTGGTCTTCCATAGATGCCAGCAGAGAGGAGAGGAGAAAGAATAGAGCATGCTGCAGGAGGATTTAATATGCAGGACCAAAGGGCAGATGAAGTTACCTAACTTCAAGTGAAGCTAGAGATTTAGTTGAATTGTGTGCTCAGGAAGAGTCAGAAGAATGAGAAACCATTTAGTGAGCAGCTAGCTAGCTGTTGGCACATGCCTGCTCAAGAAAAATAGATCTGGACTGAAAAGCAGAAGGATTGAGCCCCATCTAGCTCTGGCTCTGCCACTAATTTAATACATAATCTCTTCATTTAGTTAACCTCCCCAGACATTGAATTTCATATCAACAATAAACTACAATGTCTGGTCACTAAAGGAAGCTTCTAGTGTTAACAGATTATAAGTTTGTATTAATAATAAAAAAGGAAAGGAAGATTTATAAATAGAAAGAGACCATTTATTTTTATTTGTTGTTGGTTACTATATTTTTGTCCTATATCTTAAAATTGATCCTGGTTGATACATTGTACCTACCCAAAGCATTTCAAAACCTCCTGTATGTTTCGGGCATTTTTTTCTGTATCTTTGAGTTCTGTAGAGTCTAAATGCGATTTTAGCTTATTTCAATGTATTCATCTGTTTCTTTTTCATCCTGGTTAAGTTCCTGAGCGGCATATGTATAAAAACTGGGAATGTGCTTCAGAATGTGAAGACTCTGTAATCTAAGATGGGGAACACAAGTAACTACTTCAGATGGTTCCTGACTTATAATGGTTTGACTTGTGATTTTTTTTGACTTGGTGATGGTGCAAAAGTGATATACATTCAGTAGAAACTGTACTTCAAATTTTGGATTTTGATCTTTTAATGGGATAGGGATAATATGATACCCTCTCATGATGCTGGGCAACAGCAATGAGCTATAGCTTCCAGTCAGCCACGAGATCACGAGGGTAAACCATCGATACAGTTACAATCATTCTGCACCCAAACTAGCATTGTTTTTCACTTTCAGCACATTGTTCAATAAGTTACATGAGGTAGTCAACATGAATAGGCTTTGTGTTAGATGATTTTGCCCAACTGTAGGCTAGTGTGTTTTGAGCATGTTTAAGGTAGAATAGGCTAAGCTATGATGTTTAGTAGGTTAGGTGTATTAAATGCATTAAGTCTTAATGACTTAAGACATTTTCAATTTACAGTGGGGTTATTGGGACATAATCTTATCATAAGTCAAGGAGTATTTGTAACTTAAATTATTTATAATGGGGAAGTTCATATTTTCCTCCAAACTGCTATCTCCTGCAACATCAAATGCATATTCTTCTGGAAAAATTTTATAAAATTTAATTCATAAAATGTAGTTACTATTTTCTCACTTCTAACCACTCATTAACACCCAGCAACTTTTTAAATGTACCCATCACTTGACTATGACTGTCCCCACTTCTACTCCTCTGCCTTAAATTCTCTCCATGAAAATAACTCCCCAATATACATCCTGTCCAGCTCACTACCATGAGTTGTCAAATATTCAATTGCCTGATGATTATTTTCAAGTGAATATCCTACAAACTTTCACATTCAATAAACTAACCACAAAATTGTTGTAAATTTATTTATAGGTTAATTAATTCCAGAAATCTTCAGTATTGATATAATTTTCTGCTTTGAGCCATGAAGCAGTAACCAGGATCAGACTTACTCTCCAGCCATAAAAAAACACAAAACTGGCAAGCGGTCCATAACTGTCATCCCAGAAAGAAAGGAAACCAGTGAGGTCAGCCAGCCCTCAGAATGCCCCAGCTTTATTTTGAAGGCATTTCTTCTGGACCACAACCCAGGGAGAGAAACCTAAGCAGAACAGAAGAGCCTTGCTGAGTTGAGTGGATAGAGAGCAAAGTCCAGGAAATCTGAGTTGGATGACATTCATGGAGAAGAATACCAAAGAAAAGAGATATAAGCAAGAAAGTCTTCAGAAATTTTCATAGGCGGTAGTCTTGAATATTTGGCCGAATACTAGTATGCACATGCGTATGTAGAACTTCCAGAAAGTCAAAGAAAGAATACTTTATGAGGAGTTACAAAGTAAACAGTGCCTGGAATACACATAGAGTTGGGAGATGTTTGAATTCTTTCTGTCTAGACAAGACAAACCACATTAAAGATACTGAATAATCAATAGTACTAAAAAACAAGTCACTTATTAACAGTATGGCTAAAATAACATAAACAGTAAAGGCTACGCTAGATCTACGCTAACAGAGATTAAGAACAACTCTAGAATGGATCAACCTAATCCACAAATAATTTAACTCCCAGTTAAGCAAACTTCAGCACTCATTTACGTTGATGTGATTAATTCCAAATACTCAACAGTATAACAACACGATGTTCAGCACCCACTCCAAAAGAGATGCAGCAAATGGTGACCCACAACTAGGTAAAATTCAGCCACAAGAAAAATATCCATAAATGAGGGCGGGAGTGGAATTAGCAGAAGAAGAACTTAAAAAATTTATTGTAAGTATTTTAATATGTTTATAGATTTAGTAAAACTTTTTGTTTTTTTTAGAAAAGTTTAAGGGTCATAGCAAAAGTGAAAGGAAGGTACAGAGATTTTATACTTCCTGCCCCCACACATGTACATCTTCCTCCATTATCAATATCCCCCACAGAGTGGTACATATTTTACAATTGATAAACCTACAGTGACACATCATAATTGCTCAGTCTGAGGTTTACATGATGGTCAAGTTGTGCTGTTGTACATTCTATGGGTTTGCACAAATTTATAATGTATTCATCATTATGGTATCATACAGTGTATTTCACTGCCCTGAAAATCCTCTGTTCTCCACTTACTTATGCTTCTCCTCCCCCCCCATCTTTTTACTGACTCTACAGTTTTGCCTTTTGCATAATGTCCTACGGTTGAGACTATACAGTATTTAGCCTTTTCACATTGGCTGCTTTCACTTAGTAATATGCAGCTAAGATTCCTCCATGTCTTTCCATGGTTTGATAGCTCATTTCTTTTTACTACTGAATAATATTCTCTATCTACTATGGATTTTTGCTTTGTGGTTACTGTGACATATGCATGCTAAATAAAATTTCTTGTATCTATAACAGTCTGTTTTAAGCTGATAACACCTTACCTTTGTTTGCATACAAAAGCTCAACTGTTTTACTCTCCCCTACATAAATTTTATGTTTCTGATGTGGTACTTTGCGTATTTTATATTGTATATTCATTAACAAATGAATGTACGTCTAGTTATTTTTAATCTTTTGTCTTTTATACTAGTGCTAGAAGTGATTTACACACCACCATTACAATATTAGAATATTCTGATTTTGACTATATATTTACCTTTACCTGTGAGTTTTATACTTTTCATAAGATTTCTTGTTACTAGTTAGCATTCTTTCTGTTTGCCTTAAATTATTCCCTTTAGCATTTCTTATAAGGCAATTCTATTTGTGTTGAACCCCTTCAGCTTTTGTTTGTCTGGGAATGTCTTTTTCTCTCCTTCAATTCTGAAGGATAGTTTTGCCATGTAAAGTGTTTTTTGCTGGTAGTTTTTCTTCTTTCAGCATTTTGAGTACATCATTCCACTTTCTCCTGGCCTGCACGGTTTCTGCTGAGAAATCTGCTTATAATCTTGTATGTGATGAAGTTCTTTTCTCTTGCTGGTTTAAAGATTACCTCCTTGTTTCTGACTTTTGACAGCTTCATTATAATGTGTCTTGATGGAGTTTGCTTTAGGATGATCTTGATTGGGGACTTTGGACTTTGTGTACCTGGATGTTCATATCTTTCCAAATATTTAGGAAGTTTTCAGCCATTATTTCTCAAAATAAACTTTCTGTTCTTTCTATCTCTTCTGGGATTCCTATAAAATGTGTATTATTTTGTTTGATGGTGTCCCAAAAGTCTTGTAGGAAAGAAAGCTTCATTCCTTTTAATTTTCTTTTTCTCTCCTTTGGTTGGATAATTTCAAGTGACTTATTTATGAGTTCACTGATTATTTTCTGCTTGATTGAGTCTGCTGTTGAAACTCCCTATTGCATTTTTTAGTTCAGTCCCTGTATTCTTAGCTCCAAAATTTCTATTATTTTTTTCTGATTCTTCATGGAATGTCTCTTTTTGTTCTTGCATTGTTTTCCTGATTTCGCTAAACTAATAACTGTGTTTTCCTGTAGCTCTCTGAGCTTCTTTAGAGCAAATATTTTGAATTTTTTATCAGGAAATTCATGGATCTTCACTACTTTGGAGTCAGTTTTTAGAAGTGTATTGTGTTTATTTAGGAGTGTTATGTTTTTCTGATTCTTCAAGATCTCTGTTGCCTTGTCTAGGTGACTGCACATTTGAAGATACAGTCACCTCTTCCAGATTTTTTGCACTTTCTTTAGTTAGAAAAGATCTTTACCTTCAGTGGAGACATGGGGGAGAGTGCTGTGACCCTAGGTCCAGAGGTACTGGGTACCAAGTGTAGGGTGTGGTATCTTCTGGTCCAGTGGGGGTGTGGTGTCTTGTTGACTTAGGCAGTTAGAGTCCATGACTTGAACAAATGCATAATCTTTGATGGCAATAGCTGTAGGGGGTCTGCAGTAGTTTCAAGGGCTGTTGAGGTCCTCATTTGCACCTCCAGGTCCAGTAGGGTGGGAGCAGGGTAGGTGGTAGTGGTGTCTGGAGACCATAGTGTACATATGCTTACCTGTGGTGATGGTTGCAGATGCCTGCATGTTGGCAGGAGCTGGCTGCAGGCCTACTAAGAGTGGCAAGGGCCTGGGTTAGTGGCAGGGCTTGGGGCTGTGGGTGCATGAGCAGCTGTGTGAACCTAGGCTGTCAACATTCCCTTATGTGGCTGTAGGAACTAGCCACAGGCATATGCATGGCAGCAGGGTATGGTGATGGGAGTCAGGGCCAAATTGGAACTCAAGCAGCTATGGGAGCCTGTGCTGTCAGCATGCACTTGTGCAGCTGCATGATCTGCCTGCAGGTGCAAATGTGGCATCGGGGGGTCTGTGATAAGATATGGCGCTAGCAGTGTGCAGCTTCAGAGGTTAGCTCTAAGTGTGCACAGCAGTGTAGGAGCGTGGCAAGGGCCAGGACCGACCCCCAATGTATGAGCAGTTGTGGTGGCCCTAGCCATCAGTGTGCACGCATGTGGCTGTAGAAGCTAACTGTGAATGTGTGCCAGTGGAAACCAGTGATAGAAGTCAAGGCAGGCAGCATGGATGTGCATGGCTGCAGTGGTTAGATATGTGTCCATACATGGGTGTAGGTCAGTGGCAGAAGTTGGCCTGGATCTGGGCCCACAAGGAGCTGTGGGGCTTTGGCTGTTGGTGTGCACTTGTGTGGCTGCAGGGTGTAGCTGTAAGCATGCACACAGTATTACAGGCCAGTGACAGGAGTCAGGGCTGCTGATATGTAGGTGCATCATAGCAAGGGTTAACTTTGAATTTCCAGAGCACTGGATAGTGATGGGAGTAGAGACTGCTCTGAGGCCTGAGCAGATGTGGGTGCCTGGGCTGTTGGTCTGCACTTGTGTGGCTGCAGGACCATGGTAGTTGGTGGGGAGCATCAGCCACAGGGTCCTGTGCTGTCATTATGCACATGCACAGTTATAGAGGTAAGGACAGGCTGCCAGTGTGGATCCTGGATCTCAAGGAATCTGAAGAAGTGCTAGTGGCTGGGGTGAATTCAGGGTGGGGGTCAGGGACCAGGAGCTACTCAGGCAGCAGGAGTCTGAGATTGAGACAATTTGTGGGGCCCTCAGTGGTGAAATCTGCAGAGTTTGTGTCAGCAGTGTTTGTTGTTGGTTCCCTCCGTGGCAAATGCTGCTGGGGTTCTCTGCAGAGGAATCTACTGGGGTCTGTGGTGGGGTCCTCAGTGATGCAGGGCTCTGCAGCATCTGAAAAAGCTGTCGAGGTTCTCAGTGAAGGCTGCTGGGATCTTCTACAGAACCGGCTGCTGAAAACCATAGTTGCTCCCACCAGAAGGCTGACTCTGATAGTCCCTGCCCTTCTTCCTTGTTCTTATCTGTCCCTGGATGTCTCAGATGTCAGGCTCAGGGTGGGGTGGAAGCAAAGCAGGTCCTTCATGCAGTGTCCTCCGCCCCAAAGCTGGAGAAGCTGGTCACTCATTCTGCTCTCCTATTGCCAGTGAGGGGAACTCTCTCAGGCCAGGAAGTTCCCTCTTGGCTCTAAGCAGAGCTAGCCTGGAAGATGGGATGATGCAGGCAAAATGGAGCTATTCTTCTTACCCTTTATCTACTGTTATTCTGAGGTGTTTTGCTCCACTGTGTTGCTGAAGCTACTTAAATGGATTTCTGAGCACTCCCTGAGCTAGTTTCATTCACTGATAGTTGCTAAATTATTGTTCTTTGTGGGTAATAGAGGCTGGGTTCTCCTACTCTGTCATCTTACTGACTTTACTCTCTCCTTCACTTTTGAAGGATAATTTGGCATCATACGGAATTCTAGGTTGGTGGTTTGTTTTTTTTTTTTTTCAATACTTTGATTATTTCATCCCTTTCTCTTCTTGCATGGTTTCTAAGGAGAAATCAGATGTAATTCTTATATTTATTCCTCCATACGTAAGTTTTTTTGTTTTTTTGTTTTGTTTTGTTTTTTTAATGTGGTTTCTCTCAGGGTTAAAAAAAAAATCTTTGATCTTCTAGAGTGAAAGTGGTATGCCTAGGTGTAGTTTTGGGGCATTTATTCTACTTGGTGTTCTCTGAATTTCCTTGACTTGTGGTTTGGTGTCTGACATAAATTTGGGTAAATTATCAGTCATTATTGTTTTAAATATTTCTTCTGTTGCTTTCTCTCTTTTTTCTCTTTCTGGTATTCCCATTATGCATTTGGGTATTCCCAAAAGTACATTATACTTTTTGTAGTCATCCCACAGTCTTTGGATATTCTGTTCTGTTTTTTTGTTTTTTCCTGTTCTCTTTGCTTTTTGATTCCTATTGATAAATCCTTAAGCTCAGATATTCTGTACTCAGCTGTACTCAGTCTACTAATAAGCTCATTGAAGGCATTCTTCATTTCTGTTACAGTGTTTTTGACTCTAGCGTTTCTCTTTGATTCTTTCTTAGGCTCTCCACGTGTCTGCTTACACTGCCCATGTATTCTGGTATGCTCTCTGCTTCATCCATTAGAACATTTAGCATTTTAATCATAATTGTCTTAAATGCCTAGTCTGATAATTTCAACATCCTTGACATGTCCTTTTCTGATATTTGTTCTGTCTCTTCAAATTGTATGTTTTGCATTTTGGTAGGGCTTGCAATTTAGTTTTCTTGATAGCCAGGCATGATGTACTAGGTAAAAGAAACTGCTATAAATAGGCCTTTAGTAATATAGTGTCATTACTACACTACATTGTGAGGTGTCAGGGGAGGGAAGTGTTCTTTGATTAGGTCTCAGTCTTTATTTATTTATTTATTTACTTATTTATTTTGGCTTCACTGGGTCTTAGTTGTGGTACACAGGATCTTCATCGTGGCACACAGGATCTTTTAGTTGCAGCATGTGAACCCTTAGTTATGGCATGCATGCAGGATCTAGCTCCCTGACAAGGGGTGGAACCCAGGGGTCCCTGCATTGGGAGGGTGAAGTCTTATCCACTAGACCACCAGGTAAGTCCCTGATTAGGTCTCAGTCTTTTAGTGAGCTTATGCTTCTGGACTGTGAGCTTCATAGGAGTTTTTTTATTTTTTATTTTTCCTTCTTTAGGTGGTACAGGATGGCAAGAGTGGGATGGAGTTGGGTATTTTCCTTTCCCAGGTCAGTTAGGCTCTGATAATACCTCAGGATCTGGTTAATTAGTTGCCCCTGAGTGCTGGACTTATTAAGAAGAACAGAGTTCTCTGGCTTTCCTTTTCGCCTGCCCTTGCTTAGAAGCACAAAGTGATTTTTCTACAATATTTTATGTGGGTACATGGTAGAGCTCCTGGAGGTAAATCTCACAATTTCTGTGGGTCCTCCTGGAGTTTTTAACTATCAGTCTTGTCCATACTGAGCCTCCAGCAATTTGTCGACTGTAGTTAAGTTTTCCTATCCCAGAACTGTGTCCATGGTGGATTCCACTCCTGAGTCTCTGCTCCACTAAACTGTAACTCATATTCAACTGTTTATCTCTCCAATCTTGTGGACAACAGTTTTGCCCTGTGTACTCCCCTCTCCTACAGATCCAACAAGAATTGTTGATCTTTCAGTTAGTTCAGCTTTTTCTTGCTATGGTGATGTGGCAACTTCCAAGTTTCTTACATGCCGAACTGGCTACTTACAGGTTTAAAACAAACATGAACATAATGTGAAGAGAAATACAAGATAGCTAGAAAAAAGTTTTGCTGAAATTCAAAGTACAACTGATTAGATAAAGAGTACATTATATGCTGAAAATATAAATATTTGTGAATTTGAAGATGTAGCAATGCATTTTATACAAAATGTAGCATAAAGTAGAGAAATTAAAAAAAAAATAAAAGCCTTTACAACCATTGGATAATATCAAGCCCTGTTTTACCTGTGTAACTGAAATCTGGGAAGAAGATATGGGGAAAAAAGAAAAAAAATATGAAGACATAATGATTGAAAAATTGTCTAAATTTGATGAAAATGACAAACTCAAAAAGCTAAGAAGCTTGATAAACATCAACCAAAAATAAATCACATCAAGATACATCATAATCAAATTACCCAAAACCCATGATAAAGATAAAATCTTACATACATCCAGACAAAAACGTATTAGTTCAGAGGAACCAAAGCAATCATAACCACAGATTTCTCAGAAATTTCACAAGCCAGAGCACAATGAAAGAATATCTTTAAAGTTCTGGAAAAAAAAAAAAGAAAACCTATCACTTACAATTTCACTGAAGTGAAATTATTGTTCAAAAATGAAAGCAAATATAAACTGTTTTTAAAGTTTTCAAAGTAAGACAACTCATCACCAGCAAAGCTATAATGGAAGAAATGTTAAAGGAACCACTTTGCATGGAAGAAAAATTACACCTGGTGGAATCTTGGATATCTACACAGGAGTGAAAAACACTGAAAGTGGAATATTTACTTAAAAGAAAAACAATTTGTTGTTTAAAATAAAAATAATAGCACTATTTTTCAGTGTTTATAATGTCATAATAAATTGTATGTCAGAAAAAGCACAACAAATGATTTATGCCACACTTGAAGTTGTATAACGTTTTTTGAAGGTAAACTCTGAGAAGTTCAACTTGTATATTTTAATTATGAACTAAAAAAGAGAAAATAACTAAGGAAGGAAGAAAAGAAGAAAGTTACAATTAAACACAGGGAAAAAGAAAAGAAGTATAGCTAATAAGCCAAAGTAGAGTTAAATAGAATCAGAAAAAAATCAAAAGAATATAAAAATGAGCAAAAATGTTATAAAAAAAGATGTAACAAAGAAAAATAAATAGCAGCAAGACAGAATATACTCATCCAAAATTATACTTACATTAAATGTAAATGATTTGTTCAGTCCAACTAAAAGGCAGAGATTGTCAGACTGGATAAAATAGGCCCCGTTCTATGTTGTCTACACAATAGCATTTTAAATATAAAGACAGAGATAAGTAAAAGTACATGACTGAGAAAAGGTAATATAACAACTATAAGCATAAGAAGGCTGGAAGGGTTATATTAGTATAAGACTTGAGAAAAAAAGAAGTATTAGAGTTAAAAGAAATAATTCATCATCACAAAAGGGTCAATTCACAGGAAGAAACAAAAATTCTAGATACTATGCTGCCAACTACAAAGCTTCAAAATACATCAAGCAAAATGTTTCAAAATTAGAAAGTAATGGGAAACTCCATAATTATGTTTGGATGCTTCATCATCTCTTTCTCAGAAATTGAGAGAACAAATGATAAAAATTTTATAAGAAATTAGAAGACTTCAATAACACTATTGACCAACCTGATCTAACTGACATTTATAGAACACTACAACACAAGACCATAGAAAAGACTTTTCAAGTGAATATTGGGAAATTCACTAAGATAGGTTATATGCTGTTGAACAAAATAAGTGTAAACAAATTTAAAATGATTGATATTATACAAAATATTTTACGATTACAGAAAATTGAGAAATGAAAATCGGAAATACATCTAGAAATTTCCCAAATAAGTGGACATCAAACAATACAATCTTATTTTTGTTTTTTGGTGTGGTTTTTATTTTATTTTTTTTTAACATCTTTATTGGAGTATAATTGCTTTACAATGTTTTTTTAATTTCTGCTTTATAACAAAGTGAATCAGTCATACATATACATATGTTCCCATATCTCTTCCCTCTTGTGTCTCCCTCTCTCCCTCCCACCCTCCCTATCCCACCCTTCTAGGTGGTCACAAACCACCGAGCTGATCTCCCTGTGCTCTGTGGCTGCTTCCCACTAGCTGTCTAGTTTACGTTTGGTAGTGTATATATGTCCATGCCACTCTCTCACTTTGTCACAGCATACCCTTCCCTCTCCCCATATCCTCAAGTCCATTCTCTAGTAGGTCTGTGTCTTTATTCCCGTCTTGCCCCTATGTTCTTCATGACCTTTTTTTTTTTTCTTTCATAGATTCCATATATATGTGTTAGCATACGTTATCTGTTTTACCCTTTCTGACTTACTTCACTCTGTATGACAGACTCTAGGTCCATCCACCTCACTACATATAACTCAATTTCGTTTCTTTTTATGGCTGAGTAATATTCCATTGTATATATGTGCCACATCTTCTTTATCCATTAATCTGTTGATGGACACTTAGGTTGCTTCCATGTCCTGGCTATTTTAAATAGAGCTGCATTTTCGTACATGACTCTTTTTGAATTATGGTTTTCTCAGGGTATATGCCCAGTAGTGGGATTGCTGGGTTGTATGGTAGTTCTATTTTTAGTTTTTTAAAGAACCTCCATACTTTTCTCCATAGTGGCTGTATCAATTTACATTCCCACCAAGGGTGTAAGAGGGAGGGTTCCCTTTTCTCCACACCCTCTCCAGCATTTATTGTTTCTAGATTTTTTGATGATGGCCATTCTGACCGGAGTGAGATGATATCTCATTGTAGTTTTGATTTGCATTTCTCTAATGATTAATGATGTTGACCATTCTTTCATGTGTTTGTTGGCAATCTGTATGCTGTATGTCTTCTTTGGAGAAATGTCTATTTAGGTCTTCCACCCATTTTTGGATTGGGTTGTTTGTTTTTCTAATATTGAACTGCATGAGCTGCTTGTAAATTTTGGAGATTAATCCTTTGTCAGTTGCTTCATTTGTAAATATTTTCTCCCATTCTGAGGGTTGTCTTTTGGTCTTGTTTATGGTTTTCTTTGCTGTGCAAAAGCTTTGAAGTTTCATTAGTCCCATTTGTTTATTTTTCTTTTTATTTCCATTTCTCTAGGAGGTGGGTCAAAAAGAATCTTGCTGTGATTGATAGTGTCTGGCCTTATATTTAGGTTTTTAATCCATTTTGAGTTTACTTTTGTGTATGGTGTTAGGGAGTGTTTTAATTTCATACTTTTACATGTACCTGTCCCGTTTCCCAGCACCACTTTTTAAAGAGGCTGTCTTTTCTCCATTGTATATTCTTGCCTCCTTTATCAAAGATAAGGTGACCATATGTGCGTGGGTTTATTTCTGGACTTTCTATCCTGTTCCATTGACCTATATTTCTGTTTTCTGTGCCACTACCATGCTGTCTTTATTACTGCAGCTTTGTAGTATAGTGTGAAGACAGGGAGCCTGATTCCTTCAGCTCCGTTTTTCATTCTCAAGATTGCTTTGGCTATTCGGGGTCTTTTGTGTTTCCATACAAAGTGTGAAATTTTTTGTTCTAGTTCTGTGAAAAATGCCAGTGGTAGTTTGATAGGGATTGCATTGAATCTGTGGATTGCTTTGGTTAGTAGAGTCATTTTCACAATGTTGATTCTTCCATTCCAAGAACATTGTATATCTCTCCATCTGTTTGTATCATCTTTAATTTCTTTCATCAGTGTCTTATAATTTTCTGCATACAGGTCTTTTGTCTCCTTAGGTAGGTTTATTCCTAGATATTTTATTCTTTTCATTGAAATGGTAAATGGGAGTGTTTTCTTGATTTCACTTTCAGATTTTTCATCATTAGTGTATAGGAATGCCAGAGATTTCTGTGCATTAATTTTGTATCCTGCTACTTTACCAAATTCATTGATTAGCTCTAGTAGTTTTCTGGTGGCATCTTTAGGATTCTCTATGTATAGTTTCATGTCATCTGCAAACAGGGACAGCTTTACTTCTTCTTTTCAGTTTTGGATTCCTTTTATTTCTTTTTCTTCTCTGATTGCTGTGGCTAAAACTTCCAAAGCTATGTTGAATAATAGTGGTGAGAGTGGGCAACCTTGTCTTGTTCCTGATCTTAGTGAAAATGGTTTCAGTTTTTCACCATTGAGGACGATGCTGGCTGTGGGTTTGTCATATATGGCCTTTATTATGTTGAGGAAAGTTCCCTCTCTGCCTACTTTCTGCAGGGTCTTTATCATAAATGGGTGTTGAATTTTGTTGAAAGCTTTCTCTGCATCTATTGAGATGATGATATGGTTTTTCTCTTTCAATTTGTTAATATGGCGTATCACATTGATTGATTTGCGTATATTGAAGAATCCTTGCATTCCTGAAATAAACCCCTCTTGATCATGGTGTATGATCCTTTTAATGGGCTGTTGGCTTCTGTTTGCTAGTATTTTGTTGAGGATTTTTGCATCTATGTTCATCAGTGATATTGACCTGTCGTTTTCTTTCTTTATGACATCTTTTGTTTTGGTATCAGGGTGGTGGTGGCCTCATAGAATGAATTTGTCAGTGTTCCTCCCTCTGCTATATTTTGGAAGAGTTTGAGAAGGATAGGTGTTAGCTCTTCCCTAAATGTTTGATAGAATTTGCCTGTGAAGCCATGTGGTCCTGGGCTTTTGTTTGTTGAAAGATTTTTAATCACAGTTTCAATTTCAGTGGTTGTGTTTGGTCTGTTCATATTTTCTATTTCTTCCTGGTTCAGTCTCAGAAGGTTGTGCATTTCTAAGAATTTGTCCATTTCTTCAAGGTTTTACATTTTATTGGCATAAAGTTGCTTGTAGTAATCTCTTAAGATCCTTTGTATTTCTGCAGTGTCAGTTGTTACTTCTCTTTTTTCATTTCTAATTCTACTGATTTGAATCTTCTTCCTTTTTTTCTTGATGAGTCTGGCTAATGGTTTTTCAATTTTGTTTATCTTCTCAAAAAATCAGCTTTTCATTTTATTGATCTTTGCTACCATTTCCATCATTTCTTTTTCATTTACTTCTGATCTGATCTTTATGATTTCTTTCCTTCTGCTAACTTTGGGGTTTTTTTGTTCTTCTTTCTCTAATTGCTTTAGGTGCAAGGTTAGGTTGTTTATTTGAGATGTTTCCTGTTTTTTAAGGTAAGATTGTATTGCTATAAACTTCCCTGTTAGAACTACATTTGCTCAACCCATAGGTATTGGGTCATCGTGTCTCCATTGTCATTAGTTTCTAGGTATTTTTTTATTTCCTCTTTGATTTCTTCAGTGATCACTTGTTTATTGTTTAATCTCCATGTGTTTGTATATTTTACAGATCTTTTCCTGTAATTGATATCTAGTCTCATAGTGTTGTCATTGGAAAAGATACTTGGTATGATTTCAATTTTCTTAAATTTACCAAGGCTTGATTTGTGACCCAAGATATGATCTACCCTGGAGAATGTTCCATGAGCACTTGAGAAGAATTTGTATTCTGTTTTTGTTGGATGGAATGTCATATAAATATCAGTTAAGTCCATCTTGCTTAATGTGTCATTTAAAGCTTGTGTTTCCTTATTTATTTTCATTTTGGATGATCTGTCCATTGATGAAAGTGGGATGTTAAAGTCTCCTACAATGATTGTGTTACTGTTGATTTCCCCTCTTATGGCTCTTAGTATTTGTCTTATGTATTGAGGTGCTCCTATGTTGGGTGGATAAATATTTACAATTGTTATATCTTTTTCTTGGATCGGTCCCTTGATCAGTATATAGTGTCCTTGTTTGTCTCTTGTAATAGTCTTTTTTTTTAAATTTATTTATTTTAATTTATTTATTTTTGGCTGTGTTTGGTCTTCGTTTCTGTGTGCAGGCTTTCTCTAGTTGCGGCAAGTGGGGGCCATTTTTCATTGTGGTGTGCAGGCCTCTCACTGTCGTGGCCTCTCTTGTGGTGGAGCACAGGTTCCAGATGTGCCGGCTCAGTAGTTGTGGCTCACGGGCCCAGTTGCCCCGTGGCATGTGGGATCTTCCCAGACCAGGGCTTGCACCCGTGTCGCCTTCATTGGTAAGCAGATTCTCAACCACTGCGCCACCAGGGAAGGCCAATAGTCTTTTTTTTAATGTCTATTTTGTCTGATATGAGAATTGCTACTCCAGCTTTCTTTTGGTTTCCATTTGCATGGAATATCTTTTTCCACACCCTCACTTTTAGTCTGTATGTGTCCCTAGTTCTGAAGTGGGTCTCTTGTAGACAGCATATATACTGTCTTGTTTTTGTATCCATTCAGTGATTCTGTATCTTTTGGTGGGAACATTTAATCCATTTACATTTAAGGTAATTAGCGATATGTGTGTTCCCATTACAATTTTCTTAATTGTTTTGAGTTTGTTATTGTGGGTCTTTTCCTTCTCTGATGTTTCCTGCCTAGAGAAGTTCCTTTAGCATTTGTTGTAAAGCTGGTTTGCTGTTGCTGAATTCCCATAGCTTTTGCTTGTCTGCAAAAGTTTTAATTTCTCCATCAAATCTGAATGAGATCCTTGCTGGGTAGAGTAATCTAGGTTGTAGGTTTTTCTCCTTCATCACTTTAAATATGTCCTGCCACTCCCTTCTGGCTTGCAGAGTTTCTGCTGAAAGATCAGCTATTAACCTTATGGGGCTTCCCTTGTGTGTTATTTGTTGTTATTCTCTTGCTGCTTTTAATATGTTTTCTTTGTGTTTAATTTTTGATAGTTTGATTAATATGTGTCTTCGTATGTTTCTCCTTGGTTTTATCCTGTATGGGACTGTCTGTGCTTCCTGGACTTGATTAAATATTTCCTTTCCCGTATTAGGGAAGTTTTCAACTCTAATCTCTTCAAATGTTTTCTCAGTCTCTTTCTTTTTCTCTTCTTCTTCTGGGACCCCTATAATTCGAATGTTGGTGCGTTTAATGCTGTTCCAGATGTCTCTGAGACTGTCCTCAGTTCTTCTCATTCTTTTTTCTTTATTCTGATCTGCAGTAGTTATTTCCACTATTTTATCTTCCAGGTCACTTATCCGTTCTTCTGCCTCAGTTATTCTGCTATTGATCCTTTATAGAGAACTTTTAATTTCATTTATTGTGTTGTTCATCATTGTTTGTTCGCTCTTTAGTTCTTCTAGGTCCTTGTTAAACATTTCTTGCATTTTTTCTATTCTATTTCCAAAATTTTGGATCATCTTTACTATCATTATTCTGAATTGTTTTTCAGGTAGACTGCCTATTTCCTCTTCATTTGTTAGGTCTGGCGGGTTTTTACTTTGCTCCTTCATCTGCTGTGTGTTTTTCTGTCTTCTCGTTTTGCTTAACTTCCTGTATTTGGGGTCTCCTTTTCACAGGCTGCAGGTTCGTAGTTCTCGTTGTTTTTGGTGTCTGTCCCCAGTGGCTAAGGTTGGTTCAGTGGGTTGTGTTGGTTTCCTGGTGGAGGGGACTAGTGCCTGTGTTCTGGTGGATGAGGCTGGATCTTGTCTTTCTGGTGGGCAGGTCCACATCTGGTGGTGTGTTTTGGGGTGTCTGTGGCCTTATTATGATTTTAGGCAGCATCTCTGCTAATGGATGGAGCTGTGTTCTTGTCTTACTAGTTGTTTGGCATAGGGTGTCCAGCACTGTAGTTTGCTGGTCGTTGAGTGAAGCTGGGACTTCGCGTTGAGATAGAGATCTCTGGGAGATTTTGCCATTTCATATTATGTGGAGCTGGGAGGTCTTTTGTGGACCAGTGTCCTGAAGTTGGCTCTCCCACTTCAGAGGCACAGTGCTGACTCCTGGCTGGGGTGCCAAGAGCCTTTCATCCACACGGCTCAGAATAAAACGGAGAAAAAATAGAAAGAAAGAAAGAAAGAGGATAAAATAAAATAAAATAAAATAAAAAATAATTATTAAGAAAAAAGTTTTTCTTAATGTATTTCTGATGTATCTGTTGGGAGGAAGGTGATCTCTGTGTCTTACTCTTCTGCCATCTTCCAGTCTCTAGATCCAAGCAATGCAATCTTATATAATTCAAGGGTGAAAGAAGAAATCACATAAGGAATTCAAATATATTATGAACTGAATGAAAATAAAAACAAAGCATGTACAAATTTGTATGATGCTGGTAAAGTAGTACTTAGAAATCTATAGCTTTAGATGATTGTATTTAAAAATGGTAAATTTGAAATCAGTGAGTAAAACTTTACTCCAAAATAAATTTAAAAATAAAATTAAGCCAAAAATAAAAAGAAGTAATGAGATACTAAAGATAAAAGAGGAAATCGATGCAATAGAATGTGACAAAGTATAAAGGATTTCAACACCAAAAGTCCGTTTTGAAAAAAACAAAATCAATGAAAATGATAAACTGTAAGTGAGACTAATGAGGAAAAAAGAGAGAAATTTTTATTGATATTGGGAATAAAAGAGGAATCTTCACTTTTAATGATGCAAATAAGGGAATTTATGAGCAATTTAATGCAATCAAATACTATGACTTAATTTAATGGAAAAATTTTTTGAAAGACAAAATTACCAATACCAACTCAAGAAGAAATAGAAACAAAGAAATTGAATTATAAATAAATGTCTTTACAAAAAGAGTATTTATGTTCATTTGGTTTCACTGGTCAAGTTTGTTAGCCATGTCAAAAAGAAATGACATGAATACTACAGAGA
This sequence comes from Monodon monoceros, assembly GCF_005190385.1. NCBI lineage: Eukaryota > Metazoa > Chordata > Mammalia > Artiodactyla > Monodontidae > Monodon > Monodon monoceros. The sequence continues at coordinate 106,841,377 of NW_021703772.1, read as the reverse complement.
TGAGAAGAAAACTCACAAAGGCATTACATAAGCCAATATTATTTTGATGCTGAAGCCAGACAAAGACATTCAAAGACAGTAGAAGATAAGTTATGGAAGAGTTACTGTGTAGAAAAATATGTCATATTCTTAGACTGGGAAGGTATATATTGTTAAGATATCAGTTCTTGTCAAATTGAACTATGTATTCAACAGAATACAAGTCAAAATCTACGTAGGCTCATTTTTTTTTTTTTTTGGTGAAAATTGACAAATGATTTCTAAAAAGACACAAAAATTCTTACATATTTTATTAGTTCCTAAGGGTTGTCATAACAAAGGATCACAGACTGTGTTGCTTAAAACAGCACAAATTAATTCTTTCACAGTTCTGAAGGCTGGAAGTCTGAGATCAAGGTGTTGGGAGGTCCATGTTTTCTCTGATAATCTGCGTAGAATCCTGTCTTGCTTCTTTCTAGCATCTCATGGTGGCCGGAAATTCTTAGTGGTCCTTGGCTTGCAGCTGCATCAGTCCAGTCTCTGCCTCCATTGTCACATAGTCATTTTCACATCACCTTCCCTCTGTGCATGTCTGTGTTTGCATCCAAATTTTCCCATTTTATAAGGATGCCAATTATATTGGCTTAAGACCTACCCAAATGACCTCAGATTAGCTTGATCATCTGTAAAGACCCTATTTCCAAATAAGTTCAAATTTATAGACACTGGAGGCTAGGACTTCAGCACGTCTTTTTCAGAGACACAATTCAACCTATAGCACACATTATTAACAAATAGAACTTGAAAACATAAAAAGCACAATGGATCATAATCATATGTAAGTGTTTAAACTAAGGATTCAAGGTTGGTTTAATATTAAAAAATTAATCATTACAATTCACTTCATTTGCAGAATAATGGCAAAAATCAGTATTATCTTCTTAATAGCTATATCAGAATCATCTGACACAATTAACTACTCAATGTTTGTTTGCTTGTTTTGTTTTGTTTTTTAAAAAAAAAAAAGTCTCTGAAAATAAGCTTAGGAAACTTCTTCAATCTGATAAAGGGAATGTACCCCCACTCCCAAATCCAACTACAGTATTAATATACCTGACTGTAAAAGACTAAATTTTTACTAAGATCAAGAACAAAGAAACAATATCTACTCTAATCACTGCCATTCCACGTTTTCTGGAGGCCCTAGAAAGAGAAATTAGGCATGGAAAAGAAATAAAGCCATACATATTAAGGAAGTTAAATGATTTTTATTAGAAAATAACATATTGTTAATGTAATAATCATATTAAATCTATAAAATGCTACTAGAACTATAAGTTATTTGTCATGATTGCAGAATAAAATGTCAATATATAGAATTAGTTGTATTTCTATATCGTAGCAGCAAAAATTAGAAATGCAATTAGCAAAATCACAATAATTTACAAGACCATAAGACATGTAAATATGAAGGATAAATATGAAAAACAAAGCCAAACACTGAAGAAAATTCCAAGAAAAATTACAGAAAACCTAAGTACATGGACAGCTACATCATGTTCATGGTTTGAAAGATTCACTGTTGTCAATTTCTGTCCCAAATTGATCTGTAGTTTCAACACAATCCTAATCAAAATTTAACTAGACTGTCTTGCAATAATTAATAAATTGATTCTAAAATACACATGAAAATTCAAAAGACCTACAGTAGCCCAACAATTCTGAAAGAAGAACTTTAGAATATAATCTTGCTAGATTTCAAGATTTATCATAAATCTATAGTAATTAAGACAGTGGTGTGGGATTGGCATAAGAATAAGCAAGGATAAATGGAACAAATTCCAAGAGTACAGAGATATATATCCACACATATATAGGGTCAATAGTTCTTATAAAAAATTGCCAAGAGAATTCAATAAGAAATAATAGACTTTTTAAAAAATGGTGGTGGAACAGTTAATGTCCATATGCAAAAAAATGAAGAAAAATGAAGTTTGACCTTTTTCTCATAAAATCTGTAATAATTAACTCAAAATGGGTTATTGTTCTAGATGTAAAAGCTAAAATTATAAACACTCTAAAGAAATCATACAAGAAAGTCTTTGAAAACTTGGACAAGTCAAATATTTCTTTAGAAAGGGACACTAAATCAATAAATTGGACTTCATCAAAATAAAAACCATCTGCTTTTCAATATAACCCAATTATATGTTGTTTGCAATAATGTAACTTCAAATTCAGTAGGTTGAGTGTAAAATAGTGGACAAAGGTAGGCTGAGTGTAAAAGAGTGGACAAAGATATATCATGCAAACATTAATCAAAAAAAGCATGGGGCTTCCCTGGTGGCACAGTGGTTGAGAGTCTGCCTGCTGATGCAGGGGGCACGGGTTCATGCCCCGGTCCAGGAGGATCCCACGTGCCATGGAGCGGCTGGGCCTGTGAGCCATGGCTGCTGGGCCTGCATATCCGGAGCCTGTGCGACAGTGAGAGGCCCACGTTCCACAAAAAACAAACAAACAAACAAAAAAAGCATGAGTGGCTATATTAATATTGATAAAGTATACTTCAGAGCAAAGAAAATTACTCAAGATAAAGAGGGACATTATATAATGATGAAAGTATTAATCTCCCAGAAAGATATAACAATTCTAACTATATACACATAAAGCAACAAGGTCTCAAAATATGTGAAACAAAAACTGGTCGAGCTGAAAGAAGACAGGAAAATCCACAATTACAGTCGGGAACTTCAACCCTCTACCTTCCCTCCCTATTGCCCCTGCCTCTTGCACCAACAACTAATATAAGTACAAGACAGACAATCAGCAAGAATATAAAAGAACTCAGCAACACAATCAACTCACAGGACCTAATTTACATATATGTAACACTGCACCCATCACACCAGAATGTACAGTTTTCTCAAGTTTCCATGGATCATTCACCAAGATAGATTATATCATAAAACAACCATTATTAATTGAAACTTCTAAATAATCTACGAGTCAAAGAAGCCTCAAAGGAATAAAAATATAGTACTGAATGAAAATGGAAACAAAATTTATCAAATGTTGTGGGGTGTAGATAAACCAGCACTGAGGGAAAATTTATTGCACTAAATGCTTATATTAGAATATAGGAAATTATTTAATAAATAACTTAATTTCCTGCCTCCTGATCCTAGAAAGCATAGAGAAAAATAAATCCAAAGCAAGCAGAAGGAAGGAAATAGTAACAAAAAGAGCAGAAATCAATAACACTGAAGACAGGAAAGCCATAGAGGTGGAAGAACAGAATTTTCAACAATAATCTACAAAAAAATTAAAATCACACTTAATGGCAAAAGACTGAATGCTTTCTCCTTCAGATCAGAGATACAGTGAGGATGTCTATTCTCACACACTATTTCAACAAGGTATCAGAAGTTCTCACTGCAAGAAGGCAAGAAAAAGGAATAAAAGGTACAAATTAAAAAGAAAAAAAAAAAGATTTCTATTTGCAGATATCACTGTCTTTGTAAAAAAAAAAATCCTAAGAAATTAAAAAAAAAATTAAAAACCAAACCAACAATAGTAGTAATAATTTAATTCAGCAAGGTCACAGGATAAAGGCCAACATGTACAAATCAATCATATTTCTAATACAACATTTGGAAACTGAAATCATCAACACAATACCATTTATATTTCCTCCAAAGGAAAGAAAATACTTAGGTATTCATTAAGGAAAATGTATGGGATCTTTATTTTGAAAACTACAAAATGGTGATAAAAGAAATGAAAGGAGACATATGTATATAGAGAATATACCACATTCATGGGTTGGAATACTCAATCTAGTAAAGCTATCAGTTCTCTCTAGATTTGTGCTATATGTTTAAGACTAGCTCTATCAAAATCCTAACAAGTTATTGTTAATAAACACAGACATGTTTATTCTAATATTTATATGGAATTGCACAGGCTTTAGAACAGATAAAACAATATGACAAAGAAAATTAAAGTGGGAGCAATTACTTTCTCCAATATTGTGGTTTATAGCATTTGACAAAGTGTGGTATTGGGAGAGGGATAAACACAGAGATCAATGAAACATAAAGTCAGTAAATTTAAAAAAAATCCTCTTCTAAAGATAAAATTAAGAAAATAATAAGACATGGCCCAGAATGGGAGGAAATATTCTCAATGCATATATCTGAAAAAAGATTTGTATACAGAATATATAAAGCCCTTTATAATTAAATAATGACACAAACCAACTGAAATAAAATTCATCAAAATACTTGATATATGAGTGGCTAATATGCACATAAAAGTTTTGCCACCATAATTAGTCATCAGAGAGATGTAAATTAAAACCATGATAGGATACCACTACACACATTCTAGAATAGCTAAAACTGAAAAGTTTTGTAATAGTAGATGTTGGCAACACTATAGAGCAACTGGAACTCTCGTATATTTCTGGTGGTTAGTAAAATGGTACAATCACTAACTTTGGGAAACCGTTTTGCAGATTTATAACTTATGCAATGTTTTATATATATACATATATATGTGTATGTATATATATATATAATGTTAAATGTATAATTAACATATTACCTAGCAACAATTACAGCCCTAGGTGTTTACCCAAGGGAAATGAAATATATGCCTGTACAAAGACTTGTACTTTAATGTCTTTCACAGCTTAATTTTTAATAGACGAAAACTGGAAGCAATCCAACTGCCCATCAACCAACGAATAGATAAATTGTAGTAATTCCATACAATGAATGTTCCTCAGCAATAATATGGAATAAACTCTCAATACACACAACAATGGATGAATCTTACAGGCAAACTGAGTGAATGAAGATGATGTAAGGGGGTACATACAGTATAATTCCATTTATATGAGTCCCTAGAAAATCCAAACCTGAATTTTAATAAGAGAATGCAGTTCAGCAGTTGCTTGGGGCTGGGAGAGAGTGAGATTGACTGAAAAACGGCTTATGGATATTTTTTAGGGGTAATGAGAATGTTTTATGTCTTGATTAGGGTGGTGGTTTCACAGGTGTGTCAAAATTCATCCAACTGCATTATTAAAATTGATGCATCTTATTGTATATACGTTATGCCTTAATAATGTTGATTGAAAATTAAGGGTAACCATTTCAAGAATAGGAATAAAATGTGCAATTTTCTGTATTACTATAGGGGAAAAGGAAAAATAAATAAAACTAAATTTTTTCAATAGAGGGCAGAAAAAAAACCCCAATTATTATTAGAATGAAGTTTGGATTTGAAAAGACTTGCTCAAATTCTGTATTTACCACTTCCTAACTCAGATAAGTTACTTAATACATACAACTCAGTTTCCTCATCTGCTTTTATGTTTAATAATTATGCCTATCTTAAGGTTGATTTAAAGATTAAATGAAATTATGAACACAAAATGCTTAACAATGGATGAGATATAAAGTATTCAATCAATCTTAAACATTTTTTATCGGTATTATAATATTGAGAGTGATATTTTGTAAGTCAATCTTCTGATTCTCTCCTAGTACCATATTAATATCCTTTTCTGTATTTAACTCAGGTTGCTACTCTACATTTATTTGCATGCTAGTTTGCTTAATGTCTCAGTTCCTCATTGGGATGTGAGTTGCCAGGCAGAAACCATGCCTGTTTTGTGCACTTTTGCACCCCAGCACTAGCACTGCCCTGGCCCATGGTAGATACTCATTGTCCCTTTGTGAATGATTAAGCCTTTCTTTGAACTACTCACAGTGTTTATCTCTGCTAAAAACTTAAAAATGTTACAAACAGAAGTTCTTATAGAATTGAATCACTCTATATAACCCTCACTTTTATGGGTAGAGAAACTGTCTTGGAAAGGTTATACTGTTGCCTCACATCATACAGCTAAATGGGGACAGAGAAACAGCAAGAAGTCAAATTGTTGAACTTATGATATAAAGAACTTATGATACAGAGTGAACTTTCAACTGACCCAGGAAGTATTCTTTTTGGCTCTGACACTTCACCTCCTCCCATTTTAATATCTGAACTGTGGAGGCTGTATGTGCTGGGATAAGTCCAAATTCAATATTTTTATCTCCCAACATTTATGTTGGCCACAATGCTGAGTAAAGTGCCATTTATACAGATGTTATGTGTCTAAAGATGCTCCTCAATATTGATGAATATATAAAAGAACAATGGCCTTATCTTGCTTATATTGGCAAATGCACTTTGGGGAGCTTTTTGATTTGCTTTTAAAGTTTAGACCTCTACAAAATCATCTTTTGTACCTCTGACAAACAAAGGCTTGTTTTAAAAGGATTTAAATTTTGGTTGAGTTTCATTAATCTCTCTTCCAAAAGGAATAGTGGTGGTTGCACACATGTATGTGTGCCTAATTAACTGTTATTTTATCTTCCTCCAAATTCATCACATGCACCTAGCAGCAGTCTTGGCTTCCACAGAAGCCAATGTGATTGTAGGGAATTGGCTTTTATTACACTTGGACCAAACAGAACATGTTTGAAAGGGTAAAGTCTGTAGAAAGCAGAACTGTGTATTTTTTCCCCTCCCCTCCAGAGATGATCCAATAAAATGGCTTCTTCTTCTGCACAAAAGCCAGGAATTTGCAGGTCAGCAGACCCTGTCACCGCTGTTCTCTCCTCCTGGTGTAAAGAGCCAGGTCTCCTGAAAGAGTAATAATTAAGATCCTCAGGAAGGCGCAGGGGGGCAGGAGCAACAAGGGAGTTAGGAGCCGTATAATCTGGGGAGGGAGGGAGACATCAAAATAAACAATGATTTTATTTAAATAAGCTGAATTACCCTAACCAGCTGTTTTTCAATGTCAGCAGCACTTAAAATTTTATCTTCTTAACTCTACCCTAGGTATTGTCTTCTGCCCCTGGAATGAAATGTTAGCAATAGAAGCACACTTCCAGTTAGTCTCCATTCAACCCCAAACTTTAATAGAAATAACCTGTCGGCTTTGATTGAGTGTGATATCACTAAAGGAGCCTTGAATTGAAACTGGGGGATAAAGAAAATTGCACAGTGTGTGAAGCCAGTTTGACTAAAATGGAAATTTTACTTCAGTCCCATCTGGCTGTCAAAAGGCCACTTCTAATACCTTCACAGAGCAATTTACCTTCACAGCAAAAAATAAAAAATAGAAACTGAAAATGCAAAAGAACCAAGTTAAACCAAGAAACAAACAAAAAAACAGACAAACAAAACAAAATAAAGACCCCCAAACCCTCTCTCTCCTTTTCAAAGTTTGAAGTCTTGTTCTGCATTGTCTCTCTAGGGGCTATGAATGAGCACAGTTCACTAAACTTTCCTAGTAGGCTCAGTACTCCTGAGCCTACTAAAATTGCACATGCAATTTTCTCAGATTTTAAGTCTTTGAAAAGATGAAAAATCATCCTCAAGTAGAAACTCCTAAATAATCTGTCAAATACTTGAATGAAAATGCATTCCACTCTTGACATGCAGCAGAGTTAGTAGAGGACATGGATCCTTTGAAAACTTGTAGGCCATATCCCAGATCTGATGCTGGTCCCCAAAGAGCATTTTACATCCAGGATTAGCAATCTTGCTTCTTTGGGAAAAAATTGGCTAAAATTGATTTGCTAAAGGAAAATAAATTTTTGGTGACAGTCACGTATGAATAGGTGAATGTTGAGAACTCTGATGTACATGCAGTGGGACATGAATGGGAGGGTTGGGGACATTATGATTGTGCCACAGAAGCAGTTTTTAAAAAGACATTTGCTTTACTGTCTTACTGAACACTCTTTGATGTTCTATCTCAATGTCTGTTAAAAATCTTTGCAGAAATATGATGAAAAATGTAGATGTGATCTTAGAGACACCCTTCAGAAACAGGCTCTGTTTGCCTATTAAATATAAAGTGTTTACCCAGACTAACCAAAGAATCAGAGAAAACGAATCTTATTTGGGAGGGGAAGAGCAAGTTCATGAATTCTATTTGGACAGTTTCTTGGAAGGAGTTCTCTTTGGTCAGTGAAAGGGAGCAGAGTCTGTAGCTATATTTAGTCACGTTTGGGTGAACAGACACACACACATAAACCGAAAACAAAAACAACCTTGGGCATCCTTGCCTCTTCTTACCCTCCAGAACAAAATATAGATCCTGAGGAACAAAATAAAGAATCACTGGAGGATTTTTCTCTCAAGTCTTTTCTCACTGTAACCCTATCAAAAATACATCAATAAATAAAAGACTTGAAAGCAGTTATTATTATATATCCATTTTATAGATTTGAAAACTGATGTTTTGATGCTTAGGAAGGTAAACAACTTGCCTAAGATCAACCAGCTGATAAGCGATGATGCTGAAATACAATTCTTGATTCTTTTATTCTGTGGTCCATTCTGTTGGTCTATAGCCATCTAGCCCTCCTTCCCTTGGTCTCTCCTTCCAGTAAGCATCCTGCTATTTTCTCATCGAGTGTCCTCCAGGAGTCGAGATGTTACCTATCAGGGTTCTTGGCCTTCCTTAATCAATAGAAATTGATCAGAATCCAGACAAGAAATTTAGGCAAGGCTTTATTGGGGCGCCCTCTGCAGCTGGGGGGAGCAAGAACAAGCGACAGGTTCCCTTGCTCACTCTCTATGGGTGGGGGGTTGCACGAGCTGGTTCCTTATATGGGGTGAGGGTAGGGGTTGGCCCACAGGTCAGGCGGGAGGGGTGGCTGAGGTGCTCTGCCCACTCCCTTGGTGGTGCTGTGTGCGGGGAGCATGCAGGGTACCCTGTTTTTGCTCCCAGCTCTTCAGAAGTGGCAGCTGGGTTTTTGGTCACTTTCTATCTTGTTGTCCAGAATTTGCCCCAACTGCACATGCACGCAATTATTTTTAGTTCCTTATAGTTTCTTTGTATTTTGTTGCTTGAGGAGACGTTTGTCCAGGTGCAATCACTGCAGCAAAAGGTCCCAGGTCCCAGCCTGTCTCAAAGGGCTCTGCATAGAATTATAACAAGCCTATCCTTTCCATTTTCAGGACATTCTCTGATCACTTTTCACCTGTATGTCCATTACCCCATCATACAAGGCCATGCTTTCTAATGTCAGACATAATTTTTATATTTGCATATTTGAGCTAAAGTACCAATGCTTGATAACAATGTATCACAGTTATATCCTAAATTGACTATTCAAAATACCCCTTTAATTACACCAGAATACTTTAGCCATAGATCTCTCCACTTTCCCCTACTTCATTTGTCCTTAGGATACAATTCATATTTCTGACTTCTCCTCACACCATTGTTTTCCAGCCAACACATAGCCTTTAGGCTTCTTCACCCAACTCTTTTTTTCCATGTCACTCCTAGTTTCCATGCCTTGCATGTGAGCTGTACCCTACGTGGAACACTGCACACAAGCACTCACTCTTTTCAAAAGCTTAGCTATCCAAATTAGTTTCATATATATTCTTTCATTTAGTTGTTATAGAACCCAGTGCTGTGAGATTTACTATTATGTATTTTACATGTAAGAATATCAAGAATTTGGAGTTCCCTGGCAGTCCAGTAGTTAGGACTTGGAGCTTTCACTGCTTGGCTCCGGTTTCAATCTCTGGTCAGGGAACTAAAATCCCGCAAGCTCCACGGTGTGGCCAAAAAAAAAAAGAATATCAAGAATTCAAGAGGTTTAAAAAGGCAAATTCCCCAGGCAGTTTAAGTTTTTTAGGTCTTCACTTGTGCAGGGTCTTGCGAATGCTTCTGGGAGTTGTTCCAGGTATGGAAACAAAGTCAGGAAGCATCTCTATAAACATTTGTAGTATCTCAAGAGAAAAAAGGGATCAGACTATGCAAGTCTCCAGTAGTATGTTATGATTTCTTTTTTCATTCTTAGTAAATAATCATGCTTACACTTCATTTTGTATTTGCATTCTTTTTTTTTTGTGCCACATCTTTTTTTTTTATCTTTATTGGAGTATAATTGCTTTACAATGGTGTGTTAGTTTCTGCTTTATAACAAAGTGAATCAGTTATACATATACATATGTTCCCATATCTCTTCCCTCTTGCATCTCCCTCCCTCCCACCCTCCCTATCTCACCCCTTCAGGAGGTCACAAAGCACTGAGCTGATCTCCCTGTGCTATACAGCTGCTTCCCACTAGCTATCTACCTTACGTTTGGTAGTGTATATATGTCCATGCCTCTCTCCCACTTTGTTACAGCTTACCCTTCCCCCTCCCCATATCCTCAAGTCCATTCTCTAGTAGGTCTGTGTCTTTATTCCTGTCTTATCCCTAGGTTTTTCATGACATTTTTTTCCTTAAATTCCATATATATGTGTTAGCATACGGTATTTGTCTTTCTCTTTCTGACTTACTTCACTCTGTATTACAGACTCTAGGTCTATCCACTTCATTACAAATAGCTCAATTTTTTTTCTTTTTATGGCTGAGTAGTATTCCATTGTATATATGTGCCACATCTTCTTTTGCATTCTTTTTACTTAAAGATGACACACCAAAATTGTATATACCTTAAGACCAAAAAATGTGGATCCAACCCTGAGTTATTGAACTTGCCCAAAACAATGAATTGAGGGTGGGGGGGACTTGAGCTCAGTTCCTCCAATTCCAGGTCCTAGTGTCCTTTCTCTGCACCAGATACTGGCGTTGCAGTTACCTGTGGAGGCCCAGGTGAGTAGGGACTTCCTCCCTGAAGTCTTCTCAAGGCCAAAACAATATCAGCATGTTTCTTTGGATCTTACACAGTACTTTTTAAGGCCCTTGATTTTTTTTTATAGCAAACTTGTTCAGTACTTTGTTATGCATTTGTTGTCTCATTTCTCTAGTTAAACTGGCAGAGATTCTGGGTCAAGGAACATGCCCTGTCTCTCTTCACCTTGCTGAAAGCAGTTGTCATGGCATGAACTTAGTGAATAGCAACTAAACTTCTCAGATCATAGAAAGTCTTTCCTATACACCAGGCATCCTGCTGGGGAATCTTCCTAGGCTTCTAGTTTTAGACTTGTGTGGAAAGTTTATGATCTAAGATGACGGGAGAACCTAAGGACCCTGCAAGATGATAGAAGACAGATTCATGTGTCTGTGTCCTTGCTTTCAATGTTGACCTCTAATCAGAAGTTGCTTCTAACTCCTACCAGTCACTCATTCATTCATTCAGCAAATATGTCTCAGGCATTGTCCTAGATTCTAGGGACAAAACTGAAAAAGATTCTCTCTCTTCCTTTGAGGAGCAAAGCCAAGCCAAGCCAGAATTTATGAATTCATTATCAAGGATGATATGATTTCTATAAAAAATGTAAGTAGTCTGGATTATTTTATGCTGGTCCATGAAATGAGGCTTATGCCAGGTAAATGAGCCAATTATTTTTACTTGGCAATGTATATGTGTTTTAAGGAATATATTTATCCAGAAAATTTGTCTGTAGACTAAATCTTGCCTTCTTTTTCTAGTAAGTTTCCATATAAAATATGACACTTTTTCTTATAGAAAAAGTCCTTTCAGTTGAAACTTTTATGGGTGTGCAGCGTGAACAGCAAAGGAACGTGGTGAGTTGTGTTTACGTGGTTTGTGCGGTGAAAATGATAGGTTGATTACTTACTTTCTCAGTTAAGAACGTACTTCTTCATGAGAACACTTTTCTACTCTCCTCCACACCCAGTTTTCTGCCTCTGATCAGGAATTTCTAACCCTTCTGACTTGCTCTTTCCCTGATTATCTGTGAGATATAGCACTAGGACTACAAATTCATACTGGCAGTTGACAGGTGTCCTGAAGTAGGTCTAGTATAACATTTTATAAATTGAACATTTTTCATCCTTTTAAATAAGAAATTTTTTGAAACTTGGAACATTAAATACATTTAAAATAATTTCTAGAACAACCCTCACGGATAACTCTTTTGTGGAGAAGGAAGGGACTAACAGAGGCGCCATGTCTTACATTTCTTTAGTGTTTCTCCTAAAACGTGGCCTACGCTAGGCACAGAGTAAGTGATTTTTATTGCTTCCTTGTCAGTGCTCACCGCGCCTGGCATGAGTTACCTTTCGCATTTACTGATGTAGTTGTGAGTGGCTCCCACAACTCAGAGTGAGCGCATTGAAGATGGAGGCTACTCTACCACACCCCTACCCCTCTCACATTCCACACCGTGCCAGGGGTTTGTGGATGGCCAGTGAATGTCAGAGGAACGAATGCATGAATTACCATTTACCTCGATTTTCATAATGACTAGATATTGACGGTTCTACTGAAACTAGTATCAACGTACACTAGCTTTGTTCTCAAGGAGCAGGTAAGGTGTATGGAATCTAACCTTCTCCTCTGTTCTGTATGACTAGCTCTGACTTGTCCTGAAGAAAAATCTCAGAAGTCACTTTTTCCTGAAAGGTTTCCTGACTCTTGAATAAATGGCGGTCCTTGCCTGTTACACAAACGCTGGTCCAGTTTACTACGTTCATTCCCTTCCTGCACACACCTGGGTGTTCTCGGTGCTGTGCTGGGTGAACATCTTTGCACTTAGGGAATTGTTTGCTGTTTATCAGCTCACAGTCCCTCATCCCCCACTGGATCTGTGGAGAAGACCAAGCATGGATTCAGGGGACCCTGTTGGAACATTGTTCCCCCCATTCCAGTTTCCAAAGCATTCCCCCCGAGCCTATAATATGTGTGGCTCCTGGAAGGGAACTTACTATCATGTGACCTAATTTAGCCCTTTCTTAAGTTAAAAAAAAAAATTGAATTATGCTTCCATGTAACAACATCACTTGCATAAACTGAACTCCTCTTGCTTAAGGAAGCAAATGTTTCTAAAATAACATTGATTTTTGGAAATCTCTGGCCTGTATTCTCTAGCTGCATAATAAAGATCCCCATTCCATCTTTGACCCCTTGGTTTGTCATAAGAGGCCTGAGCCATGGCTCAGAGGGGGCCTGTGTGTCCACCCTTCCTGAGTTTGGCTGCCAGGATCCTGGCATGGAGAGATGCTTCCTCATCCAGAGGCATTTTCCTGCTCCAGGCGTCACATGGCTCTTTGGTCCCTGCAGACTTCCTCACACCCAGCCCCTGCTGTCTCCTCACAGAATTGGAAAGTTTCTTGTTTCTGTCTTTTTGTGTCACATTTGGTCCCCTGGGCCCTGAAACAACGCTGTGTGTGTTTTGTGTCCCACAGATTTCCTCATGAAAAAGACTTCTTGAGTTTTCACTGAAAGCCCTCTATCTCAGAACTCAGACCTTGTGAATGGGGCTGAGCTGGTGGGACGAGAGCTTTGGGATCCCCTTCACAGCCCCATCTGTCTCTCAGATGCTCATTCACTCAAGTCATTTCTGCCTTGAGGTCTCTTTCTGTCATGCAAAATGATGTCTGAAGGCCAGAGGTGGCCAATTTTCTGACAGGGCCAGACCCTGAATCTCAGAGTCTCTGAATCTGGGACAAAATTTTTGCAATTCTGCAGTGGTAATCCATCAGGAATGAAGTAAAAGGATTAAAATACAACATGGTCCACTTATGGAGTGAGCATTAGACTTCAGGTTACTGTTCTATTGTATGACATTGTGGCAGGTGAGTCAACATTATCTGCAGAGAGAGTGAGACTACAGTGTCCAAACAGAAGGACATGGGGCTGGAGACAACCCTGGGGCCAGGTCCCGGCCTCTCTTCTTTCCAGCTCTGTGAACTTGGGCAAGCATTGTAACACTTTCAGCTTCTTATCTCCTATCTAAAAATGACATTTTTCAAAGAACTAAAACAATCTTAAAATTCATATTGAATCACAAAAGACTCTGAATTGCCAAAGCAATCTTGAGAGAAAAGAACAAAGCTGGAGGTATCACCATCCCAGAATTTAGACTATGCTATAAAACAACATGGTACTGACAGAAAAAAAGACACATAGATCAGTGGAAAAGAATAGAGAGCCAAGAAATAAACCCACACACTTATGGTCAATTAATCTTCATTAAAGAAAGTAAGAACATGTAATGGAGAAAAGACAGTCTCTTCAATAAGTGGTGCTGGGAAAACTGGACAGCTACATGTAAAAGAATGAGATTAGAATATTTCCTCACACCATATACAAAAAAATCTCAAACAAACAACCTCAAAATGGATTAAAACCCAAATGTAAGACCTAAAGCCATAAAACTTGTAGAGGAAAACATAGGCAGAACACTCTTTGACATAAATTGTAGCAATATTGTTTTGGATCCATCTCCCAAAACAAAGGAAATAAAACCAAAAATAAACAAATAGGATATAATTGAACTTAAATGCTTTTGCACAGCAAAGCAAACCATCAACAAAATGAAAAGCCAACTGATGGACTGGGAGAAAATATTTGCAAATGATATGACAGATAAGGGGTTAATATCCAACATATATAAACAGCTCATACAACTCAATATCAAAAAAATAAGCAACCCAATCAAAAAATGTGCAGAAGACCTAAATAGATATTTTTCCAAAAAAGACATACAGATGGCCAACAGGCACATGAGAAGAGGCACAATATCTCTAATTAGATAAATGTATATCAAAAGAGAAATGAGGTATCACCTCACACCAGTCAGAATGGCTATCATCAAAAAGTCTACAAATAGCAAATGTTGGCAAGAATGTGGAGAAAAGGGAACCCTCATACCCTGTTGGTGAAAATGTAAATTGGTGCAGCCACTATGGAAAATAGAATGGAGGTTCTTTAAAAAAACTAAAAATAGAGCTACCATATGATCCAGAAATCTCACTCTTGTGTCTATATCTGGAAAAAATGAAAAAAAAACTAATTTGAAAAGATACATTAACCTCAATGTTCATAGCAACATTATTTCCATAGCCAGATGTGGAAGCAACCCAAGTGCCCATCAACAGATGAAGGGATAAAGAAGTTGTGGTATATTTACAACACAATATTACTCAGCCATAAAAAAAGAGTGAAATTCTGCCATTTGCAACAACTTGAATGGATCTACAGAATATTATGCTTAGTGAAATGACAGAGAAAGACAAATACTAAATGATATCACCTATTTGTGGAATCTAAAATATAAAAGAAATGGATGTATATAGCAAAACAAAAACAGACTCACAGATATAGAAAACCAACTAGTGGTTACCAGCTGGAGGGGCAAACAGAGGTAAGGGAAAGATACAAACTGCTATATATAAAATAGATAAACAACAATGATATATTTTATAGCACAAGGAATTATATCTATTATGTTGGAACAACTTTTAATGAAGTATAATTTGTAAAGATAATGAATCACTATGCTGTACACCTGAAACCAATGTAATATTGTAACTTAACTATTCTTCAATAAAAATAACTAAATAAATTGGAAACAATAAAATAAAAATGATAATACTCAGCTTCTTGCATTGTGATGATTAGAAATATGAATATACAACGTCTAGCACGTAACAGATATTCAGCTAATGTCATGACTCCTTTTTCATTCATTTTGAAGGAATTTATAATCCAATAAATGAGACCAAAGCAATGTAATACCTAAATTTTACCAATTAAGATTCAATAAAGTATGAAAAAAGAGTAAACAATCTCTCTGCTTTAAAGACTCAAGTGGAAGGCAGGAGGAAGTTATCCCTCAGTTAGGGAAAGAGAGTTCTAATATCCCAAATATCCCAAATATCTAATATATTTATTAGTAAAATTTGAGTCAGGAGAGATTTTGGAGAGTTCCTGACATCACTCTTCATCCAAAAACCAATTAGAAAATTATTCTATAGAGAACGAACTTATGGTTACCAGGGGGAAGGGGGGGATTGTTAGGGAGTTTGGGATTGACATGTACACACTGCTATATTTAAAATGGATAACCAACAAGGACCTACTGTATAACACAGGGAACTCTGCTCAATATTCTGTAACAACCTAATTGGGAAAAGAATTTGAAAAAGAATAGATATATGTACATGTATAACTGAGTAATTTTGTTGTACACCTGAAACTAACACAACATTGTTAATCAACTGTACTCCAACATAAAATAAAAAGTTAAAAAAAAAAAAAGAGGGCTTCCCTGGTGGTGCAGTGGTTAAGAGTCCGCCTGCCGATTCAGGGGACACGGGTTCGTGTCCCTGTCCAGGAAGATCCCACATACCGCAGAGCAGCTAGGCCCGTGAGCCATGGCCACTGAGCCTGCGCGTCTGGAGCCTGCGCTCCGCAACGGGAGAGGCCACAACAGTGAGAGGCCCGCGTACCGCAAAAAAAAAAAAAAAAAAGATAAAAGCTAATCAGAAGGCCACATACTGAATGACTGCCTTTATCTAACGTTCTTGAAATGGCAAAATTATAGTGATGGAGAACAAATTAGTGGGTGCCAGGCTGGTGGAGGAGGGTGTTTGGTATGACCATAAAGGAAGGGAGATTTTTGTGGTGATAGAATGGCTCTGTATTGTGATTGAGGTTGTGGTTACACAAATCTACACCCATGATCAAATGACAGAAATATATACAGTGTATTAATGTCAATTTCCTGGGTTTGATATTGTGTTATAGTTATCTTAAATGTAAGTGTTGGGGGAAAATGGGTGAAGAGTTTATGGAACCCTTCTATACTATCTTTGAAAGTTTTTGTGATTCAATAATTATTTCAAAATAAAAAGTTAAAAAAAAACTATATCCAATTGTACTAACATGAAAAAAAAAGTGTTCTAATTGATGTTCAGGCCTCCTATCGCAGCAAGAAGCTGTTTTAGACATTTGTTGCAAAATGTTCAAAAGCAAACAGTGCCATGAGCTATCATTCTACTCCTTATGTCCCAGCCCTAATAAGGATCCACTGAGCCCCTACATGCTATCATGACTCCCTGGGTGCTCATTTATGACTCACGTGGAAAGTAGGAAAAGAGGAGTTTTTCACAGATGTGGTAAAATACCTTGGGAAGCCCCAAGAGGAGGCATCAGAAGGTGCTATTTGCAGGGACTAAGGACTGAGAAAGAGATCCTTTTATACTTTGTGGTACATCATACTATTTTTTATTTTTTTGAGAACCATACAATGACTTTTCCCTTAATGACATCCATCACTTGTTTGATCACTTGCATTCTGCTTAACAGGAGAGAAGAATCCTCTAAATGCCATAAAAATTGCTCAATTTTGCTAAATTTCCCCTAGACTGATTTATTTCCCTTGTTCTTTTAGCAGGCATTTTTGTTTTAAACTGTCAGTCTCCCATGCACCTCCTTGAGTATCCATGAAAGATAAAATAAGGAAGCTGAGAGGTACCGATTCTTTCTGGCTGTCGCTAGGCTCAATGCTGGACATTGTAGGGAAAAGGATCCATGTCAGGAAGGTTGCAGTGTGATCACTGACAGCAGTGAAGGACCAGCTTCATCTGTGAGAGAATGCTGGGTGTGAGTATAATAAGGAATTGAGAAAGACAGAGGGTAAGGAGAGAAAAATAAACTCTCCTTATAACATGTTTTCCTGAAGGTCAAGTTTCTGGTTTGTCTTGAACAAGTCACATAAATTTTCTCTGAATCTCATATAAAATAAGGATGATATTCTATTAGAAATATTTTATGAGTATTAGGAATACTATATGTAGGTTGTTTAAATACCAGTTAAAAAATTTAGGACCCTTAAACTAATCATGACAATGTAAGTTTCACTGGCACACGGTGATGTCAAAAGTACTCCAATGGTGAACAGAGGGCAGGGTTGTTGAACTTGTCTGTATGGCTAGTAGGCCCCATATTATATTGGAACAAATTGAATTTAAAGCCAAAGAACATTAATCACTTCTTAGCTGGGGATCTTTGGGAGAGGCAATCAACCACAGGCCCTAAGTCTTCCTGAACACTGCTAGCTGAGTAGGCCCCAAATGCAAAGCACTGACTACCCTCTACTGAGCCCTTTCCCTGGGTAATATTTTCAGCCAGCAACTTTGAGGGATGAAGCCAAGTCTCTGTTGGAGACAAAGCAGATTTCCTTGCTTCTTGTTATAAGATGATGGATTTCCCAAGCCCAGTATTTTTCAGCTGTGATACACACTTACCACATGCACAGCACTCATATGAGCCCATGATGGGACTTGGGGTTAAGGAAAAATCATTTAAATTGTACTGCTTGCTGTGCTGTGAGTCATAAAGTTCTTTGTCTCTGATCCAAGATTCTTGCGGCATCTACCAGCAACCACAACAAAGTAATAAGCTAACTTACTAGCTCGTAAGTTGGACAAAATCAAATCACAGACCTGACAGTGTTCTAGGTCAAATGCTTTTATTTCTCAAATTCTTAGTTTGCTCATCTGTAGACTATAGATAATTGCAATACTATTGAAAGATAGATGTGAGCATTTAATAAGTTATTAAATTTTACAGGTGGGTCCTGAGCCACCATTAAATGATTGGACCCACTCCAAGGATGTTACTGGACCATTGCTATGCATGGTCAGAACCATACCACCTGTCAGAGCATTGATTTCTTCTTTTTACCCACATGTCAGTTTCACCTTGCCATTGGACACTATGCAGCTTGAGAACAGGTTCTCTATTGCTCGTGTCTTCTGTAACCCTGATTGTGCTCAGCACAGTGTCACAAAGATCCTCAACACCCACAAAACAAGTATTCAGGCATACAATGGACATATACCTCTGCCCTTCATTAAGGTCCTAAGCTTCCTACACTTTATCCATAACACAGAATTGATAGATAAAGCCTGTGTCACCTGTCTCATTAGCTTTTGGAGGGAGACAAGGATATTGATATATTTGTAAAATTATGAATCTTTGAAATCATAAAGTAATAAGATAATAACTCATATTTATTGAATGCTCTTTGTGTATAAGCTACTAAGTCCACATATCTCATTTTAGCCTCCCAATAACTTTTAAAATATTTTTCTAATTATTTTACAGATTAGGAAACCAAGGCTCAGCAAGGTTGAGTATGTGTCCCAAAGTTACACAGCTACCAAGTGAGACAGACAGGATTTGAATCCACGGCACTCAGACTCTACAGTTGTGTTGTCCAATAAGGTAGCTGCTAGTCATATGTGGCTACTTCAATTAAAATTCATTAAAATGAAATAAAAATAATATTATTCCTATTTCATAAACATAGAAACCAAGGCTAAGAGAAACAAGAAATTTCTCCCAATTTAGAGTGTTAGCAGTGACAGGACCAGGATTCAAATGATGTAGGGCTGCTGATCAGGCTGCTGGCCTTATGGATCTCTTTGTAGGTACACGGTTTCCCTATCCCTGGGATGTTTGGCTGCTTCAGTTTGTTTTTGACACTCAGCCATATTCAGATGAACAGCTGAAGCTCTAGATCCAAGGGAGCCCCAGGGAGTCCCACTCTATGTGAATGGAAAGCGAGAACACACTGTCTTGAAAATAACTGATGGCCAACAAATGTTGGTTGAGGTGAATTATCATCTTTTTCATTAACTTCTGTTGTTACAGTTCTGAAATAGAGATGTTCCAGAGACGAAAACAAATCTGGAATCTTTGGATGAGAAAGCTCTCTTACAGCTGACACATTTACAAGCATGGGACCTAAATATTTCCCATAGGCTGGGTCAATGCCCAGTGAAAGGCAGAGATAAGGAATATTACAGAAAATCAGAAAAGCCAGAACTCGTTATGAATAGGGAGCAGACAGGTGAACTTCAGGAAGTGGGGACTGACTTGAGCCTTGAAGTTCATGGAACTAGGCATGTAGGCTTCTTAAAGGCAACACTCTGCTCCCCTTTCTAGCTTGATTTCCTGAAAACTCAGCATTTTGAAAACCCCACAGTGCTTTAATTTCCTTACACACATTTGGCGCTTCTTGCTTACCTGTGTGTTTTTGCCCCTACGTTTACCCTGCTAATAATACACTTACCACCTGGTTAATGCCTAATTCTTCCTTGACAGTTATCTCTTAAGCCATGCATAATCTCCATCAGGCTGATTAGTCACTCTCTTTTGTGCTACACAAGAATTCTGGGCTCACTTCTAAAACTGCTCTTATCTGATTTGTTTATGCTTCTTTCTCCCTGGATCAGTTAACTTTCACTGCTTAAGGAACCATCTCAAAACTTAGTGGCTTAAAACCACAATCATTTATTATTGATTGTGATTCTAAGATTCAGCAGAGTAGTTCTGCTCACGTGAGCTAGGTTTGGTTGACCTCAGCTGGGCACATTCCAGTGTCTGTAGTCAGTTTGTGTGCAACCCAGGGTCTAGCTGCCTTAAGGATGGTCTTCCTTATGGGGCTATTGGTGTGGGAGGAAAGAACTGGGCCACAAGTCTCCCCAAAATTCAGCCTGCCAGCCTGGGCTTATTTACATGGCAGTTTTAAAAGCAAGAACAGAAGCCACCAAGGCCTGTTGAGACCTGAGTTTGGAAATGCCACAGTGCCACTTCTGCCATATTACATTGGTCAAGAAAGACCCAAGACACACCAGACACAAAGGGTGGGAGTTGCTACACATCATCTTGCAAAGGGGTGATAATTGAGGCCATTTTTGTAAAAGATCTACCACACTTCCTTGGTATCTTTTTAAGGATAGAAACTAAGTTTTACTCATCCACAGAACCTATCAGGAGTTAGGGATTTGTGAATATTTTATTACGGAGGCTGATGAGTGGAAAATATTAGAAAAAACAGTCTAGGCAAAGGGAAATAGGGAAGTCGGATAAGCCACATATGTTGGTTGTCACTATGGAAAACAGGTACGCTAGGTGAGGACCTCTGATTCTACCACTGCCAGGTTGGCCAAACTTGCTGTGTTTCCCATGTATTCCATCTTCCCCTCACTGGCATCAACTCTTCCTTAGCCCCTTCCCTGACACACATATAAAGATAGTTCTGAGGAGGAATATATGGTTCAAAGAATACTCCTGGTAAGTGCACTCTCTTCCTTACTACATAGATCTTTACTAGTAATTTCTTGTCTGTTCTCTCTAAATGTTACCTGGGCTGGATAGGTGTGAAATTTGAAGGCCATGTCCCCTCATGCAAACTTCTTCTTTTCATATTTCCTCTAAGCCACTTTCTTCTCCACCCTTCTCTCTGCAGCTCTCACCTGAGGTTAGAGTTTTGGGACACATTTCAGGAAGTAGGATGATGGAAACATGGAAACGGAAACAGGTAAGAGACTGGAGTGAAAAATAGGGTGAAAGGCTAGTATGCCTCTGTCAAGGTCAATTTATAATCTGTTAAATTCCCTCACACACAAGACTCACCTCTAGTTGTCTCTGAGGTGAACTCTATTTTATTCTTGCACAGAGTTTACTCACCTTGGGGAGGGAGAGAGGGAGGTTACATTAAAGAATTTCCCAAATGATATTTTATGGAAGTATTAAGACAGAATGTAGGGGGAAAGTTTCCATGGTCTAAAATTTTTGGGAAGCTGAGACATGCTTCAAATTACATCTTCTTAATGGAGATTCATGTTGTATGAATCAATATTCCCAGTGTTTTGAAAACAAGTGTAAAATCTATGAAACATACTTTAGAAAATGGTGCTCCAGTTTTCAGAGCATGTGAAGAAATGATAGAATTACCACAGAGACCTAAATAAAATTACCCTAAAATTTAGTGATTTAATTACTGTGTGTTACACTCACAGATTTTCTAGATCAGGATTTCAGGCAGAGCATATCAACAATGGCTTGCTTCTTCTTCATGATATCTGGGGTCTCAGGCTGAAAGACGTCAAGCTTGGGGGCTGGAATCATCTTAAAACTCACTCACATGTCTGATCATTAATACTGGCTGTAAACTAAGACTTCAGTTGGGGCTGTTAACTAGGATACTTCCATGTAGTCACTCCATGTAGACTGTGCCTTCTCACCAAGCGATGACTGAGTTCCAAGAGGAACTCAGTAATTGAGCAGGACCTTAGGGGTCTTACCAGGACAGATCTCCCCCATATCCTCCACTTGCCTCTGGTGTGTAGGAAATTTTAGCTTCCTAGGCCTTCTTCAAGTTCCAAAGAATAAATTTAATCAGAGGAGTGAGAAAATACAGAAAAAAGGAGAACAGTCAAGCAAGACCAAAGAATAATACTTTAGCCATTAAGCAAAGTTAAGGACCTTTAGTTCCTCCTCAAGGGCTATAGATAATATTCTGAGCCATGTCCTTTGAGCTGTTTTGCAGATACTGAAACCCCCACCAGGTGGGAGAAGTTAAGTGTATGCTGCCCACAAGCATGGAGACCCCAGACCAGTTGGAAGGAAAAGGTTGATGATGCTGACTCCTGATTACATCATTACCAACCAATCAGAATAATGTCCATGAGCTGATCACATACTCACAACCTGCCTCCCTCATACTGTCTTTAAAAACCTTTTCATGAAAGCCTTCGGGGAGTTTGGGTCTTTTGAAAGCTAGCTGCCTGGACGCCTTCCTTGGTACCCTGCAATAAATGTTGCACTTTCCTTCACCACAACCTGGTATCAGAAGATTGGCTTTACTGTGAGTGGGGAAGCAGACTCAAGTTTGGTTCAGTAACAAGGGCATCCTGAGAGAGCCAAGTGTAAGTCATATCACTTTTATGATCTAGTCTTGGAAGTCATGTGGTACCACTTCTGTCACATTCTACTCATCAAAGTGGTCACAAAATCGCTGTATTTCAAGGGGGAAGGAAATTGATGGAGAATGGCAATGTTCTAGAAGAGCATGTGGAACTAGAAATATTGTTGTAATCTTTTTTTGAAAAATACTGTCTGCTATACTAATTGTGTGTAGAGGACTGTAAGGATATGAGCCTAATAAGTGCCAGAATTTGGGCAGGAAAGAAGTAGGGGAAAATGTTCAGAAAAGAAATTGGAAAACACAAGATTCTCATTGGTTCATATAAGTCATCATGGACTACATTACACCCTCAGACTATATGCTGCAATGAAACAGCCCAGCCTTTGGAAGTTATAAAATCAGAAAAGTGAAAATATCTTTCATGATCTCCACATAAGGATCCTTTCATGCTCACTCTTAGATGTTTTACTGTATTATATTTCACTAGAAATTAAAATAAATGGTACTTGGAGACATTAGTCAGAAACTTAAATTCATCTGATAACTGTGGTATAGCTGGGAAAGAGGGTCTGTGGCACTTCTGCTGAGTTATGAAGAGATTGATAACATATGTACTATATTTAATAGAGTCTATTGAATATTTACATACAAAAACTTTAGAAATATTACATAATATAAACTTCTCCAGTTTTCAGCAAACTTTAGGAATAAATAGGCATGGTTAACACAGGACCTCCAGCTTTCAAGAACTTCTTTCTTAGGAACATGTTTCATAGGATACTACTCAAAACTTGGATATTACTGGGAAAATCCAGTGCCTGTGGGAGCTTTTATTTTCTACCAACTGATTCTATTTTGGGGCCAGAAGTGTCATATTGGACATCAGGGCTGCCCTGGGCATGAGCTCTTTTGGCCAGAGTCACCAACAATGAGTAGATGCATATTTAGCTTGTTGGCAAAGCTGGGGAGAAAATGCATCTCTTCTCTTTTCTGATGGGCTCTGTTAGTGGGGTGGTCCCAAGATTTGACAGGCTGTTTATGAAACAGCAACTCCCTAGACATTCATCTATGGAGCTGTGTAGGGCAAGTAGTCACCTGAGAGTAAAAATGTTGCACTTAAAAATCCTTCTCAGGAATTCCCTGGCAATCCAGTGGTTAAGACTTCATGCTTCCACTGCAAGGGGAACGGGTTCCATCCCTGGTTGGGGAACTAAGACCCCGCATGCCATACAGCATGGTCAAAAAAAAAAAAAATTCCTTCTCACAGCCTTCTCCTTCTGCCAAGATGGAGCCACCCCATTCCTCCAAGACCCTCTACCTTGTAACTGAAAAGCCCTAGACATAACACAATAAGCCAGCCTAGAAATTCTCTGAAATGTAGAAGGAAGATGGGCTGCTTAGGACCTCCGTTAGGACTTGAGAAGAACACAGTGATGACTTCTCTGGGTTTTCTTCTTGCTTCCAGGTAAGGCGCTGAGGAAGCCTCAGATCCAGACCACCAAACGAGGCACCAAAAAAGGCACAGAAAGAAATGAAGCTGCATGAAGCCTGTTTCCCAAGGCAAAGAACAAGCAAGGGTGGACTAGCAACAAAAAGCCTTACTTCAGTCAAATATTAATGGAAATAACATTGTCTTCAGCCCTGGTGGACTCAGTAGGGAGGAACAAAATGTTGAACTTCCATATGCCACCATCTCATGACCCTTGGGAGTAAGTTCCCGTTTCTACTCTGCGTATTGTCAGGGAGGTTGAGCAGGGACCTGATCTTCCATCCCTCTTCTACCAAAAGCAAGGGGCAAGCAGTGACGTTTCAGTGAAGCTGAGTAGGGGACTCTTCATTCTCTGCCACAACTGGAGCAGGCAGCACTCTGATTGCAACCCAGCAACAGAGTCTTAATGAGATGGAGCAAGGTGGGGCTGGTTATCAATAGGCTTCATCCCCGCTGCTCCTGCCCTACCATGTCAGGAGGGCCCTGTAAGCTAAGAATACACAGCCACCCAGAGCTCATGCCACCTCAACAAGAGGACTGTCTACAAAGAAGATAAAATAGAGTCCAGAGTTTCATAACATAATATCTAAAATGTCCAGAATATAACTGTAAATAACTCAAACCAAGAACCAGAAAATCATCCACAGTCACAAACACCAGGATGAGTTATAGATTGGAATTATCTGACAAGGATTTTAAAGCAGCCATTGTAAAACTGTTTCAACATACAATTATATATTTTTTGAAACAAAAACATTAGAAAAATCTCAGCAAAGAAATAAAAGTTATAAAAATCAATCAAGAAATATAAAAAAAAACCCTTTCCAAAACAAACAAACAGACAAACAAACATAACCTCACTGGATGGGCTCAACAATAGAATGGAGATGACAGATGATAAAATCAGCAATCTTGAAGACACATTAATATAATTTTCCTAATCTGGGCAACACAGAGAAAATAGACTGATAAAAAAATAAACAGAGCCTCAGGGACCTGTGGGAGAATAAAGATCCAACATATGTATCATCGAATTTCTAGGAGAGGGGACAGAAATTGAGGCTCAAAAAGTACTCAAAAAATAATGGCAGAAACTTCAAATTTGGGAAAAGACAAAACCGTACAGATTCAAAAAGCTGAACAAATTGAAAAAAATGATCAACTCAAGGAAGTGAAGGCTAAAACATACCATAATTAAACTAGGGCAATCTAAAGCCAAAGAGAAAATCTTGAAAGTACGAAGAGTGAAAAGACACATTACTTATATGAAAATGCCAATTTGAATGATAGTGGATTTCTCACCTGTAACAATGGAGGCCAGAAGGAAATAAAACGTTTTTTTCAAGTACAGTTGATCCTTGAACCACACAGGTCTGAACTGAATAGGTCTACTTATACAGTTTTGTTTTCATTAAATATGGACTACAGTACACATGATCAATGGTTAATTCACAGTTGCAGAATCACAGACACAGAGGGCCAACGGTAAAGTTATATGTGTTTTTGATGGTGTGAAGTGTTGGCGGCCCTAACCCCCGTGTTGTTCAAGGGTCAACTGTACTGAAGGAAAAGAATTGCAAACCATGAATTCTCTGTTTAGCAAAAAATCTTGCAGGAATGAAGGGGAAATAAACACAATCTCAAATGAAGGAGAATAAGTTGTTAGCACACCTACCTGTAAAGCATTGCTAAAGGAGGTTCTCTAGGCAAAAAGAAAATGTTAACAGAAGAAGGCTTGAAATTTCAAAAAGAAAAACTTTGAAGCAGTTGAATACAGGGCTAAATATACTGGACTATCTTTATCATGACTTTATTACATCATATTTGTTGGTTGATTATAAAACCATCTGAGTAAAACCTTTTACTCAATGTATAAAGAGGAAATACTTAAGAGAATTTTACTTTAGTAAAAAAAGAGCGTAAAAATACTTAAAAGGAAGTGAATCTACACTTCACTAAAGTTGGTGAAACATTAATACCTGTGCTGAGTTGAGTATATTGTAATATTGTAATATACCTCGAGCAACCACTAGAAAATTATACAAAGTGATACACAAAGTGAGCAAGCACGAAAGACACTATAAGTATTTCAAATCGGTTTTTCAAAACAAATTGGTAAAATTGATAAAATTCTGATAAGACTGGCAAAGTAAAAAAAAAATGGAAGATACATTTCACCAATATCAGAAATTAAATAGGGGATGTAGGGGATAAGAAGGAGATAATTAGGGAATACTGTGAACAACTTTACATTCATAAATGTGACAATTTTAAAAAGTTGATCAGAAATCAAACAAGATGAAATAGAACACTTGGGTAATATTTTAATAATTAAAGAAATTTGAATTTGTTAAAGTCTCCCACAAAAGAAATCTCTAGGCCCAGGTGGTTTTATTATAGAATTCTAGAATTCCGCAACTCTAAAATTATACCAAATATTTAAAGAACTAACACCAATTTCATACTATTTCTTCCAGAAAAAAAGAGAAGAAAAAAATTCCAGCTAATTTTATAAAATATTACCCTGATAGCAAAACCAGACAAAGATATTTTTAAAAAGAAAACTACAGACCAATATCTCCCATGAATTTAAACGCAAAAATCATTGGTAAAATATTAGCAAATCTTACCTTACACAAAAGTTAACTCAAAATGGATCAAAACTTAAATATAAAACATAAAGTTCCAAATATTTTACTGAAAACAGATAGAAGGACATCTGCAGGATCTTCAGGATCGGGTTAGGCAAAGAATTCTCAGGATGACACCAAAAGCTTGGAAAGCAAGGAAAATTTGAAAAATATGATATCATCAGAATAAAAATATTTGCCCTGAGAAAAACCTTGTGAAGAAGATGAAGAGAGAAACTATGGACTGGCAGAAAGTATTTGCAACCATATATCTGAAAAAGGCCCTCAGGCATCCCACACTTTTCTTTCTCTTTCCTTCTTTCTTTCTTTCTTTCTTTCTTTCTTTCTTTCTTTCTTTCTTTCTTTCTTTCTTTCTTTCTT